>NW_006436672.1:44896-48026 GCF_000325575.1 Pteropus alecto
CTGCTGGTCACTCTGTCTCTGAACAGGCCCCTCTGGGAAGAGGCTGCTGCAGGCCAGCGAAGAGCCGCTGTCCTCCAGACAGTTCCCTGGGGGACACATGTGATGGGAAGGTTCGAACACAAAAGGCCACTCTCGGGGAGGGGAGCTTCTCAGGCAGCTCTGAGCTGTGCAGGTGCCTTCGCAGCCTAGCGTGTTCCGGAAGGATTGAGCAAACGCTGCATTAACGCGTACTCACCGTGGCCTCCATCACGCCAGGAAGCTCGGTACGAGGGGTGGGTTATCTCAGCGCTCTTTGTGTGGCAGAGATTGCTGAAGAATCAATGGGCAGCTTCCTGTTCATGCTGCCAACAGATTGCCCAACGCCCCCTGTCACCTCGGCTCTGTCACCTCACATGGTTGGCACCCGCGGCCCGGTTTTCCATGCTGCAGGGCCTCCGACTTTTCCAACCCCTTCCTGGTCAGCCTTGCTCTGTTTCTGGCATGCTCTTCTGGGGCCAAAGCAGCAGGTCTCCTGGGCTTCTCTCTGCCTCGCTCGCTTTCAGGGCATCTGTCTTCACCCTCTCACCATGTCCTGGCAGCTGCGTCTCAGGTGTCAGACATGGGGCTGCCAAAGAGCCTTGGGCTTCTAGTCCCTGGCCCGGCTGCCAGGCCTGAGATCCGCCCGCCCCGTGGGGACCTGCCTGTGTCCATCTCGGTGACTTTCCTGTTGGCACGTGCCTGTAGCAGGAATCCCTCCCTCGGTGTCTCTTCTCATTCTTCCGACACGGCTCCCACTCTGTTTTTCTTTGTCTCAAGATGTGTCAGAGTGTTGCAGCCATCTGTCATCGTGACCCTGTGAATTAACACTCAGAGCTTCAGGCTATGCATTTAGGTGCCCTCTGTTAGGTCATTTGGCTGGGGTTTGCTGGCCACACCATGCTCATCACGTATGTGTAATATCTGAGGATTTGGGGACTCACTGAGAAGCCAGCGTATCCACCCCTCAGTCTTCAGGTCAAAATATCTCCTTTCCACCACTCCCAGATGGTGAAATCTGCATGTTTGGAAAGACATTCAAAAAATAAGTTCTCGTTTACTCTTAGTCACCCTTTCTCATGGGAAAAAAAAAAGCATTAAAGTCATGAAAATAAAACTTGTTTAACACTGCCCAAAAGAAGGAGGGAAAAATGCCCATCTCCCTTTCCCAGGACTGCTAAGACAGTGTGGATGGAGTTTTATTGCCCTGACTTATGTGTTCTCTTATATACTGGCATCCACATTGTCTTCCCTGAGACCTGCAGGAAGGGGAATGGGCTGGACCAGCCCATGGTCACGCTTCTCCACCTCCCACCTGGCCGGAATGCACTCTCTGCCCTAAAGAAACACGTGTGCACATATATGCATGCACAACACACACACAGAGTGAAGAGGGATTCAGGTGGAAGAGGGTATCACGTTAAGTCTGTCATTCATTACTTTTTCAAAATTTATTTCAAATATTATATTTTAGACATAAAAAAGAATGCTTCATAGTAATAAAAGAAACATTCTACCAAAATTTGGTTGCATCTTCCAAAAATCATCTTGAAACGTATTAAGCAAAATCTAATTCAATCGCAAGGAGGAATTAATAAAACCACAACCGTGAGGGTTTTTAGCAGTTCTTTCTCAGATACTTACAGATCAAGCAGGCATAAATTGTTAAGAACATAGAAGAATTGTATATGAAAGGGAGTTATTAGTCACCAAACTCTGATAAAAATCCAACCAATAATGCAATTTCAGGTAAATCAGAAAAGGCAGAGATTTTCATGCTGTGACTACCCATGTCTTTTTTCTTATCAGCCTGCAAATTATTTACCTGTGAATAGTGTAACTGGAAAATGATTGCTACTGGGAAATAATTTAATAACCTGGAAAATAAGGCACATTTACAAACCTTGCCAAAGGGTGGCCATCTTATACAAACAAGAGCAGAGCAGTCCTTGACTTTATCATGTAACTTTTTTTTTTTTTAATAACATCAAGCTTAGGGAACAAGAAGTCTGCTATTATCTCCCATGGTCTTGCCCTAAGACCTATTACTGACTGACTGGTGGCCCGGTGGCCTCATCACCACTCAGCAACTCTATCCAGGGCAGCGGTTCTCATCTAGAATTTTGGCAGGAACTGGAACAATAAAGGACTCCAAACAACTCTCTATTACACCAGAATTCTCATGCTGTCTATAAAAGCATCACTTAACTGCCTTTTACGACTGTGTTTAATCAGGAATTTTACTGCCCTGACTGTACTCTCTCATGTATTGGCATCCACCTGTTTCTGACTCAATTTTACCCTCAGCCTCTTAAGTTTTCCTTGAAGGAAGACCAGGAAAGGAGCCACCTTGCTTCAAATGCCCTGCTTAGTTCAAGGAGCCCATGATAAACACCACCATAACAAAATATACCTTTTATAACAAAAACACATTTTAAGTGTTTATCCAACTCTACTGACCCTTTTTGAAAAGAGTTCATAACACATCGAGGTTCCACAGGCCAGCCCTTAAAAACCATGCTTCGAGGGGCTCGCTATCCTTACATCCTAGAAATGTTCCTTCGTAACGTCTTGCTTTAGTTTAAGTCAGTTCCTGGAAGGGAATAAAATGAGTCATTGATCTACATCATCCATTCGATAAGAACCTAGAGAGCATCTGCTCCATGTCAGGTCCTGGGCCAGGTATTGGGATTCGAAATGAGTAAAACCAGGTCCCACCCTTGAGGAGGTTAAGATGTGGTGGGGAAACCTATAAGCAGGTAATAATCATATGGTGTGATAAGGTAACCCAGGAGGCCCCGTGGGCATCGAGGAGGGGCCCCAGGCTGGAGGAAGCAAATCCTGAACAGCTTACACTGTTATTTCTGGTGGTCATTAAATATGTCCAAATAAGTGACTTAGGTGACTAAAATAAAATAGGGTAAAGGGGAGAAACGTTGGTTCAGTTCCTCTTTAAGTTTACTTGTCGATTGTCCCTTCTCTTGTATGGAAGCCCCAGGAGGGCAGGACCCCTGTGATCTTTGCTCGGTGCACAGAGCCTGGAACATAGTAGGTACAATAAGTATTTATGGTATCAGTGAATACTAGTGTGAGTATTCTGAGCATCAGATCTTTC
>NW_006436672.1:48066-50292 GCF_000325575.1 Pteropus alecto
CATGGCCAAATCTGTGATTCAAGGAAGAAAGACTGGAATAAGGTCACTGAACACTCAGCTTCAGAGGATTAAAGGTCTGGTGAAAAGCAGCAACTGCCAATGCCATTTTGTATCCTGCCCAACATCATGCGTGGTACATCATAAGTGCTCCGTAATCTTTTTATTATCAATTTCCTTCAAGCCAGGGGTTCCAAAACCTGGTCCCATGGACCTATGGACTTGACGGCCCATCGACACTTAACATGCAAGGTGTGTGTGCATTTTCCTAGGTATAGAGTTCACAGCTTTCATGTAGTTCTCAGAAGAGTCTGAGTTTTAGAGGCTGATGATCTCATCTAACCAGCCATTATGAGCGGAGGCCCACAGTGCAGGAAGCAGAGTAGTGAGTGCATGTTCCACAGTCGTGGTCACCCACAGGAGGATGCCAACCTGCTCTGGAAGGCCAGACAACAATAACAGCAATCAGCTTTATTGTTGCAGAAATGTTGCAAAAATCAGACTGGCAAGAAACCAAGCAGCACTCGGAGAGTTGGAGAACTCAGGTTTATTACGCCGGTGGTCCCAGAAGAGCTAGTGCTCTGAAGATCTGGGCCCCGAGCTCAGATGACAATTTGCTTTTATAGGGCCAATTGGTTAATTTGTCCTCTGGTTACAAAGTGTGAGAGTTGCTATGGGTTGCAGGCAGTTACATTTATTGTTTAGACAGAACGAGCAAAAGGGAGGATGAGTCTCTAGTTAATTTTGAGGTCACCCTGCCCCACAGCCTATGTGGCAAGCATATCTACAGAAGCGGAACAAAGAGCTGATTGTAGGGTTGGCCTTTTGAATGAAAATTCATCTTCATTATTAGGCTCCACACAAGGTGCCAAGTACCTTAGCTGTGGTAGCTCATTTATCCTCTCATAGCTTATAAGACGAGGAAGCTGAGGCGTGGGGAACGTGAAGCAAGTAGCCTATAATCACAAACAGTAAGTGGCGGCACTTGGATTCAGCTCCAGGTCTAAGTGGTTTCGGGTCTGCACGCTCAACCACTACCCTCTCTTTGTTCTCCCGGTGGTCAGAAGCAATCGCCATCCCCCATGGGAACCAAAGAGCACTGTGATGGCAAAGAGCCTTTGGCTGTCCCCTTTGTTGTTAGAATGAAGTCCAAGACCTGGTGCCAGAAGCTCCTAAAGATGTCTGCAGCAAAATCTGATTTTTTTTAAAAAAAAGACCGATTCCTAAGATCTCACAGTGCTAGGAGCTCTGATAGCTCCCTGTACACTTATCTCAAAGAACCATTGTGCATCTTAATCACGGGTAAATAGATGGACATAATAGTCTCTGTTGACTCTTTTCAGGTCTAGATGTTTAATTTTGTTCTGCTCAAAGGTAAAATCCCAAGTTCCCCACCCTCTGTCAAGACTGCTTTGCCAAAGCTTGTAATTCAACTCAATTCAGCCATCACATAAGTAGCGCTTACCACTTACAAGACAACAGGCCCCAAGCAACTGTGGAAGGGAAGGTGGCCATGAAGATGAACAAAACGGTTCATGTATCCCTCCTGGAAAAAATAAGGATGCAGGATACATTTTATGTAACCAATACAGTTCCAAAAATGAGGCCTAAGTCATTGTTTTAAATGTTTTAAGGGGTCAGATAAGAGACCGATAACAGTGATCACTACTGTCATCGCCATTTAATGAGGATCAAGAGCAGGGCTGGCAAGGTACACGTGTCTCAAGACCCCACAATAATCCCCTGAGGTAGATTTTGATGCAGGATATCACTTGTAAAATTCTTAATCTTTTTAGCAGGAAATGATACGGCCATCTCTTAATCTTTTTAGTAAACCTACCTAAGGCTTTTCTTTCCTCCTTTCCTTGGGAAAAAGGCTCTCTCTCTCAAATCCTGATAATTGCCCTGCAACTGGTGACTCAAGTCCTCTGGCGATTGATAAGGATCATTGGTCCCATTGTTAGCAGAAATGGCTTTAGGCCAGGCAGGGCCCTTAGAGTCCGAGAGGGGAGGGGACTTTAGGCCAAAGGTCTTTTTATTTTTTAAGAAATATATTAAGCAAGACTGTTTCCCTTTACTCACTTAATAGGCAAATCAATAATAGAAAATTAATAAGTATATGATTTAGTTCGTATCTTCCTTTCCTTGTCTAGGGACAGTGGAGACATTTCGGTGGAATACCCAAGACCATGTCCTAAGGCAGAGAGGGAAAGAACTCCATGAGACCCC
>NW_006436672.1:50313-57517 GCF_000325575.1 Pteropus alecto
CAGGAAGCAGATGCAGAAGAGACCTTCTGCCCCTCAATATCCATAATAATAAAAAGAGGTTCATAGCTCTTAGAAAAGAGTTAGGCATGAAAGTTAGATAGGGGGTTTTGGGTTCCCCCCTGCAAAGACACTGAGGTCATCCTATTTTAGAAGGGGTCCACCCACAATTAAGCAAGCCAGAAGGCATTTTGGGGCTAAAAGTAACTCATAGAAAAAAACAAGTGAGCAGAAAATTAGGTACTAGTTTCAGCCAGTCACTCGCGCCTGCACAATAAATACCCCCCAGCCTCATTACGCCATCATTATAATATGATGCACCTGCCTGGAAGTTCATGACTATTAGACTGAATTCTGGGAACGAACATGTGCAGAAAGCAAATGATGAATTACTGACGTGCTGGCTGGAAAATTACTGCTTGGCTATCACCCATGGGAACATAGGCTATCGCCCATAGGAACATAGGCTATATCACCCATGGGAACATTACATTCCAACAATAAGTTTTCTGCTTCTGTACCCCCGCTTTTACAACCGACCTGTGGATTGACAGGTACTGAATAGGAGAAAAAAAGACTTTTGTGTTTAAGACAGAATGAGGAATGGGATTTAGGGCTTAAAAACCCTGTACCTCTACATTTCGGGGCTGCTTAATTTGGGGTCTGCGTACCCCTGGCAGACCCAGCTGGCTGAATAAAGAGCACGTTTCCTATAACTCACTGATTTCTGGTGGTCCGTGTGTCTTTCGGGGCTGGTGGCTACAACACAGTCCTGTCAATCAGGGGGTTCGTGGCGCTTAGAAAAGAGGTAGGCAGGAAAGTTAGAGGGTTTCCGGTCTGCCTGCAAAGACATGGAGATCATCCTATCGTAGAAGGGGTCCGCCCTAATCCGCTCACAATTAAGCAAGCCAGAAGGCATTTTTTAACTCAAAAAAACCGGAGGCAGAGATTTAGGTACCAGTTTAAGCCAGTCAGTCACTCGCACCTGCGCAATGAAGACCCTAACGACCTTCAACTCACCTGAGCCTCATTATACCATCATTATAATATGATGCATCTGCCCGGAAGTTCATTAATATCATTATAATAGACTGAATTCTGGGAACAAACATGCGCAGAAAGCAAATGATGAATCACTGAGTCCTGTCGATCCTAGTTGTCAATCAAGGAAGCCCACCCCTCTAAGAAAAGTCACCACGCACAGCAAAAAGGGATCGAAACCCTGAAGTCTTTGTCACCAGGCCTTCGAGCCCCGCTTGTCTTGCTCAGGCCTGCTTCCACGTCTGGAAGTGTACTTTCTAATAAAACTTTTCTACTATATTTTGGTGTCTTGCTCAATTCTTTGTTTGAGACATCAAGAGCCTGGACAACACACCGGGAAAGGACCCTGCTCTCCGGTAACAGTTTCGTTGGCCCATTTTAAAGATGAAGTAAAATCGAGAAAATTGCCCAGTGGCACAGAGCTAATTACTAAGTGGCTGAACGAGAGCTTGAACCCAATGCTCTTTACCTCCAGACCTCAGGCTGCTTCCCGCTGGCCCCTGCTGCAAACTCTGCTGTGATCTAAGTGTAAAAATATAAAAAACTCTCCGGTTTATCTGTTTGGTATACTTGGTCTTCCAAGAGGCATATTCAAAATAGTAATTCTTAAAATAGTGTTTTTCTAGACTTGTCATGCAAAATGGCTTTGTGATCTAGGTGAAGCCTTCATGCTGACATTGCTTTTCAATGTCATTTTTAAGATGTCTACCATTCACTGCATCATAAGCTATCTCGTCTTCAACCACAAGCCCAGGGCTAGAGCTTCAGAAACCCAGTTCCTCAGAAGGAGCCAAAACCAGCTGATCAAACTGGTTTCCTTTGCATGAAAATTAGGATGAGAAACCATACTCTCCTAGCATCCAATGCAGGGACATCATCCAGTGCATCCATCTTTACACTGCAGAAATTTCTGCCCAGCTTAGACAACGCCGGCAACCTATAGCACAAAGATAAAATGCCAGTCCTGTAGGGAGGAGGCAGGAGAATTAAAAATGTTAATCAAGCTACATTCAGAGACTGCAACCTGCTGATCGGCCCTGCAGCCAGGCCAGGAGGAGCCTTCAGAACAAAGGGAGATTTCTGCTGGGGTTGCTAACAGCCCATGCCCCACACCTGTGAAGGGGAAACAAGAACCAACAGTCACTCCCCATGGCTAAAACCATGGGGAACCTGAGGATGAAAGGCTGGGAACTGCCCTTTCACTCTGCATAGTCTTAACCTTTTCGTGCGGCTTGTTCTTCCGAAAGGCTGGGAACTGCCCGCAGGCCTTTCACTCTTGCATAGTCTTAACCTTTTCGTGCGGCTTGTTCTTCCTCTTCCTCACTGTGTGTCCATATCAAAGGAAATGGGAACTAAAGATTGACTTAGGAACTGAATTCCCTGAACACTCAGGGTCCCTTTCAGTTCCTTTACTCTGTCCCTCTCATTCTCTGCCTCTGAGAGGAGACCACCCTCAGTCTGGGCGGTGTGACCCCTTTTCTAATAAACTTTCCTTCTGGCTCTAACTTTGGCACGTGTATTGAATTCTTTCTACACTCTCCACCAAAAGCGCCTGCTTCTTCTCATAGTGGTGCGGGGTTTGGTCTCCCCTCAACTTGTGGAGATTTGCCCTGTCCTGCAGGGCAGGAAGATTCGTTTGCATTGCTACATTGCGTTATAAAACACCAAATTACTGACATTTAGGTTATCAAGTGCCTGGATTACGGGAAAACACCTTATCACAAGAGTGGCTTTATTATTATGAATAACTCTGATTCTCAAAAATTTTCCAGGCAAAGTCCACCATCTTCTGGTTTTTAAACATCAGGCTCCTAACTATCCAAACTGTCAAGTACGGTACAGATCTGATATGACTTGTCGAACAGACGGAATAGTAGTTTCATTTAGCTGGAAATGCCATAAAATTCCTATTGTTGTTACTCTTAATAATTGTTATTAGGGCAATTACGAGATATCTTTCATCCAGAACATTCTTTACTGTATAGAAATCTAAAAGGAAAATCAGTCACAGGAATCGATCCAACCCAGGTGTTCTGAAGGACCTAAGCTTAATTAGAACTTCGTGCTAATTAAGTTCATAACATCACTAAGATTAATATTTTGAAAACCTTTTATCTAAAAAACAAAAAAGATACAAATGTTCTCAAATCTTAGGTAAGGTCAGAAGCAAGGGGTCTCGGAGGGGTTTAAGAGTCCTAATAGGGGCTCAGGTAATTCTCATAGGGGTGATCTTTGCGCATTGCACACTGAAGGGTTGCAGTTGACCCATTTGGGCTCAGGGCCAGCCCCGCCCCTGGCAGGAAGCCCATCAGCAATGTCCTGGGGCTGACCCACACACACCCTGGTTGGGAGAGCAGTCTAGCTAATAGTTCATCTTCACTCTCCACTCTTCAGAAAGGAGGGCCAACGGTAAAGGCCATTTTACCTGGGAAAAGGTGGCTAATGTGTTTAGTTAACTAATCAAAGGCAAGAACAAGCCGTTATAAGTCCTAGAGGCAGGTATGATTAGAGCAGTTTCCCAAGCCCCTCCCCCCGCTTCCAGAACCTCTCAGCCCTTTGGCCTTGACATTCCTGCCTCCAGCCTCTCGCCAGCTTCCCCTGTCCCCTCACCCGCGTCCTAGGCAATCGCTGCCTCCCTTCTGCTTGCTCTTCCTCTTTTGGAATTAAACTGTTTAAATAACTTCATTGCAGAGGGTCCCTATCTCTAGTTTCTTCATTGCAGAGGGTCCCTATCTCTAGTTTCATGTGCACAAGCTTGCTATATTTATTTATGTTTTCTTTTGTATGATCATATTTATTTTTCCTTGTATGATGGGAGCCCTTTTCACTAGCTAATTACTACTCATCTCTTGTAAGGTTTTGAGCTGGGACTTCGAAAAATACAAAGATCTTAGATATAGTTTTCTCGAGGGCAGAGACTTGTTTTATTCATGTCTGCGTTACTTTCCAGACACAGTCCCCTCAAAAATACAGCGAGTGCTCAAAACACAGCTACGGAATTAAGCAGTTCCAGGGTTTACAAACTTACATCCTGACTGGTGAGGGGGCTGTTAAATGCAGGAGAAAGAAATCGCAATCCTGACTCTTAGTTTCTTATTGCACCTGTAACAAATTACCGCCAACTGGGACGTTTAAAATAAGAACAAATTTATTATCTTGCAGTTCTGGAAGGCAGAAGTGCAAAACGAGGCTTATGGGCTAAAATCAAGGTATCGGCAGATCCGTGTCCTTCTAGAAGCCCTAGGGGAGAATCCGTTTCCTCGCCTTTTCTAGTTTCCCGGGGCCGCCTGCACTCCTTGGCTCACGGCCCTTTCTCCACCTTGGACGTGCGTCCCTCCAACCTCCACTTCTGGGGTCGCATCTCTTTTCTCCCCTCTGATCCACTTGCCTCCCTCTTATAAAAACTTTGAGATCACACTGACCCACCCCGAGAGTCCAGAAAAATCTCCGCATCTCCAGATACTTAAAAGTTAATGAATATTTAATTTAATCTGCAAAGTCCCTTTTGCCATAAAAGGTCACATAATCACAGGCTTCAGGGATTAGGATGGGAGGCGAGTATGCAGCCTACCTCGGACAAACGACCCCCAGGAAAGAGGGTTGTGGGAGACGGCACCACTCAAGTGGGAGTGGTAGAGGCTGACTTTCCAGAAAAAAAGGCTTTCCAGCTGAGCCATGAAGGATGAGAGGTCAAGTGGGTAGGTAAGAGCATAAGTGTTGGAGTCAGGCAAACCTGAAACCTCAGTTTGCTTATACGTAGATTTATATAATATCGACTTCACGGCATTATGGGAGGACTAAATACGATAATGCACATAGAGCGCCTGGCACATGGTGAACACGCCCTGTGCCTAATGCGTAGGACACAGAAAGATGGAGGACTTTGGAAACATCAGAGGTGACAGCCACCTCGTCTCACTGCAGACCATTCTTCTCGAGGCTTAAAGGACACAGCGAAAGAGAAATTGTCAGTGAAAAAGGTAGCATCCTAACGGTGGCCAAGAAAACATATTATGGTGCCACTCTCCTTCCCAGAAGTTACAGGTTCCACGTCCAATGGTCAAGGTCTCCTGCCAAATGACTTGGCTATTTCCATCCAGGATAAAAAGAAATTGAGGCTGTGGTCAAGCCAAAGGAAATGCCCTCAGCTCTCATCCGGAAACCATTTCCATAGCAACCAGCACCACTCTGTAGCTGGGCAGCGGCTGGGCGCTATTGTCCTCACGCACGGCAAGGGAAATGCTCCCTCCTCCAGTTTCCTAGACAAGGTTTCCTTTTAAAACATTCGGTTGGGTTTGTGAGAAGAGTTAAGTCTGACGGGGACTTGTGATGATCCCGGTGGAGGGGAGGTGACTCTACCACAGTGCTTGGCAGCTGGCGAGTTTGGTGTTCGGTGAGCGTGGGGAGCCCTCCCTTTCTGCATGCCGGATCCCCAGCTCAGGGAGAACCCAAGACCACAAGAGCAAGAAAGTCATGGACAGACACCCAATGTCTTCTAGGTGTGCTACGGAGGTGACATCAGGACATGAAGAGAAAATTGGAAAGCAGAGGTGACATGTCACAAAGGGCTAAGAAACCAAGCGTCAGGCGCCTGTGCATCCTCAAGTCCCAGCTCTATCGTCACCCAGGTCCCTAATATTTAAGTATCCAAGGCTCCCGCCCCAGCTTCCTACGCCCGCTGGGCTGTGCTGGTCTCACCGTGTCTGACCACTTCATTCCTTTGCTCCTCTTGGCCACAGCTACGCATTGACCTAAAAGCTTCATCAGCACATCTTTACCCAAGTTTGAGGGCAGTGAAGGGAGTTTACATAAGAGAAAGAACTTCAAGTAGAAACACCTCCCTCAGCTCTTCCCACCTTCGAGAATCTCCCATTGGCTTCCGGCCATGCTCTGTGCCTCCTCAGCCCTCTGCCCTCGGTTTTTCTGGGCCCGTTAATCTCTCCCTCAGGGATGCCCCGGAGAGGTCCAGATTCCTCTCATCTTCCTCAGTGAAGCAGTTCAGCTGTCCCCCTCTCTTCTGCCTCCTTCTAGACTAGGAGTTTTACTTGAGCTGGAGACTCCACCTTTTCAATCCCAAAGGCCTCCAAAGTCCACCTCACACAAAGAACTGTAAACAATAGCATTCACAGAGCCACTTTACAATGGAGCCAGAGCTTCTGTGCCAGAGAAACTGCCTTGCACGTCTCATAGCTCAAACCTTAAGGGGTCTGGGAGGATGAATCGCTTGCTCAGAATCCCTGAAAGGGGTGAGTGGCTCACATCAGAGCCTGGGAAAGCATCTGGTGATGGCTTAGCCCAGGCGGCCTGCAGGGAGGTGGGAACAGAGGAAGGTAGAAATGGCTATCAATAAACCTCTGACAACTTACCACTTATCACCTTGGTCCCCAGCATTTCTTGCTGGGAGGAAGAAGACCCAGAGTGACCCCGAAACAGATCTGACCTCCCCAGGCAGGGCTCTCGGCCAGAGGGCCCGTTAGCACATCGGTTCCCCGCTCTGCTCCAGGGTCTGTGGGGTCAGGAATCCACAGTGAAGGGGGTCCGCAGGCCACGCGTGTCCCATGAACAAATATGTAGTGGTTCAAACCAGATCACAGCCCAGTGCCACGGGTGGGACTAGGCCTCGTTAATCTTCAAAAAAGAGAGAGAGAGAGAGAGAGAGAGAGAGAGAGAAATGCTTAGCAAGTAAAGAGAACTATGAGCAGAGAAGATTAACACAGCAAGAGAGGAAGCAAGCTACTCAAGTTAAAGATCAAAGGGGTGCTCTCAGTCTTAGGGGGTGCTCCCTGGCCCTTGGTCCTAAAAGAGTCCCAAATTTCAAAGCACGAGAAGCCAGAGGCAGCAGGATGCTTCCCACAGAACGGGTGGGACGCTGCACATGCCCAAAGGGTGGCAGACACTTCTCCACAGACACATGGTTCATCCGTTTCTCAGCCGTTCGTTTCCCAGCTCTCCACGGGGTGCTGCAGAGTCCGTGCATGAGGTCCCCGCTCTCCCCTGGCTAACATTAGAGAAACAAGCAAAGAACAAGCCAACACGTAAACGAGGTCGGCACGCACGGGTAAGAGAAGGGAAGGGCCTAGAAGGGACCCGGGGGAGGCGGTGGGCTCGAGCCACCCCTCGGACCCAACAGTGCCGTCCTCAGTCGAGGCTGGAGAAAGCCTCCGCT
>NW_006436672.1:57746-77586 GCF_000325575.1 Pteropus alecto
CCCCCTGTCCCCCGCGCTCCCGGACTTGTCCTCTCCTGGTTTCCTCCTCCGGGCGTCCTTCCCTTTCACATCGAGGTCCCCTGACACCTCCCTGGAGTTTCGCGAGGTCAGTTCGCCCCCTAGTGGACACATCTACGCCATCATCACAGCCTTCTCTCCTAGCCCAGTAATAAATAGCTTAAGCGTCCCGGAGCTCAGATGCAATATGCCTACTTCACAGAGAGAGAGGAGGTTAAAAATGAAGCCGCGGGAAGAGACAGCCTGAGCCCAACTCCGCTAAGTAAGCTTGGCAGGGGGAGAGAGGAGGGAGGAGAGCACAGAGCCGGGCAGGTGCCCCCGGGCAGGTGTCCCCGGGGCGGGAGGACAATGCAAAGGAGCAAAAGGCGCCTCCCAAGAGCCTAGAAAGGCGGTGATGGCGGCTTCACAGAACAGAGGCAGCTCTGGTCCTCAAAAGCCTCCTCAGTCCTATTTAGGCTCTGAAGGATTTTTGTCATGAGGACAGGCCACTGCCACCTGCTCTTCCGCAGGACACAGGGTAGAAATGCACATGAAAGTGGCCCACCTGGAGTACCACACAGTGCCACAAGGGCCCTGGGCACGATGCCCCAAAGCCTGATGAGTCAGGAACAGATTTTCTTCCATCAGAACGTGTGTTTCTGTCGGGGGGGTGGGGGGGGGAGGGGGCATCGGGAAGCACGGACAGGGCAGGCTGCAAAAAAGGAGGCTCGGAGCCACGAGGGGACCAGACGCCAGGCTCCCGGCGATCGCAAATGCGTTTTTCATTTCGCTTCACGATTAAGTCTGCAGGCTTGAACCTGGTGGGAGAGTCTCTTCCTTTAGAAAGTTCTCTGAAAAACACTCTCCTCCCGCTTTGCCCAGAACGCCTGTCTCAGATCTGCAGTCCGGGCCACGGAAGCAGGGTGGGGAGCGGGATTACAAGTCTTTTTCTGGGTCAGACAGGTGCTTCCTTCGGCTCGTGGCTTGATTGTGAGTCTCGTATCATTCAGAGTTTGTTTTTAAATTTTAATATAGACCTTGTTTTCGAGGGCACTTTTAGTTTCGTAGCAAAACTGAGCAGAAAGTAGAGTTCCCATATACCCCTTGTCCCTCTCAAGGCACAGGCTCCCCCATTATCAACACCTCCACCAGAGAAGTACATTTGTCACAGCCGATGAACCTACACTGATGCACCAGCATCATCCAGAGTCCACGATTAGCGTTGGGGTTCGCTCGTGGTGCTGTGTATGCTGCAGGTTTGGACAGACGTCCATCATTACAGTATCATACAGAATAATTTTACTGCTCTAAAAATCACCTGTGCTCCACCTAGTCATCCCTAACCCCTGGCAGCCACTGATTATTTTTACCATCTCCATAGTTTGGCCTTTTCTAGAATGTCATATAGTTGGAACCATACAGTGTGCAGCCTTTTCATAATGGGCGCTTTTGCTTAATAATATGCGTTTAAAGTTCCTCCATGTCTTTGCATGGTTTGATCGTTCATTTCTTTTAATTACTAGAGAATATTTCATTGTATGAATGCATCACGGTTTATTTATCTGTCACCTACTGAAGGCCGTCTTGGTTGCTACCGAGTCTTGGCAATCGTGAACAAAGCTGCTGTAAACATCTGTGAGCAGGTTTTTGTGTGGACATGAGTTTTCTTTCCAGTTGATTTTAAGTGCTTTTACTCTTTGTGGATTTTCAGCTTAAAGTAATTTTTACTGATGGGGAAACTACTGCTGACCAATATCTCCCTTTTCCCCACCCAAATCCAAGAGAGGAACCGCTGAGGCTCTAGACCACTAAGCCAGCCAAGACAAGGTTTTGCTAACGCCATCGGAAGGATGCGCTGTGGCAGCCGAGGTGGGGACACCGGTTTGGGAGGCAGACAGCCCGATTTCATCTCTCCGCTCTGACTTTTGTCACCATGAGTCATTGAACAAAGAAAGCTACCTCTCTGAGCTTCAGTTTCCTAAAAAGAGAGGTGGTAACAGTGACTAAGGTGCCATGCCAGTTCACTAGGATGGTGGCTTTCAAGCCTTAGTACGGTTTGGGCGCAAAACCAGTGCGGGATGAAATGTCACAGGCAGGCGTGCATGGCCAAGATTAAAAGGAGACACCAATCCGACAGCCCCTTGGCTCAGCTGCCGTATCTCGAAAGAACATTCTCTTGAAACCTCCACCACTTGGATCTACTTCCGTCAACACAGGAGAGCGGCTCACGCACTCTCCATCAGCAACGTCCTTCTCAACTGCAGCCCTTCGATGTCAGTGCACATAATGAGGGGAAGGACAAGGACGGTGAACCGGAAAACAGCTTCAGGGGCTGAGAATCCTCGATCATCCGGGCTTCTGATGAAGTCTGAGTCCCATGGAAGTGATGCTCCGGCCTTCTCTTCCTAGAGATTTCTAGGATGCGTTTTTTATGCTCAGTATCAGGGCAAGGCCTTCAACAACGAGCACGTTTTTTACCTTGGGTGTCATTTCGGACTTTATGTTCCCGTTCAGTGACTCATCAGAAGAGATTGGAATGGAAAAGGCACAAAGACACACAGGCACCGGGCAGGGGAATGAAGCCTGGGCAGCCTGTGAGGAACGCGTGACGGGTGTCCCACAGGCTCTTCTTATGGCCCACAGCATTTATGGCCCTTCACAGGGGTGAAGCCCATGAAACAGTGCGAGCTTTCCTGTCTTACAAAGCCATCCTCACAAACCAGCCACTAAGCCTGTGTCAGGCCAACCTTCTTAAGGCTCCAGAGATGGGTCAGTGGGAAATTACGCCACGGTAGAGACATGAGCCTTCAGTTACAAATGTCACCGGACACCATCAGCTTAAAGAAAAGGGCTCTGAATCCAGACGCCCGGGTTTCAGGGCATCAGCTCTCCCTTCCCTCTGACTGTGTGACTTCGGGCTGGCTACTCGGCCTCTCTGTGCCCAGTATTCTCATCTGTAGTCTGGGGATTCCACGATGGTGGAGGACAAGGAGGAGGAGATGGGGTGAGAGACAGAAGCTTGCCTGACGCATCGAGACGCGTTTCACAGACATGTTTTTCCGTAAAGCATCTGATCCACTTTTTATTTTTTATAACTAAAAATGCGTGTGCTAGCGTTTATTTCATTGGATCTCTGCTGATTCTTGGCAGGTGTGACCCCTAGGCCATGGCTTCTAAAAGTTCTAAATAAAACGACTGCCTGGTGGCAGGAAGGCCCTGCTCTGTGCACTTTCCACCCACATATGGATGGAAGCACCAGAGGGCCTCCCTCTCTGGGTGGGAGCCAGCGCGGACAGCAGTGAGTCAGCCCAGCTGAGACCCAGACACAGGACTCGCATGAGGTCAGTGGCCCAGTTGGCTCCTACAGAACCAGGCCCAGCACCCTGCAAAGGCCGGGACCCTTCTGATGTGTGCTTCCAACAGGCGAGTGCTACTTGATTCCAAGAACTGGCCTCATTCTTGGCAGGCAGATTCTCTTCTGTGAGCTGCGGCTGAGTGCATCCTAGGGGCTGGGAGAGGGTGGGCGGGGCTCAGAGGTGTAACCAGCATCCTAGGGGCTGGGCAGTCAGTGGGGAAAAGAGGAGCTGAGGGACGGCATGGCCGAGAAGGCAGTGGGGAGAGCTGACACGCCCACTCCACCCTGCCTGTCAGTTATATCATCAGAGGGGCTGAGAGCGAGGTCCACACATCAGTTCTCTTTTAATCCACCTTTGCTCAGTCCAGTGCTCCGGGCATTCCCTACTAACTGATCCAGCACGGACAGAACACAGTACAAATCTATTTGCCATCCTGGCACAAAGCCACTCAGGTGCTGTTATACCTCTGACCTCACCTATCATCACCTTCAGAAGAGAAGGCAGCTTTCATTGTAACCTTGAACCTGCACTGGCTCATTTGCCCAGACATACACCCCCCTCTGCACAACCTCAGCGAGGCTGGCCGTGACTCCAGTGGCATTTACCGAAATGAGCCTAGCACCCTTACTAGCCAATTGGAAAGCCACCACCCAGGGCTCAAGGCTGTCTAACATGATAGCCAGGCAGAGACGGGCACTTTGCAAACCACGGTAAAAATGCATACTCTTCACCACACACCAGGCACAGGCGTCCTTCCAAATTTTTAGATGGAGAAATGGAGCCGGAAAAGAGTAGGAGCCGGTACAGAGCTCCCGGCATGGCACCCACTCTCTGGGCCCACAAGGCATTGACCAAGAGCCCCCTGCATGTGGGGCCTCTCTTCTGGCTCGAGCATCTAGAAAAGCCTCCGGCAGGGCCGGATGGGGACGGGGACAGTCGAATGGTGCGAATGTTCCTGTGGTTGGCATCGCCTCAAGTCTTGCCAAAGCCGGAAGCAGAGGGACTGGAGCCGAGAGTGCAGCATGAGCGAGCAGGACACACCGCACGGGGAACAAGGACGAGGGGCGGCCGCCGACCCACCAGGTAGCGGGATGTTAAGGGGCCTAAAAGGGCCAGGAGGAACCACAGACGGAGCGGGGGCTGCGTCCACAGGCCCCGTGACCACCTTCTACAAGTGGAGATGGACCCAGGCTGGTGAAGAGATGGAGCGACCAGGAGTTTTGGTCCTAGGATGGTGTGGATGGGTCACGTGGCACCAGGCCCAGGCCAGGGGCTCAGACCTCCCGGGCTTCAGTCACAGCTCCCCACTTATTAGCTCTGTGACTTGAGCAGAATGCTTAAGTTCTGAGCTTCCATTCCTTCACCTGACAAGAGAATATAAATACAGCATCCACCTCAGGGCCGATCTGAGAATTGAATTAGCTAAAAAATTTTACACGCTCAGCATGGTAACTGTCACAAAGCAAGCACCCAGAGATGTTAACTACTGTGATTGTCATTAAAGAGGGGAACAATGGCAGCTAATAACAAAAACAGCAGCAGCTGCATTTACCGAGTGGCTCCGCCCCCTCACCCCGTCAAGGTTAACCCTCGAAACGCCAGTGCATTCGACACAGGGGGAAACTGAGGCTCAAAGACATTAGGTAACACATGTTGCTAGTTGAGTGCTTACCATGTGCCCGGTATTAATTCATCTAATGCCCACAACAGCCGTAAGAAGTAGCTACTATGAGTATCCCCTTTTTATAGATGGGAAACAGGCACAGAGAGGTTAGTAACTGGCTCAGAGGTCACACAGTCAGGAATATGCAGACAGGATAGTGGAGCCCAAGTCCAACAAGTTCCAAAAGCTATGCTCTTTTCAAGTCCACTCTGCCTCCCTGGTTTCAGGCTAATTTATGCGAAAACCTCCATCACAGCCCAAAGCAAAAGAAACGTGTCCTTAGAGGTCCTGTGAAAGCCGCAAGGATGAGTATGGGGTGCTGCGCTGAGCAGCCCCCAGGGGACCCAGGGTCCCACAGGTCAGTGCAGCCATGTAACCAAACACATCGTGTGGCAACAAGTGGTACCAAGCTGCCATTTCTGTGGCCTCGTATGTCACCGACATTCAGACAAAACTCTGACCCCACCCAGAAGCGACCTCTGGGAGATGTCGCTGAGTGTTTACGGAGGATTCAGGCCAGTCTGTCACCAGGCCGATTCCTTCCAGAGGGACCATCTGTAATCTCCTGAGCGATGACAGGCTGAAGAGAGATGGGCTCTGGCCGGGGCTGGCCTCTGACCTCAACGCCACCTAGCAAGTCCTCCCCACCTGTGGCAGCACCTCAGCTCTGGAACCACCCAGAGGAGCAGGCCCACGGGCAGATCAGCAGAGGAAGAAGCCCCGAAGCCACAGGCCACTCTCTGAGTCATCACCTTCAGTGTAGAGGGAGGGAATCCAACCCCAGGCCCAGAGAGAAAGCACTTACCGGCTCCTGCCTGACTCAGCAAGGCCACTGGGGCGCACAGCAAAGGGATGCACCGGGGTTGCGGGCGGCTCAGCTGCCTCGTGTCAACACTGACCAGGGCTCTGCCTAATTGGATTGCTCCCACATTTCACTTGGGCCTTCCACGGCCGCTCCTGTTCTAAATTGATCTTAGCAATTCTAGCGATCGAGAAAGAATTAAGCTCTCGGTCTGGAGACTTGAAGCTCCATCCATTCCAAGGTCCCCTTTGGACTGTTAACACTTGGAGCACCTTTGACTCCCGGCTCTTGCCGTGACCAGCCCCCTCTTTGGTGTGCGCATGAGGACTCGGGCCATGCAAACGTCCAAGCTAAAGTTTTGCAACAGGCTTCTTGGGTCCAGCTTCCCAAACTCCTGGAAATTTTCATGAAGACAGAGGTGCCTACAGCTGCCTAAGGCTTGGCCCGTCCGAGGACACTTCAAGGGGAGCCCTGCTCTACTTCCCCCAGGGCTTAATGTCTGGTTCTTCAGAGCCCAGGAGAATTGGAATCAGCTTCAGCCTGTGATTTCTGGAGACCGCGGACAAGAGAGTTTGAGGCTCGCAGCCTGGTCTCCTGAACTGTCTCCCTTTCAGAAAGAGACCTGGTTTCTCCACTCACTCTGGGGAAACCAGCTGGGTCAGCCCTGCTCTGCATTCACCCCTTGACACTCAGCACTGTGCCTGGCCCAGAGCAGGGGACCAGAAAACCTTGGTTCACTGACTGCATGATATATGAGGTTGACATATATCATGATATATGAGGCTCTTTTTAGTTTGAAAAGCTCCAGATGCAAAAGCAACTGTTCTCGAATCCAGCTTTACGAAGCCAGGGTGGCCAGGCGCAGTTGTCCATAGTGCTGGTCAACCCCACGGGATGCTTCTGAAATAACTGGTGAGACCAAGTCCACCCTGCGGAGCCCAGAGACACTATAACCACCTCAAAGGAACTGGGACCGGCTGCTCCCCAGAAAGAAAAAGCAGCACGCCAGAAAGCAAAGTATGAAGAAGTATTTTAATAGCTCAAACTCGAAGTCATTGTGCTCCCAGTTCTGAGGAGATCCCCAAAAGAGGCGACTTTGGCTGTTCTGGAAGCCAGCGTCCACCCTCCCGTCGTCTCGGCATCTACCTCCTCTGGGTGCTGACTCGGAGGAAAGCACGCACACGCCCAGGGCCATTCCGGCTCCCGTGGGAACTTCCTCTCATCTAAGTGTTACATCGACTGCCTTGTAGGACTAGGATGATGACTCAGGTAAAGGAGACGAATACTGACTGTCTAAGCAGGAACAGTCCAAGCTGGCAAGGAAAAGCACACAGCATACACACGGTACGGGAGGGCAAGTCTCTGCCTGTGGGTCTATATCGGTACATTTGTTTTGCCTGCAAACTATCAAGGAGGAGTCTGTTGGCCAGGGTATTTCTGCTGAACAAGCAACACGGTGGTCCAAAGTCATGGGTGTCCCATGCCACCAGCCCAGAGTCATCGTGCACCGTCCACTGGAGCGTCTCCGAAGGGAATCGTGAAGTCCAGCTCGTGCCTCCGCCTACGGGTCGATTTCCTCGGGAATCACCGTAATCATGGTGTCCTCGTTGCCCCTGCGGACGACCATGTTCAGGGTGCTTTCCTTTTTAATGACGTCGCTGACGTCATTGGCGGAGACCACCGACTGTCCGTTGATGCTGATTATGACGTCGTTTTCCTTGAGTCCGCCACTGCAACACAGAGAGAAACGAACTGTAATGCTTCCTCCTGGACGGCCTGCCAGGAGCAGCTCCACGCTGACCCAGGCACCGTCTGGAACCGAAAAGCCCAGAGCAAACGGGGCACGGTGACGGCTAACTTACGTGACAACAGCTTCGACCACTACTAGATCACAGTATTTCCTTTTGAGATTTTTAGGCCAAACTGTCAATCATGTCCATTGCAGAAATGCCTACCGGCCCTGTGTGATGGATGACAGACTGGCCACAAAGGAGGCAAGGATGTACCACGTACCGCCTACCAGGGTCCATGACCATGGCCAAGGCCGACTTTCTTGTGACGGTGTCACAGCTCAGAGAACAGTTCCCACGGGGTGAGCGGAATGGTTCTGCTACGTGACATTTCTTCTGTGTTATTGTTGCTATAACTTTAGCTCCTACATATAAGCTATCGTGGTCCTTAGTGGTCTAGCACAGAGGCCAGCTAACTTCTATCAAGGGCCAGAGAGAAAGCATTGTGGACTTTGCAGGCCACTGTACTCAGCACAAAGGCCAGCTAACTTCTGTCAAGGGCCAGAGAGAAAGCATTGTGGACTTTGCAGGCCACTGTACTCAGCCCAAAAGCCACCATAAGCTACATGCGGCTGCCGGATGAGGCTGTGTTCGAGTCGGTCTTCGTTTATGGACGCTCGTGCTCGAATTCCACGCGATTTTCACATGTCATAAAATGCTATTCTTATTTTCAATTTTTTTCAAAGATTTTAAAACACAAAGTCCATTCTCAGCCCACAGGTGAGTACAAAAGCAGGCCACCCGCCAGGCCCGACCCCCAGGGAAGAGTCCGCTGGCCCTGGCCTCGCGCTCTCTCTGGACACTATGTCAGTACAGGTCACGAGCCCTTACTGTTGGCTGAGCTACTTCTGTTCGCGTTGCTTTGATGTTACCTGGTTACTTTTCTGGAGGTGTGGACAGGTATGGCCTGACTGATAACAGATGTAATCAGAGAAGGAGGAGATGCGTCTTGCAGCCTAGGATGGGACCACCGCCCAGGGTCTCGGGGACTCTGCTCCTTAAACCCCCTTTCCCCAGCCTGGCCTGTTACAGGGACCCACGATGAGGCCGATACTGCTCTTCCCTCTGACCACCCCTGGTGAAGCGAGGACTCCCTTTTGCTGGTGAGTCCTGAGCTGAACCGGGTCAGAAGACATGACCGGCAGGACCGACCGAGGACATCCGACCGTCTGTCCAGTGTCCTCACAATCACCAGAGCTGACGTGAAAAGGACATGGCCCTCACCCCTGGTCCCCCAGAAACCACAAGGGTACTAGGAAAAGGGAAAATAATTCTAACTCACGCTTCTGCTGGGGTATCAGGAATCACTTCAATGATATACGCTCCTGAGAGCACATCCGGGAAGTCTCGGTGGCGGTCCTTCAGCTCTTTGGCTTTGCTGCTCGGGAGAAAAAGCACCTATATTAAACTCATGTGCCAACAGGCCTTCCTCTGCGGGCACCGGCTCCCACCTGGCTTCTCCCATCTCCGACTTAAGATTCTGACTTAAGAGCTCTGATTCTGCTTTAAATTGCCCGTCTATGCGAGTCAAAGATATACCAGGTAACGGTGAGGGAAGTGTTTTATCATTATTATTAATTTTATTAATTACTTAATAGTAGCTAACTTTTAAGGAGTCAGGAAGTATAGCCATGGGCCTGGTTTGGAGCCCCAGCTCTGCCACTTTCCAACTGTGTGATCTTGGGCAGTTGCTAAACCTCTCTGTGCATTATTTTCTCACCTGCAGAATCGGGATAATGACTGTTCCCTATGACACTTCTCTACGAGGATTAGAGGAGATCATCTAACAATAGCACCGAGGCCCACTACCTGGCGCAGAGCGAGCAGGTGATAAATGGTGGCTAGTGTCATTGTGGCTAGTGATGACCGCCACCACCCATGGATCCAGGCCTTAACACGCTAAATCACTCGGCCCTGAAATGCCTGCAAAATGCCTGCGCTGGTCTCCTTGTCCTGGAGAGGAGGAAACTGAGGACTTCAGAGGTCAAATCATCCCCCAAAATCACAAGCCAGGAAGTAGCAGAGCTGGTGAGAACCTGGGAAGCCAGATCCCAGAGCCTACACCTGTCTCCCAGAGTTCCAAGCAAGAACTGATACGCACTTTAGTTTGGCAAATCGGTCCATATTCTGTATCTAACCTATGCTAATGTGTTCACAATTAATTAATAGTTAATTCATTATAACAATAACATATTAATATCCACATGAGTATCTTCTGCTCCTTGCCAACTTGACCTACAACAACTTCGACCAAGTGCTTAGTCACCAGGACTTAAGCAATTACACCAGATTTTTTCACCAGTGTTAAAACAGTAGAACGTCATGGGCCTGGCAGCCACATGCCACAACTTCCACCGGCCTTGGGAAAACAAGCCCAGAGGTCACGCCGCGCCTGACCTCGCGTTCCTGGAGCCGCCCACATGCCCGTTCCTGGAGCCGCCCACATGCCCGGTGCTAACACGGCACCTCAGGCTGAGGGAGGTGCTCGGGGCACTCCCGGAATGTGGCTTTCAACAGGACAAGAGGTGAAAGGAAGGCCCGAGGCAGAGTGACCAACACCCACCGCTGCTGTCCAGGCCTGCCTTCAAAGAGGAGGGCAGAATCTTTTAGCAGGAAGGACCAGCTCAGAACACACGAACTAAATGGAAGCTAAAACAAGAGGCCAAGGGTGACCAAACCACCCTCCTCTTTCCTCATGTTATTTCGTTTTAATCAGAAATCGAGACATCTTACGGCAGTGTGAGGTCTCTCTTTCTCGAGTTCAGGTTTACTCAGATTTAAGACACAAACACTAACGTCCTGTTACCCACCTGGATGTGAGCGACATCATTCGGATGCCTATGTACTTCTTCTTGGTGATGGCTTTGCCTGATGTGACAGAAAAAGGACAACAGAGGTCAGCCCGGTTGGTGGCTACGCTGGGGACACCAGGAGCCACGAGATTCAATCCCCGTATTTGCAATGTGAAGTCAGGGCCATGGGGGCATATGCTGAGGTGGTGGTTCAAGCCTTGGCTGGGACCCGTATCTGCCGTTGACACCTTGGAAAGCCTCGTCCATTTCAGTTAGTGGCCAAAAACCTAAGAATGATCCTTGATTCCTCTTTGCCTCATCCTGACATGTGATAAGGTTGCTGTCCCTCCTATAAATCCAGAACCTGAGCCCCTTCTCCGCCCTAGTCTGGAGGACCAGGAGAGCCTCCTAACTAGTCTCTCAACTTCCGCCCTCCAGCAGACCCTCCTCCCAAACCTGAAAGTGACCTTCCAAAGATAGCGACCGGATCATGACCTTCTGCCTTCTCCATGCAGTTAAAAACATGCCCCAGCCCCTCAGCAAGCCTGCCGTGATCCTGGCTGACGACTGCCTTCTGCATCTGCGCGTTCGCTGCATCCGGTCACGCGGCCCACCTATGGGTCCTGTGCCCCGATCAACAGGCCCATGGTGGAGGCCTGGAACCTGCGGCTCCTCCATCCGAACGCACCCCCTCCACATGGCTGCCGGCTCCCTCTCCTTCAGGTCTCGGCTTGGGAGGCGCTTCCTGGCCACACCGTCTCCCCTGGCCGCCCCAATTCTCACGCCCTGGCCTACCACCCCGCTTCATGTTCTAGGAAGCACTTAATTGCTCTATGAAATTACCTTATTTGTTTGTTTACCGTTAGCCTCCCCCCACCCCCGAGTAGAACGTCAGCATCACACCTGAAAGGGAACCCCCGCCTGACCCCGAGCAGACAGGTCCATAGTCATCGGTGGAGTAAACGATCTCCCTGAATCTCAGTGTTCTCATCTGTAAAATGGGACTAATGATCCCCACCTGACGGGGCAAAGGAATTAAATGACAGGAATGAATGACGAAGTGAAATGATGCATAGAAATCACCTAAGATCGTGCCTGGCACATATTAAACAATGTGAAACGTTCACGACCACAGGTCAAAAACGGTCAGACCTCATGACATAACACTGGGGACTTAATAACTGCATTCCTTTCGCTGCTGGATAGGAAAGTCTTGGTGGATCTCCAGGTACGTTGCTTTTCCTGCTCCAAGTCCCCGAGGGGCAGCCAAGCCTCAATTTCCTACTGGCTACCCGAATCTCTCTTTACCTTTGGCCTGGCGGTCATGGGACTCCGTTAGGAACTTTTTAATTTTATCAGATGGGATCGCAAAGGAGATTCCAGCTGTCACTTTCAGAGTGTTAATTCCAATTACTTCACCGTCCTGTAAAGCAAGACAGAAATGGCTTAGTGAACACGGGAGGGTTTACCTCAAGGCACACAGTGAGAGGAAGGAGAATCCATTCGAAAGCAGCCACTGAGTGGGGTCAGGGGAGCTGACAGGAGGGGTTCTGGGGTCGCCGGGGGAAGTGTCATGTGGTCACCGTTAAGTCATGCTCGGCAAGGGAAGAACGGACCGGCACACTGTAGGCTCGTCCTCAGGGGTCGCTGTGCTGTAAAAACAGCCTCAGATGGATGGTTTCTAGCTGCATATTTGCTCTTTTTTTCACAGGAATACGTTTCCAAAACCTCTGAGTCCTTTGGGTGGCTGTCCACACCCTCTTGCTTCTCCCATTTCCAATGATCTTAAGATTCTTCTGGGAGAAGCCACCTCGGTGCTTAAGGCTGCTGGCTTCATTCCTGGGAACATGCAGCCTCGTCTTGGACAGCGGCCTTGTGAAGCTGCAAGGGGCTCGTGGGGGAGCATGATCGCACCTCGCTTCCTCTGCTTGTCTGGGGCTAGCTTTTCATGGCGGAAGCCAGTTCATAGGTTGCGCTTCAAGATAAATTCACAGCTCAGTGCACGCTACACAGTAGGAAATGACCCAGAAATAACAGGATTACCTCACGCCATTTGACCATTATTCTGGATACTATTATTAAACGATGTGGTCAACTTAGGCTTAAAAGGGAAAACGGCCACGGGAGTATACATCACCCCTTCCACACTTTGCACGGTATTGAGAATTCAGTCTCCAACTCCAAGGAGCCACCCAGGAGGCACTGCCATCCGACCCTTACCAAAGATGGCCTCCGTTTCAAGCCCTATAAATGAGAGCTGGACTGGGTGCCCCCTGATGTGTACCCTTGCTCCGATTGTCTGATTCTAAGCCTTCCCTTGTTCTGCTTACGTATTTAAGAACAGGCTCAAGTGACATCTTTAGCGGAGTAACTCCTCATTCCAGCCAGGTCTTAAGCGAGGGCTCCTGGCCAAGACAAAGACTGTGGACCAGCCAAGCCAGCTCCTGCAGCAGCCTGGAGACTGCATTTGAAGGATCGTGCCTTTCTGTAACAGGCCAGAACTGCTGACACCTTCAAAATAAAGGCCTGTCCTTTAGCTACTCTGCACTGGACCTGAGTTCCCCTGCACTGACTTATAACTTTGAAACACAAGCGTGTCCCCTGGCATAACACTGCCCACCCTCGACTCCAGCGAACTTTACCCTTTCCAGACACAGGACATTCACAGATTTCACTTTAAAAGAATTAGATGATGTGCTCGGCAAGTTCACGTCTGGGGGAAAAAAAAGCACAAAAAAAAAAAAGCAAAAAAAAAAAGCACGTACATAGATTTTAAAAAGGCCTTACCAGGTTTACTAACGGGCCTCCCGAATTTCCATACTGAAACGAAGCAAAAATAAACAGGTTATGAGTTTATGTCCTTATCCAATCTACTTCCCCACCTGGCAGGTTCCTGCGTGCAGGTGCTCTCCTGAAATGTGTTCCTGTCGATCTAATATTTTGCTGTTAAAAAAAGGGACCTTAATCACTTCCAGAAAGTTTCAGATGTGCCATCAATGGGGAACTGTTTTTGCTCCAAAGCCCAGAGGCCAACTATGAACTCTCTAAAACTCTCAGCACGACTTTCTCTTGGCAGCAGGCTGGCCGCCCACCTGCTGCGGTGTCCCGGTATCATTTCGACCTGCGCAGCCCCCGATCCGTGCCATGCCTGCCGGGGCTGGAAATCCACACCTTTCATCCCATTTCCATTACTTCATGCGGATCACAAAAGAGCTTGGGAATAAAACCTATTTGAGGCAGCGAGTTCACAAAACGCACCACGTTTCCTATTTCCTAGACAGATGGGCTAGGGGCAGGGACGCTGCTTTTTAGAAATGTCAATGGGGAAAGTACGGACGTAGAAAAACGTGATTTAAAGAAAACTTTATGAGATTGTGTGGAGCAACCCCGGGCCTCAGCAGACATCCCAGCGTGGGGCGGTACTCAGGCTGCGCACGAGGCAGAGCCACGCCTCCTGGGGGCTGCAGGGCCTGTTGGTGAGGGTCCCTCCTGCCACAAAGCCGCGGCAGCAGCTGCACTAAGGGTCCCTGCCCCTGGGGGCAGGACACGGGACGTCCTCCGAGCTGCAGACCCTGGCAAAGCTCAAGTCCCCTTCACAGCAGTCCCTGCGAGGCTAACCGGCAAGAGACCCACCCGTGCGGCCCTATCAGCTTTGGGGCTTCTCAGAGAACTCCCTGGACGGTGCCCGCAGGTCCTGACCCCACCCCTAGCTCCTAAGCCCAACCTGCCGAACACCCGCCCAACCCCGGCGGGCGGCCCCGCCAGGCTCACGTTGATGATGGCGTCGGTCTGGATATAGTCCATGTCCGAGTTCCGGAGCCCCAGCTCCTTGCCGCCACGCTGGGTGGTGCTCACGATCCCAGTGGTGACTGTGTTCTGAAGGGAAAACGGGCTTCCGATGGCGACCACGAACTCCCCTGGCCGCAGCTCCGAGGAGCGGCCCAGCAGCAGCACGGGCAGCTCTCCCTGGAAGCACAAGGTTGGCGATGCTGTGCCCGGTGAGGGGAACAGAACAGGTACCGCCCACGCGCCCCGGGATGCCACGCGAGGATGGCCACTCCACGCCGGGCCTTGCAGAACCCACGGTCAGGCCTGCGTCCCTTCCTGGCTGCGGCCCGCACTTCCCTTCCACCCACGATAGTCAGCACTGGGTCGTGAGCTGTTGCGAGCATTGAAGCCGCACACCACGCTGGGGAAAGTTTGGGAAGGTTACTGGAGGCTGCCTCGGGGCCTCGGCACATCGCGCAGCTATCGGCACAGACGCGCTCTGAAACTTTGAGATCAGGAGACAGAGGGAAACGAATTTTGGATTTGGAGCAAGACCACCTGGGGCGAGGGGGAGGGTGCAGCTGTCCCATTTATCACAGGCACTGAGGGCCCGAAGGGCTCCAACTCAGTTTGGAGCATCTCTGAGCCGAGTTCATGGCTATTCTGGTGAGAGGCAGGGATGGGCTTGGGACAGCAAGGCTTCTAGGACTCCGAGACACCAAGACCCAAGAGGTGGGCTCTCTCTTCTCCTGAAAAGGTCCTGCACCAAGCACTTCTGCTCCCGGCCTGGCGGGGTGATCAACCCAGCAAGCCTGATCCCAGACACCGATCCCAGAGCTGGGGCCCTAAACAACTCTCAGAACTAAAACGGGACAAAATAAAGCCAGCTTGAGTCACCAGGCTGAGGAGAGCCGGGCTTCCTACTGGGAAGGCCTTAGGCCCTCCCTATCCCTTCCCCGCCAGAACCAAGGAGTTCCTTTTGCCTTTGTTCTGAGTCAAAAAAAAACAAACAAAAAACCAGCAGCTGCCCCAAACCTGCAGACCAGGCCCAGAAGGCAAAGACTGGCCCAGACCTCGAGCTAATTCTAAGTCAAGAGTCCTCATGTTTGTCCACCTCAGAAGAAAGAGGCCAGGGGGCAAGGAGGGTGGGGTACGTAGAAGCCAGTGGTGACTTTAGCCTCTCCTCTGGCAGGGATGGAGCAGACACAGGCTGACGAGGTGCGGTGGTCACGGGGCCCATTTAACCGACGAAGAAAGTGAGGCTCCGAGCCACTTGAGAGAGAACAGGGGTTTCAACCTGGGGCTGCGACCCCAGACCCAGACCCTCTCATCCATTACACGCACGTCACCCACCAAGGCCGCACCCCGGTAACGAAGGTGCTGCTCAGGAAGATGCTAGGCCAGAACGTTCACAGAGGAAGAAAGGATCTAAGACCCCAGACCGGCCTTGAGAGACACAGGAAATGCCCCTCAGACCACAGACACCGAGAGGCCCCCGGGCCAGGCTGCCTGATGAGATGCTGGCCTGAGCTGAACACCACTTCGTCCTCCGCGTGCTCACCTGGAAAACGGGGGTCGCACACCCATCTCACCAGTTGGCTGTGAAAGTTGAGACCTGAGATCTGAGCAGCCTTGAATAGCACCTGCTTGTGTCAAGCATCACGTTACGTGGGTCACGAGGCCTCGCGGAAGTGTCGGTTATTGTTATTAGCGTTGGGGTCCGTGCAGACCCAATGGGGGCACCCCACCGACTACACTCCCACAAGCTAGCCCATGTCACCCAGCCCTCCCCCCCAGGAGAAGGCTGGTGGCCAGGCCTGCCCAGACCGTGAGGTCACCCGAGGTCAGAGTGCACGGAGCTGCTCCGGTGGGGGCAGGCCTGCAGCCCTGCGCTCCCGAGCTCAGGCGTCCAGGCACAGCAGTGAGCTCAGCGTGGTCTGTTTACCCTGGGCCGGCGCCAGCCGCCCCTGCCAAGAATGACTTCATCCAACAGTCGCAGCACGGCGGGTGGGCAGGCGGGAGTCAGGGCTGGTGATGGGGGAGGCCCACTGAGGACATCGCCATTTCTTCAGGGCCTGGGAACAGCCGTCAGGGCTGGGCTTGAAGGGTGGGCAAGAGGACACAGCAGCGAAGGCCCCGGGCTGGGTCCGCCTGGCTGCCCAAGATAACAGTTGCTTTTCACCAGCTTCAATGCAAAAGATCAAGTTCAAATACAGAAAGGTGGGCCCAGCCCACATCAGCTCAGCCACAGGCTGGGCACCCATCAGAAGGTTGGTGGCGGGACTGCACTGTGCAGATCTTAATTAGCATGTGCTCACCCCGACCCCCGCAGCTCCACCTCTGGGCCCTGGGTGGGAAGCCAGACCCAGGCTCCCAGGTCTCAGGCGGTGAAAGGCAGAAGGGGCTGCACACCATGCTCTCTTCCTTTCCACGTCTGAGCTCAGGCCCAGCAGACGAGGGAAGGAGGCAAGCGCTTTGTGGAGTGTGTGCGGAAGCCGTGAGCACACGGGGAGAGGCCCCATGAGGGGGGGACATCCAGGCCCTGCGTGCTGCTCGGACATACTGGCTGGGTAGGGCCAGGCCTTCAGGGGACACCGGAGAACCCCCTGGACACGCGTGGCTCCTGTGCAACGAAGTCGTCCACAGTCGGGTGACCATGCGGGCTTGAATACTGGACATCGGCAACACGGCCCAGAGTCTCCTCCAAACCAATCCTCACTAAACAGAGAGGAGGACGTGTATGTCACAAGCGCCATTTAGTCAAAGCTGCACCGGTGGGCAACACTAAGGCTCACCTTATGGAAGCTTTTACTCACTCAAACATTTCACAAGTTAGGAACGACAACTGTAAGAGAAAAAGCAGCCCGTGTCGGGGTCGGGGGTTGTAATGTGAAACCTGCATCCATGTGAAGGAGATGACAAGGCACTTCCACGAGCAGCTTGGGAGTTAGAGCATATTCCTCCCCACCTTACAGATCTGGGGACCGAGTGACTTCTCACAGCGAATGAGCAGCCCAGCTGGACAAGAAACCCGCTTCTGGGCTTTCAGATCTGCCCACCCCCAACCCGCCCCCTCCAGGACGTGTTAACCCGGAATTCTAATGCAGGCAGAAATCTTTGCAAGGGAGCGACGTGAGACACAGCTGTGGGCCCAGCCAGGTTTATGCCTCTCCATGAAGTCAAAACGCCCTTTGGGGGCCATTTCGGGGGAACCGAGTGGCTCCGCGAGCATCAGACTCCCCTGTCTGCTCCAGACCCAAGTGGGACTCATTGTCAGCCTCCACCCTTACCTCCGGCCTGTCTGCTCGTGCGGCTATATGTCTGCCGGCCAAATTCCTACTGGGTAATTGAGCATTTTATTCCCTAGCTGTCTAGACACACCCGCCAAAGGGGGTTTGGGGGAGATGAAACGCAGATACTGTTGGAAGCACCAAGCCGCCTGGCCTCGCCCTGCAGGTCCGAAACGGCAGGCGCTACTCACTCCTGCAGGCTGGTTCCCCACGCCCACCTCCAAGCCCTCTCAGGGCTTCATCTGCCCTCGGTCCGAGGTCCTCCGAGGCTGGGGCCCTCTCCTAGCAGCCACTTCCCACATCTTGCCACCTCGCTGGGGCCTCGCAGCAGCCTATGAGGTAGAGGAAGACAGCCCCCCCACACTTAGCAGATGAGGAGAGTGGGCAGAAGGAAGAGTGACCCCCAAGGCCCTGCAGCGAGTTGGGGTGCGCACCAAAGAGGGAGCCCTCGGGCCCCTCCCGGAGAGCCTGGGCTATGTGGAGGGACATCCCGGAGGAAGCCCATCACACTGCCAGCTCTCAAGGTCACGCTCATGCTCACGAGAGTGGGGTGCCTGGGAGGCCTGGAGACAAGAGGGCTGTCTAGGTTGAAAGGCACATCCGCCCACAGCCTGCACGCACTCACTAGTGCTAAAAAAATGACATCCTCACGACAGAGCCGACCCGAGTGACTTTAAGAAAACACGAATCCCCCTAACACTGGAGTTGTCAGCCCACTGCCACCCAGGTCATGGAGAAACAGCCCGGGGAGGGGGTCAGGAGTCCTAGGTGTGGACGCCCGGCTTATCCTGCCCACGTTACATGACTAAACACAAGCCGTAGACAGGATACTAATTGTGTGGTCGATTTAATGCGACAACTTGGAAGACGTTGGTGCAAAATAGGATTAAAGAAGGCTCTCGCTATTCATTTAGATTACAGCAAACAAAAGCGGCAGACCCGAAGGCACCGCCCCCACGGACACCGCCGACACGAAGGAGCCTTTACTGAGCATCTCTGCGTGCCTGGCACAATGAACACAGAGGCGCCGTGACATCCGCCCGTGCCCGCCAGGCTCACTGTCTGATGGGTAGAGAGCCACACAAGCCACCAGGACACACAGCAGTAAAAACAAGTCTAAACGGCCAGCTCAGCCCAGCGTCTTCCATAAGGGCTAAATACAGAGCCACACTAAAAATGATCTAGGTGTATCAGTGAGGGTGTTTTCAGCTGCAGGGAACAGGAAATCCAACTCAAAATGGAATACATAGCCAACGGTGCAAGGGCAGGGTGGTGCCAGGGCTGACCCCTCAAAGGATCAAGGACAGCGTAAGAGGAGGCTCCTTCCTTCCTTCCGTCCGATCAAGTTCAACCTGCTCTCACGGTCAAAACACAGTGCCGCACAAGGCCGCACATAAAGACAGTGCCCAGCGAAAGTGAAGAGCTTCTCTCCATCCGTGTGCCCGCACGAGAGCAGAGAATCCAGAAGGGCCCAGCACATTCCTCCTCGTGGGTCATCGGCCGGCATCCAGGTGTAAGGCTGCCCTCAGCCACCCACTGGCTAGGGGAACGTGGCCCCGTGACTGCCTCAGCCCCCTCGGTACCTGCCTGTGCTAGGAATGGCATAGCTCAGAGTAGATGCAAAACAAGCCCAGGGCTCGGCCGGCAGAGAGAGTAAGCTGCGGGGTGGGCAATCGTGAGCCCACCGAAGCTTGGGGGAAAAGGCTCATTTTAGGGTGGCGATCCTAACACATCACGACGTTTGGAAAGGGCTCTAATACGTGTTTGCTCTTTCGTGCGGATGTTTTGCGGGCTGGGGCGGGGCACGAGGAGGAGTCCGCTTCGAAGGAAAGCAGTGGTCTCAAAACTTTCATGACAGTCAGGGCGAGACACAAGTGGTCTGAGCAGAACCAGAGGCAAATCCAGCCCTCAAACAACACCCTGTGTGCCTGGGGCTCTGCCATTCCCTCAGCCTTTACAACCAGCCGCTCTGTGGGACAGATGGGGCAGGCATGGTCCCCACTCCACTCACCAACTAGGTGGTGGCATTACTGGGTCCTGAATACTCCATGCCTCCATTCCAAGTGTTCGTATCACCAGCCCACGCTGCCCACTGCCCAGATGGTCAGAGCACATGGCCCGCTGGCCAGCGAGAAAGACCTGCTCTGTGCCTAGACCATTCCACAGGGGCAGGTGACAGGAGCAGAGATGACCCAAAACAGGGCCATAAGGGAGCTGAAGAAAAATCAGAGGAGAGGCCGGCCAGAGGAAGCTGACCATGCATCCTCAGGACCATGCTGTTTTTCTGACGGCGGGAGCCTGAATCATCCTCAGACAGGCCAGGCCGGGGCGTGGAGGCAGGCCTACACGCCACCACCTGCTTCACGGGCCCCACCTGTGGCC
>NW_006436672.1:77596-107710 GCF_000325575.1 Pteropus alecto
TGAATCGCAAGTGCTGGAAGCCCCCAGAGAGACCGGCTGGGCCTGAGCTGAGTAATGTCCCCAGGACCATGGCTTGCTTCCGGCTTACTCTCTAGCACCAGCCCAGGGTTGATGGTAAGCAGAACACAGACTTAGAAAAAGTGCGTACACCACACAGACGCACACTCACACTCACGAGATGCCACCCTGCCCTCACGCACCCTAAGAGCACGCGGTCCCAGGAAGCGAGACTTATGGATTTGGTCTTGGTCCTGCATTCACTCGCTCCGTGACCTTGGGCCACCTGGACTTCTCTGGTCTCAGTTTTCTCATTTCTAAAATAAGAAAGTTGAGTCTGGTGATGTCCAAGGTCATCCTAGCTCTGACAATTAGGGTTCTTTCCGGAAGACCTGGTTGATTTCCAAACAAAAAAAAAACCTATGAGCAGACAGTGGTTAAATTGCTAAGATTAAAACAGACACCGGAGCCCTTAGTAAATAAATCTCTCTTCATACATCTCCCTAGCGGGGTCAGGCGACTCTCAGGAACCCCTACAGCCCTGGGAGGGGAGGCGATGCCTGGAACTCTCCAGATGCTGGCTCAGCTGGTCATCATCTAGAGAGGACCCCAAAGCAACGACCCCTCCATCTTGGAGCTTCGGGCCATGTTTGGTTTTGCCTAACAGCCCCTGGTGCTCATTTTATTGCAGCCTCGTTCTCTGAAGCTTGGAGTAAAGAGCAGTAAAACGAGCCAGTGAAAGCAAAGGAAACACTGGAGACTTTTTTTTTTAACCTCACGAGGCAAGTCAACTGCTTCTTTCTCTTGCTTCAAAAGTATAAAGCGCTCCTGTTACAAAAATATTTTTGTTGCTGAATCTGCAGAAGCCACTGCATCCGCCAGCTGCCTGGCACACTCCGTGTCAAGGAGCCAGATCGTCCAGGAAGGTGCTATGTGTTGAGGATGCTTCAAAGGCGAACACTGCAGCGACTGGCTGTGACTCAACTGAGTGATTCAATGTGCTTTCTGGAAAGTTATGCTAACCTTTCATTTTCTTCAAAAATATGCCATGGGGAAAGAAGCACAGCCCCCATACCCACAAGAGAACGTGCACGTCTGCTAAGGAAAAGCAGACTAGGCCACAGAGGACTTGAGGGGGATGTCAGTGTCTAAGACTTGCCTGAGGGACGGTGACACCTAGCCTGTTAAGGAGGGAAGGGAGCCCACCAGGGCTGGAAAGGTGAGCAGATCAGCGGTCCAGAGATTTGCTAGAGCGGAGCTGCTGGGGGCAGGACCAGCTACGTGACTGGCGGGGCTCAGGGCCAAAGAGGAATGTGGATCGCTGGTTCACAAAGCGCTTCCAAAGCGCCACAGGTACTAATGGAAAGTTTAGTCTTTTCTTCTACGTTCTCTTCCTCTCAACCTATCCTACTTTTTTTTTTATTTGCTCTTTGGTGCTCCTGGTGCACAAAGATATTCACGGGGCGGGTGCAGACCCGGGGACCCAGGACTCAGTGCTCGGTCCCCCAGCTACTGGACAGAGCCAGGCGTTGAGCCTAACCAGGGACATGGAAGACGCGCCAGGCACCGCCTCATCCCACAGGCCCAGTGCCCCGACTCACAGAGGATGAGCAACCCCAAGGGCACTGCAACTTCTTCCTCACAAGGATGCACTAGGTCCCTGGATGGGGTGGGAGAGGCTTGGCCCCTCTTGGTCACCATCACACCACCCGCTGCCCCCAGATGCCGTGGGGTGTGCATGCCTAAACCTCACCCTCGCTTCCTGGGGAGAGGAGCCTGGCAGTGATTGTTGCTCGAGGCCAGGGGTTCAGGGGACAGGGGAGCTGGGAGGCCGAGAACCCATCCTGCGGAGGTGACGGGAAGTCAGCAGGAGGAACAGAGCGTGGACTGAGGCTTTGATCCCCAGCACACACACCCCTACTGTCTCATCAGACTTCACCCACAAAACACCACTTCGAAGATAAAATTAAGGCAATGACCTCAGAGCATTAAACCCCCAAACAAGGAACCCTTCTGAGCACAGGGCCCGTGAGTACACAGGTCACACTCCCATAAAGCAGCCCTGCTGAGGGAAAGGGGGTGGGCCAACAAGGAGATTCTTGGGATTCAGATTAGAGAGGGTGAAAGTCATCATTGATGACAAGGTCACAGGTACAACCAAGGGAGGGTGGCTGCATGGAGCAGGTGAACAGTGGGCACTACGATGACCTCAGAGCATTAAAACCCCAAACAAGGAACCCTTCTGAGCACAGGGCCACGAGAGAAAGGGAGTGAGTACACAGGTCACACTCCCATAATGCAGCCCTGCTGAGGGGAAGGGGGTGGGCCAACAGCGAGATTCTTGGGATTCAGATTAGAGAGGGTGGAGGTCATCAGTGATGACAAGGTCACAGGTACAACCAGGGGAAGGTGGCTGCATGGAGCAGGTGAACAGTGGGCACTACCAAGGGGCCGGGGCAGGAAGGAGTGAGGTCACCAACACATGCGGGACCCAGAAGAACGGGGTAATCCAGTTGCCGCCATCCACTCCCCCGAATGACATATTAACACTGTTGAACGGCGGGGGGAGGGGCAGATGGGACAAATGGGAGGACCCAGAAGAATGGGGTAATCCAGTTGTCGCCATCCACTCCCCCGACTGACATATTAACACTGTTGAACGGCGGAGCAGATGGGACAAATGGGAGGGGTTCAGGCAGGAGAGATAAGAGCAGTGGAGTGATGGAGGGAAAAAGAACAGAGGATGGTCATGGAAAAATAAAGAGAAAGAGAGAAAGCAAACGAAAAATGAAATGAGCTTCCCCCTCGCTATTTATGGACGCCGCCATAGTATTTAGTCTCCTTTAAGCTATAGCAAGACATGCTGGTGTCTCCCTTTCTCTCGTGGTTTAAGCCAGAAAACGTCAACGGTTGTAAACAGGAGCCCAGCGGCCAGTGAGTGTCTACATTCTGCAGCCTCCAGAGGAGGAAAAACATGGTCAAGTGCAGCTCTTGCCTTCTCTGACTTCATCTTGGCCAACGCTGCTACACCAGCGTTTGGCCAATAAATATTTATAAATCAATGAATGTGGAATGAATAAATGAAAAGGACGAACAAACCAGGTCTTCGAAGATCCATTGAGATCTTAAAAGTGGGGTCAGCCCAGTAACTGGAGTTAACTGAGTAACTGACGACATAGCCTGGCTGTCAGCTGTCTACACGGCTACAGGCTCAGGAGTCAGGGAAGCAAAGAGAACAGCTTATGCCCACCAGCTACCCAAGGGGAAGGGCTGTGGTCCCACTCTTTTTGGTGGGCTCAGTCTGTTGGACTGAACTGAAGACTGAACTGGCTCCTCACTATCCACGACCACTCAGAGCTTGTGCCCTAGGCAAAGAAGTTGCCCAGGATGTAGCATTCCTTTCAAATTTATTTTTAAAAATTTAAAAGATATTTCATCTCCTCTGGGTAAAAATAATTTGAGATAGTTAATGACACAGGACATATTATAAGAAGTGAATTAATATATCTTCATGACATAAAATGGGGACATAGAGAATCTTCTAACCACAGGGCCGATGGCTTCTATGAGCTGCCTGGTCGCCACAGCAAAGACGAAAACACCGTGAGTCATGTGTTCTCGGGATCGGATTCAAGTGCCTTGATTAACAAAAGTGACTTGTTAATTAGCACTCTTATTGGAATAAGCAGCCCGCACGTCATCAGAATGGCTTATTTCTCCCGTGCCGCAGACCGTGGTCTTGATGGTTTTAAGAAACCGGTTTTGGGAATCCACACCTACACTGCCCTGAATGGAAGGTGACCAGTTCATTAGGACCCCTTTGCACTCACAGACGCTCAGGAGATTGGCCGCATAAGAAACTGGAGATTTCCAGAGGATGACCTGGAATCCCAAAGATCCAGTAAGAAATGTACACAACACGTGCAGGAACCAGCTAACCAGGAATGCTGGCTTGTATTCTAGAGGGCTCTAATGAACTCACTGGAAAGTAAGTTTGCACTTGGTCCAAGGTCCAGGTCCTCTGGGCTGGGCAGAAAAGAACTAAGTAACTCAAGCCCCTGCACTCTTCCCCTTTCCTGGCTCTGTCCGCCCTTCCCACTGCAGCTTGATGCTACTTCCCCAGTAAGCTTTCCTGCCTATGCTGCCTACAGAGGACTCCCCCACCCCAGCGCCTTCTACCTCTTCTCTGCTTGTTCCGTCTTTGTACTTATCACCGTGTTTATTCCGGTTGACCTCTTTCCCACACTAGACTGTAATCTATGGCTTTTACTCATTGCTGATACATCCTCAGCACTTAGCACAGTGTTTGGCCAAGACAGATGCTCAATTAATGTTGATAAACTCTGTGGATAAATACGGGATGAATGAAAGCATGAGAAAACCAGGCTTTAAAAGGTCATTAGGATTTAAAATTGGATAATAGTTTGCAAAATATCCTGGAATTCACATAAGCTCCTCTCCACTGATATTACGGAGAAACGGGCAAAAATTAAGGCTTCTCTGCTTAATCCGGCCAAACCAAAGCAGTAGCAGCAGCAAAGCAGCACAATCCGCCCCCAAGAGGAGGAGCAAATGACATGAGTGAGCTTCGCTGTCCCTCCCCCTTTGGCCCCCTAGGACTTCGCCTTTCGCCTCACTCGGGTCTCATGAGCATATTTAGCTTCCATCATGTCACACCGGGGGCGGCAAACTTCTCCTGGGAAAGGCCAAAAAGTAAATATGGGCCATATGGGCTCCATTCTAACTATGCAATTCTGTTGCGATAGGGTGAAAGCAGCCCTAGACTCTACATAAAGGAATGGGCATGGCTGTTTTCCAATAAAACTTTATTTATAAAAACAGATGGCGGGCTGGATTCGGGCTGCAGACTGTAAGGGGCCAACCCTGGACTCTAATACACTATTACACACTCACTAAGCTGTCAAATGGAACCAATGTACCTCCCCACTCAAGGAAGAGGACGGAAGACATTCCCACTGGGCCACCTACCAATTCAGTCCCAACAACCTGGGACCTGCGTTGCCTGGACCATAAATAATAGTCTTGATCCAATTCCCTGAAGATGGTGCCAATATGAAAAAAGGCATTACCATATTAAGAGAAAAACGCAGCCAAAGAATTTCCTTCAATCGACTAAGTTCTTGAAACGGGGCCAGAGAACACACAAGGGCTCTGGTTTGGAGAGTTTGGGGAGCTGAGACATTTTCACATTCCAAAAGGAGCTGCACTCAGAACAGTCCCCATCGGGCCCTGGACGACGGCTGGAACAGAGGGACAGGGCCGACCTCCGCGCCACCATCTGGGTTTACGCTGCCTAATGAAATATTGATCCTCAACCCCCTAAAAATGGTAAAAAATCAATACAGTAATGGAAACCCAGGAACGTCAACACAGGCTGTGGCGTCTTTGTGGCTTCTTTAGTAAATTTAACAGCAGCCCTCTGAGGTCAGGGAGACAAAGAACGGAGACCACGAAAAGGCTGGCAGACGGGGAGTGGGGGGAAGGAATCCAAAATGGAAAAACACAGAACCCGAGGAAGAGGATAACTAGGCCGAGCGACCCACATTCCAGGGTGAGCGACAGACGGGAGATGGGGCGCCATCCCCATGCAGGCTCCGGTATCTGATTCACTCTTGGACAAGCTCGTTAGGCTGAGTCAGCGCCTTCTGACGCTCAGGTTGCCTGAGGAGAACTGGCTGGCTGAGTCACGCCTAACCCAGGCCACTTCCTCCCTCTCCATGGTCCCGGGGCACCAAGACCCCCCCAATTCGGAGGACTCAGGGCAGATTCACCACACGCAGGGCCAGATTCTGAGACAGGCCTGGAGGAGCCCAGAGTCTGCTCGTCCTCTGGGACTTGCATGTGAAAGGCCCCGGGCCCTCGACTGGCAGGGCCAGGACCCCGTCTGAACTTCAGGAAGATGAGAGCTGTCAGCTCCCCTGCCCCAGCAGCCAGCCAGCTCAGCAGTAAAAGGAGCCTCTGAAAACAAAGCTGCCCCCATCCCCAGGTCGCACGCTTCAGCCACTTCAAACAGGTCTGTAGGTGGCATCTGGCTCGAAGGTGGTAGGCCTGGGGGTGAGGAGAGAAAAACCGCCTCACAAGCCTCAACAAGGCTGCTTCCAAATATTCCCCTGGCTGTTGGCGTCAGGGCAAAGCGCCCACAGGAAACCTCACCACCTGGCCAGGGCCTCGCCTTACCAAAGACCACAGGCTGCGGAAGCCCCAGCCAACCCAGGTGTCACCAAGCCACAGGCGGCCCTCGGATCGGAGGAGCACTGGCCGAGAAGCTGGGAGGGAAGCAGGGTGCTGGGGGACAGGGGAGGGGGCTCTGCGACCAGCCTGGTGCACCGGCATCTCCTTATCAGAAAAGAAAATGGGGCTGCCGCTCACCGCGTGAGCCCCAGGCCCCTTCCCCGGCCCGCACCCACAGAGCAGTGGGCCTGCCTCCTGCTGAGCAGAGGGCTCTGACAGTCACACGTGGGACACTGCATACGGGGACACCTACCACCCGACAAGTGTGCCCCTCACACTCTAGCAGTGAAGATAAACTTAAATCATCACATACATAAGTCGACTGCGAGTTAGGATGAGGAGATGCACAGCGAAATGTGATTGTCTCCGGGGTTCTGTGTTCCCAGAGTGGCAGCGGGGTGGGGAGGCCCCAGAGGAGGGGGTGGCTGAGCAGAGTGGGTGAGGGGCAGAGTGGGGAGATGAGGTCAGGAGGGAGGGGGTGCCCCATCTGGCCGGGCCAAGGTCCCACAGGAGTTAAGAACAGTGGGAAGCGTGTAAAGGGTTGTATACAGGGTACACGGGACATGATCTGAACGTGGCAGTCACCGAGGGGACATCTGCTTTTCGCCTGTGTGTTTCCCAATCAACACGGCTGGAAAAACAGCTGTAACACAAGTAACTTTCCCTTAGCTCCTTCCATACACCCCTAGTATTTCTGCCCCTGCTCTGGCCTAAAGCAACCAAATAGCTTTTCACCTTTCTCCCTCCCTCCCTTCCTCCCCACCTCCCTCTGTCCCTTTCTCTCTTTCTGAACTACTCAGGAAAAAAAGCTGCATGAACAAAATGCTGCCTGTGGATGAAAATTCAAACCGCTCTGCGAACACGGCCAGTGTCGTGTTAGACACACGGGGAAACAGTCAAGATCTGATGCTGAACTAGTCTGCCCTCAAAGCTGCTTCCTATTAAAATGTTTGCCTGCACTGTCCTTCCTTCTTGCAGCTGGCATTCTGTCTCCAGGGGAATGCTGGCCTGGCCAGGCCCCGCCCCAGGAGAGGGGAGTGACAAATCCCAGGACAGAAGGGGAAAGCCTGCAGCGGGGCACCCACCTCCACCGGGTGTGGCGGGGGCTGGTGGGGACAGCAGACCATGCAGGAGATGGCTGCCAGCTGCCTGAATTTCTTCTGAAAGTTCGCCCGGCTCAAATCTCAGCAGGGAGAGCGAGCGCACATGTGTCTGCTCAGCAGTGAGAAGCAAAAAAAAAAAAGTTCTTTGGTCACAAGCCCGGAACGTCTCTGGCAACCTGAAGCCAAGGGAGGTTCCCTGGAGATGTGAGGGGGGCTCCGAGGATGGAAGGAGAAGGCAGATCGGGCTCCGACGGGGCCAGGACCCGGGGCTGGGGTCTCAGCAGCAGGGGCTCCGCCAGCTCCGCCCATGTGTAACATCCAGTTGCCTCTTCCAGGGCAAGAGCTGCTGGGTCTAATGCGTCACGGGCACCGCGACCGCGGGCCCCAGCAAGACTGTCTGGTGGGGAGAAGGAGACCCCACAGGCGACGCTGGCCGCTGCTGCCAGGAGGGCGCCGTGTGCTCAGGAAGGGCAGGAGCTGTTTAAGTAACGGGGAACCCCTCATGTGAAATCGTGACGCTGGAGGGAAGAAACGGGCCCCAGATTCGGGGCCAACGACTTAGCCATGGGGCCCTGGAGGTGGCGGCCACTCGCGGCTTCACGGGGTTATTAGAAAATGGCCCTGGGAGGCTGGGCCATGCCCCGCACGGCAAACACCGTTTGGAGCGATCCTCGACCCCCAAGCCCAGTTTCCGCTGGTTCTGCCCCGCCTCCTCTGAGTCTTCCTGCTCCGTTTCTTCTTTTTTGTTATTCCCGAGAGTGACACAGCGTGAGGCAAGCTCACGCCCCATCCATCGCCTGCACATTTTTCAAGCCGTGTATGTGCCAAGGTGAGAGGCCTCATTCCAAGCCGGTCTCCACGCCCTCCCCTAAATCATCCCCCGTCAACAGAACCAGGGGGAATGAGCTGGAAGAGGCGTTCCCATTCTCTCCACTTCCAACTACTATCAGCAGAAAAAAAAGCAGTTTAGTCAGTGGAAACCAGTCTCTTGTGTGGGTGTCTGCAATTTAACATCCTTTCATTTCCGATTCCATTTCGAAAAGCCACATTCGTCCGACTTGAAATTTTCAAGCCCTTTTTTCTCGGGCTGGAAACGTTACAGCTCAGACGGGCGAGCGGCTGGAGGAAGGGCGAGGCTCCGGGGGCAGCAGGAGCCAGGTCAGAAACACTCGGCGAGGCTGCTCTGCTGAGGTCTTTCATATCCTGCCTGGACATGCCAAGGATGACACAAGGATATTCTCCACCTTGGCTCAAAATCCGAAAAGAATGTCCCCCGGCCAGAGCAGCTGCACGGTTCGCATCCACGAGTTCCAAACACGAAATGACTCAGCGGGGGCGGCTCACGCAGCACCCAGGCCAGCGCCCTACCTGCAGAGAGCCCCCTGCTGGCTGCCTTCCAAGGGCTCGGTGGACCTGAAAAGTCCTCATGTGGGGCCACAGGACGTGCTATTCTGGCCAGCCGCCTTCCGGTGAGACTACCACATCCTGGACACCTTCCTAGAAGTGTGTTCCTACACAGGGATGCACCGGCCTTCCTGTGGGCTATTTAAAGTCCAGCTGTGCCATCCCCCCACTAATGGCCGTGGGCCTGGGCAACTGGGGAGCAGCAGCCTGGCGGCTTAGGAGGCTATAACTTTACTACGGCATAGCTATGTGGCCTCGGGCAGGTCCTTAAGCTCTCTGAACCTCTGTTTCTTCCTCTAAAAAATAGGGATAATACAGCTATTTTTCAGATTAGGTGAAAGTTATAAATGAAGGCAGAGCCTGGGCCAGCATGAGAGCTTATCAAATAGAAGTTATTGTGATCAATAAACGTATTCTGAAAGATTCATTGTTATTAGCAATTCCACAGTCACCTAAGAGAAATAATAGGCAATTAGGACCTTGCCGAAGTCCAGTTAACAACACCGGGCACAGAGCCTGCTTCTGACTCAATGAACCGCACAGACAAAAACAGCCTGTGCAGCCTCACACTGGTCTGACTTCAGAGCCCACATCCAGGTAACGTTATGCAGAGAGCTGGAAAAGAACACCCCTCCTGGCTTCCAGTCCGTGATCTTTTCCTGGGCCAGCTGCAAGATTCCAACCCACCCTGAATCTTCCTTCCATGTGAAGTCTGAGAAATGACAAGGGCATGAAAAAAAACCAGAAAATGCAATTTCACTGAGCACATGCCACACAGCAAACCAAACCTCCACGATCGACGTGCCAATAAGGGGCAATTTTTGATGGTCTAATAAGAACTGGACTTACTTTCATGTATGCATACTTTGCTAAACATATCAACAGAGCGAAAATGACTGCAAGGAGAATATTTAAGTACAAAGCAAAACATTTTCGAACACAGCATTTCCCAAATTGAGCTTATTCTGTCTCAGTTTGGGGGGAAAAAAAAAAAGGTCCTATATTCAGATAATTATAATTTAGAGTAGACACCTCTTGAAGGAAAATCACATGCATATTAGCATAGCAAAAGCTCTGGCAAGTTCTGAATGAAAGAAATCCATTTGCTTTGTTTTAATTCATGGTTTCCAAAACTTTAAAGTATGGAGTCTTGTTTTTAAAAAAACATCTAGTAACCCTGCAAAAACCCAATTTGGGAGACCTATTTGTTCTCAAACCTAGAATGCACAAATGAACAAAAATTTGTAAAAACAGTTGCCTTAGGGTCAGGAATGCAAGGAAGATTCAGTTTTCACTGCTTACCTATAATTTCTTTATAAACCTATTGCTTTCCTCTATAAAAACATAAAACACTATTTTGAAAACTCTCGGATCTTACAGTCTGCTTATTACAGAAGCTTCCACAAAACCTCCCACCCCCAACCCTAACCACACTCGGCATCCCCTAAATGCTCTTCTTTGGCCCAGATTTCACTGGTTCCGTCCAGCTTCAGTGCCTTCACCAAAAAGCTGTGGTGCCCTTTGACCTCTCCGGGTTTTGCCCAGTTTTAGCCAGGGTGCCTGAGAACTGCATTCTGCAGGCGGGGAACACGTTTACCTCGTGGTCAATTTTGATGAGTGCGATGTCCGCCTTCTCGTCCACATCCTTGATTTTGGCTTCGTAGGTGGCTCCATTTTTCAGCTCAACTTTGACCCGGTGCTTGTTAGTCACCACGTGGGCGTTTGTCACAATCAGTCCATCTTCGGACACGATAAACCCAGACCCACTGGCCACCGGCACCTCCCTCTTAGAAAAAGGGAGCCTAGAAACCAAAAGAGCATTTGGTTAAGCACGAAACACCTAAAAATCAACTGGACACAGTGATGAATTGGTTCTACCACAGCAAGATGCATCTAGCTACTGTGCCTGTATAACCAGGTGTATTGAGATTAAAAAAGACAACATTAGGCCAACTTTTACAGGCAGCAGAAAAGTCCACTTAGAAAATGTCCTTAGGGAATCGCTTCAGACCTAGAGGTACTTAAACCATCTAGAAGAGTCAAAGCAGACTTAAATAGTCCGCCAGGACCACATCCTAAGGGAGAAACGTTATTTCCCCCTAAGAACACATTCAGTGACTCTCTGACACTTTAAAGTGTCTGCAAAACAGCTCTGATGCTGTGCTGGTGGCAACGTGCACTGGTGCGAGCTTCGGAGGCTGCAGACAGAAGGCGGGGCCTCTTTACTTGCGAAACAGTTCGATGTGAACCACGGCGGGGGCGATCTTCTCCACCACGTCGGCGATGAAGTTGTATTTATGGCGCAGACTGTTGGGGTCTTCCTGCCCTGAGGACGAAAACAAAGAGAAGACACCTGAAAACACTGGGCTCTGTGCCGCGGTCGCCTGGAGGGAGGTACGGGTCAGAGGGGCCGGAATGGGGGCTGAGGACGAGACGCCTGACCTGGGCTCAGTGGCAAAGACCCTTCTGGCTCTGGAGGAAATACCCGCTCAGACGAGACGCCAACATCTGTCCCAGGGGACCGCTTTGCTCGGTTCTCTTCCTATAGTAGCTTCGCCATGAAAATGCTGGACTGGAGAAGCCAGCGGATACCGGGACCTCCTACCAGCTATTTCAAAGTGGTCACCCAAGTGTCCCCTTGACATGGCATCCTCCTCCGCCAGTGTCCGTCCCTTCCCCAACTCCCGCAGCACCACCAAGAACGGCCCTTCTCAGCATACTGCCACCTTTGGGAGGGGTGGCCGAGGCTGTTTCTGACAAGATGCCCATCAGATGTCATAGATGTAAAGGACTATCATAAAAAGTCTTAAGGCAAAGGCACAGATCTTGTCTTTTCCACAGATACCATCTGTCCCCAGAGCAATTTTCCACCACACCTTAACCATTCATTCCAACCCCCAGACATCTTAGGTCAAAAGGCACAAGAGGTGCCTTGATACTGTTGGGGGAAAAAAGAGAAATAAATGACCACGATTTTCTAGATAAAAATATACACTATAATTGGTGAACCCCCACATGGTGAGCATTTTTGAAGCTACTTTCAGACAAAGCAATCTCTTTTGCATCGTATGATTTTCTAAGATGCAGAAAAGGACCTGCAACTTCTAGGCAAGATAAACCGATTCAACAAATTCATGGTGGCACCATTTTATTATTTTTGTTTCAAAACCGTTTCATATGGTACCTTATTTTCATCTTTCCCTTCTTCCTATGGAAGAGGAAAATCAGATGTTGTTCCCACAAGATATGTAGGGACTTTAAAAGACTTCTCCATAGACACTAAATTTTCTTAGTAGAAAGTATAAACAACAGAAAAATCTGAGCAAACTCACAACGTTTCCACTTAATACTGGCCCCCTCCATATCTGCTACCGTCCCAGGATTCCTAGTGGCACCTCCTGGATTCTCTGATGAAGAATGTAAACGAGGGGACAGGAGCATTCCTTCCCAGCCAACAACCGGGTGGACATCACCCAGACAAGAGCCGTGAGCAAACCATCAGGTTCCCTCAGCCCAACTTCCTGGGAAAGGCCAAAGCAGGTTTAATTCCAACAAGACCAGCATCCCTCGGGGAAGCGTGGAGTTTCTGAGACCCTCACAAGAAGGATGATGATTAAGTCTCGACACCGAAAATCAATAATTCACTTCCTCTCTCTGATTGCCAAATTAAGAACGGGAGAATCTGCCCACATCAGCAGTGAAAATAAACACGGGTTTTTCCAGCTAAAATGAGAACTGGTTGCTTTCTCACACAAATTAGGGAAAGTGGCCCCAGGGTCTGTCCACCCTGGGAAAGCAACATGGGAGAGCAAGGAGGACACTGGCCTGGACACTAGAAGGCCCGGGTCCCATCCTCTGTCACCTGTGAAATGGGGCTGACTGCCTCTAGAACGAGCTGCGAGGTCTCTTCCAGTCCAGTGTTCTATGATCTGATCCCTACTTCCCCCTCCTACCCCAGCATGCTAGAGCCAGATAACAGTTTTGTCGAATTTGAGGTTGGGCACGGGACTGTCCAAATTCTGCAGATGAATAAACAGAAAGGAGGAGCAGCGTGAGCACAGACCATATTGAAAAGGCGAACAGACAAGCCTTAATTGTGCAGCTTCGATGAAAAAATAACCAGTGACCTCCATTACCATCCCTTGGTGGACCAGCGTCAATGGGGAAAATTAAACAGAGCAGCAACAATTGAATATAAGGAACATCAACTAATTGTTCACGGATGGGCAAACCAAAGAGGAAGTGTCTGTCTTCTCCAAATGCAGTTCCGGATGAGGAATAAAAGTGTCTCGAAGAGCAGCTTGGCTCAGCATGAGAGTCCTGCTCCAGGACTTTTAAAAGCTCATCTATCAAACTAGGGCTGCTGCTGCTGCCTCACGGTCTTTAGAAACCCTGGCTGACCCCATCTGCTCGGATCTCTGCTGCTGGTCACTCATCTTCCTTCCAGAGAGGGGTCAGCCTAAGCAGAGACTTCCCAGAGATGGTCCCAGGCTGGCTCTGCCACAACCCTCTCTTTGAGTGATGCGGACGGAGGCATCCAGGCCACTCGAGCTGGGGAGAATGGGTAAGAGGAGCACACGCTCTAGACTCGGAAGAATCAGGGCGTGTGCCACTCAGCACAACACGAACCTGCCGTGTGACCTTAGTTATGTCCCCTAAGTATTCCAAGTATTATCTTGTTGTCCATAAAATGTGATGACAATAACACCTCCCTCGATGTGTTCTGGATGCTGATTTTATGTTTATGAACTCCTGTAGGTGAAGTGCTCAGCCAAGTCATGCCATAGAATAATAAAAAAATAAAAAATAAAAAAATGATGGGGAAAGGTGCTGCTCAGTAGGCAGCCCTGGATGGACGTGAACACCACACACCTCAGTGGTACAGCAGGGAGACAAAGGGAGAGGTGAGGCGTCTGGGGAACGACTCTCCCCACCTTGCCGAATTCATGTAGGTCCTGGAGGCTCCTCCTAACAGGGCCACCATGGCCACCACTGCAGAGGCACAGCCCAACGGGAAGCTGTGAGAGACCCGTTTTTCTGGCTTTGACATGTACCTCTGTTCCCCAGCTTCCAAGAGTACCCCACAACCAGTGCAGAAGGAGGACAGGGGGCTGGTCAGCACAATAATCTAGCCTGAATTGAAGCCCAGGTGCACTTTCGAATAACCACGGAGCAAGCAACCTGTACCAACAGCAGACAATCTAACTCCCTCTGTGAAGCGAGGGCCTTGTTCAGTTGGGCCAGAAGTGACGTCAGAGGTAAGAAGGACGGGAAGCCTCAAGCAGGGTCAAGGCCTGGCCCTTCTAACCGCTCCACTGTTGTGCAGAAAGCTGGAGCTGACCGGTGTTCTGTAATGGCCTGCCATTTAGAGAAAGCTGGCGACTCAGAATTCAGAAAAGCGAAAGTAGGGTATTTTCTACATTCCTGATTAATGAAATGAGAGAAAAGACAAAAATGACCAATATCAAGAATCAAAGAGACAGCAACACCACAGATTCTATAGACATTATAAGTTTTTGTAAGTGATTATTACAAACAAATTTATGCACGTAAATTCTACAGATTAGATTAAATGGACAGATTTCTTTAAAGGTGTAATTTACCAAAGCTCACTCAACAAGGTATAGCTATCCTACATAATTCTGCATCTATTAAAGAAATGCATTTTTCGTTAAAAACCTTCCCACAAAGAAAATTTTCAAGCCCATAAGGCTTCACTGCTGAATCGTACCAAACATTTAAGAAAAAGACAATACGAACACTTCACAAACTTTTCCCCAAAACAGAAGAGGGGAACCACACTGCCCAATTTATTTCAGGAACTCAGCACTACCCTAATGTAAAACCCAGAGAAAAGACAAAAGAAAATTATAGACTAACATTCAGCATGAACATAGGCCAAATATCCTTAAATCTTTTAGCAAACAGAATTCAGCAATATAATAAAAAGAATAATATATCATGACCAAGTGGGTTTTATCCCAGGAAAGGATAAGGTTGGTTTAACATTCAAAAACGAAACAATATAATTCACCATATTAACATACTAAAAATGAAAATCCAAATGATCATCTCAATAGATGCAAAAAAAAAAAAAAAAGAATTTGACTAAAACCTACGGTTAGCATCATATGAAATGATGAAACTTAACTAAGCTGCTTTCAAATTAGTGACCCACAGAAACTTATGAACGATAACAAATGCTTTTGATTTGATACACTCAGTTTGGGGTCAATTGGCTTCACAGCAATAGAAATCTTAAAAAATAAAAATAACAATAATAATAATATGGGAAGGTGGGGGAAGGGGAAGAAGAGAAGCAGAAGCAGCAACGATAGTAGTAATAGTTGCTGTTGTTGTCATAGGGGCTGTGAAATTGATACGCTAGTGGGTAGCAGAGCACAGCCTCTAAGATGGTAGGTGGGTTGGGGCTCCAGACTGAGATGAGGGTTAAGGTGGAGCCCAGCCCATAAATGGCCCATTCCAGGGCATCCCAGGGTCCCAGCATGGGGTCAGGTCTCTAGCACTTAGATTCCTCCTGAGGTCACAACTGGTCCTTCACAGGGCTAAGCCTACCGGAAAAAAATCCAATGGCCCCAGCTTGATTGAAAAAAAAAAAACACCACCACCACCATTCGGCAAACTAGAAATAAAAGAGAATTTCCTCAGCCTGATAAAAGGGATCAATAAAAAATCTAAAGCTAACATCACATTAATGGTGAAAGACTGAATGCTTTCCCTCTAAAAACAGGAAACAGGCAAGGCATTCGCTCTTACCACTTCTAGACTTTTTTTTTTGAAGTCCTAGAGAGAACAATTAGGCTATAAAAAGAAATTAAAGGCATAGAGATCAGAAAGGAGACCATAAAACTGTCTTTATTTGCAGATGACATAAGGGTCCATACAGAAAAGCTTAGGAATTTATAAATATGCTACCTAAATAAGTGAGTTTATCAGTACCTCCAGAACAATAGGTCAATAACACAATCAACTGTATTTCTATGTATTAGCAATTAACAACTAGAAATTGAAATTTTCAAAATCTCCCTATTGCTAAGCTATCAATTCTCCCAAAACTGATCTATAGATTCAATATGCCCCCAATGAAAATCCCAGCAGGAGTTTTTATAAAAATTGATAGGTGATTTCTAAAATTTACATGGAAAGGAAAGAACATAAGATATCCAAAATAATTCTCAAAAAGAGAAAAATGAATGACTTATACTATGCGATTTTATTTTAAACAGAAAAGGCCTGAATAACTAGGATTCGTAGAATGACGAGTCGCAGCATTTGAAAGACGGAGCTTTCCACTTACCTAATAAATATTTATCATTAATGGTTTTTAACACAACAAATGACCCATTAAGTGTAGCCAACATTTCCTATAATTTTATGAGTTTTTAGACTAGCAAGATTCCATCCAAAGCTAACAAATGATTCATCTTTCCTTTTTACAAACTACTGGTCAAGCACCCAACTCCACAAATCCTGCTTCCTTGGATCCCATCACTCCTGGAGTTTTACAGAAAATATTTTTTAATGACTTTCCACAACTTCCTTATAGGAGAAAAGAGAGAGACACACAGTGTTGATAAATTTCCATAATTAATGTAAAAATTAGAATAACAGACACTTTCATTATCAAGAATTTACTGAAAAGAGCCAGGCGCTAAGTGAAGTACTTGACATACATTCTCACACCGAAAATGAAAATCGCAGTGAGGGAACCGTGAATCAAAGATTTAGCACAAAATCGGACACATGCTTTTTAAACACATCAAAACGAGCGCTTCTTTCATCTTGAAGGCAAAAATGTCAGGTAAAGATCAGATGTGAGGCAGGAAGGAGAGAAATACCCACTTCCAGGCCTAACGCCATGGTCCTCAAACTCTGCCCCAAGGCACCCAGGACACCACAGCGAGCTCACAGGGTATTTCGAATTTCCTGAGGAAACAGTGATTCTTGATATCGGATGGACACCTGGAGAACTAGCTCTAAGTAATTCGCTCACGGTTTCAAAATCAGATCTCCTGACGGTCCTTTCGACGACTCCATACCTCGATGAATTTGGATTTCTGTTGGTCGCTACGATTAAAAGCAAAGACTGTACAAAAGTCAGTGTTGACGTGGAAACGGGGGTGGCAGTGTCCAATCTGATCCCAACATTTGAGAGACTATGTGGATAGGCACCCAACAGGTGGATACATCCCATTCGTAAGTAATTGTGGTCAGTAAATAATAAAATTAAAATATCTTAAAAAATTTTTTTCAAACGACCACTCTGAATTATAAGGACACAAATATTTAAGTCGTTAGGATCTAATCACTTGATCATTGGAATTGTTAGGTATTTCTTTCTTTCGGCCTAGGAGGTACCAGGAAAAACATTACTGAGATGCTAAGGGTGCCACAAACCCTGAAAGTTTGGGAACCTCCGTCTGCGGTCTCTCGGGCTCTTTCCCGAGTTGCTGCTCAGCGGCCATGTTTGAGAGCAGAAGTGGATTTGCAGGAACGGTAAACAGAGCTGCAGCCGCGAGCCCTCTGTCTGCCCCGTGAGGGGCCCCGGCAAAGCATTCAGTTGTCACGTGCTTTTGAAAAATTTGTAGAACATTCAAACTGCTGTTGGTTGAGGCCACTGTCTCCTTCCCTGTCACATGTTTCCTGTCCTGTCACAATGGCCGTGGGCATTTGGGGAAAGCAAAACTGGGGAATCACTTTCTTTGGGTTTAGTTAGATTCATTTATGTGCTCTGAAGTCACTTCTGTGTCTAGTTAAGTGACGGATCTATCCTGGTATAGAAATGATTTCTGGGGACACTCCTCCTGTCTCCCCGCCACCTCCCCTGGTGCAGGCCAGAGGTCGTGTGCAGAGCTTTGTTGGTAGTGACGAAATATGCCAGGGGAAAGACTGAATTAACAATAACAAAATAATTAATAATTCTACTCTCCGTAGGAAATATTATAAAATCATTGTCACGTGAAAAGGTGATCGAAGAGTCTACAGCCAAAAAACTATAGGGGTTAAAGTATTTTAAACATAAATGTGAATCCGGCAGCTAATAACATCATCGTGACATTTTTCTGAGTTTTGTGGAGTTCCTAGTTATCTGTCTACTTTTTGAAATCTGTAATTCGTGGCAGTTTCTTTTTTCAATCTAAGTAAATAATCATTTTCACGCCTAATGTTGTAGTCATCATTTTGAATTCTTTCTCTTAAAGAGGGTCCCCCAAATTAAACTGTACACGTTTCAGGTCCCATAGAACCTGGAGCTGCCGGCGGATGGTGGGGCGTGCCACCTCCCTGGCCCTCAGGAGCACAGAGCTGACTCACAGGGCAAGGGGCACACCTGAGCCGTGCCAACAGGACCCCTAAACTATACCTATAGGACACGCTGCCCTGGCCGGCGGGGACTCTCAGTCGCTGGCCTTCGCCATGGACAGCGTGGGAGGGGTCTCCCTGGAAGTCCAACGAGACCCTTGGGGCAGCGCCTGCCCCACACCAGTCTGCAGCTGCCCCACACCTGGCTCCAGTGGTCCTAGCCTCGGATCCGGATGCCCGGGTCCACCCCTCATCCCCGTGCCACGCAGAGCTGCCCGTCCTCTCTTACCTTGATCTAGCAACTCCGGTCCACAAACGCGGAGTGTCAGGGATAGAGGGGACGGCCCAGCTCAGCTCCAACCCCAATATATTCCTAGCGGGGTCAGCAAGGCAGAGAAAGGCCACAAGGCTCTTTGTCAACACCCAGAGTGACTTCAGCCAGGCCTGGCCTCAAATCTCGATTCTGCCCCTTTCGGCTGTTAGTTCAGGGAGTGGCCTTCTCCGTGTGAGCCTGTCTCCCACTCTGCAATATGGAGATCATACCACCTACTTCGGATGGTTGGGAGCGCACGCACATAAAGCACTAGGTCTGAGGCCCCTTTGGGGGCCGGGAGCTGGCCTCCAAACACACTATGCTCTACCCCTGCACCCACGCTTTTCTTCCTGCCTGGAATAACAACACCAAGAAGAACATTAACACTCATTTATTGAGCATCTGCTGTGTGTCGAGCGCAATGGCAGACACTGAAAAATGTCACCTCTAATTATTCCTGCAAGCCTGCAGGGTGAATCCTCTCCCCAGCCTACAGAAAGATGGAGAAGCAGATCAGAAGGAAGGCAGAGGTAAAGCTGTTGCTAAAAGCCCCAGAGGTGGCGAGTGGCAGAGGCGGGAGGCTAACCCCATCTGTCTGGCACCCAAGCTGGAGCTCTCTGCTCTGCATCTGTGGCCTCCCTTCCAGGTCGCTGCCCCTTCACCCAGCCTCCAGCCCCCCGCAGCTCACACGGTAGTGGGAACAGCTCCCCGCTTCCGGGCCTGAGAACTCAGGGCCAGGACTCAGGATTCACAAGCCAACCTTCGCTTCCAGCAAGAACAATCGCACAATCCAATTTCTCCCCGGAGCTGATAAGTAGAGCTAATTTGGAAAACAGAATGCAGTGTATCTGAGGGAAAAGAAATGAATCCTCCTTTATTCAGAGGGAACAGCATGTTCCCAAAATGCAAATCAGCTGCAAGAGCAGATTGATCAAATCACTGGCATTTTAATGCACTGTCTTACATTCAGGAGCCACAAGACAATTTGCGGAGCCCAGTGCAAAACAAAAATGTGGGGTCCCTTGTTTCCAAATTATGAAGAATTCCAAGGTGGTCCTGCAGAGCATGGAACCAGGTGCAGGCCCTTCTGAGCGCGGGGCCCTGTGGGACCGCACAAAGGTTGAAAGCCCTTGATGCCAGCCCTGCCTGCATTCCAACTTCATTTGATTTAAAACCCAACGTGCAGGTGACATACTGAGAAGCATTGCACTGGCTCAGGAGCTGGGTGAGATGCTGCTGTACCCTGGGTGAGCCCAAGCCCCCCACAGGCAGCCTCCAGGGACTGACAGAGCACCCCGCATGCAGGGAGGGAGGTGGTGCCCATCTTCCATGATCTTAAGTCGCCGGGCACAGCTCCCATGGTGCAAGCAAGCTGTGCAACCTCAGCCAAGCCTCTTGTGCTGAATATCCCTCAACTTTAAAATAAGGAGCTTTAGCAGGTGGCTTCCATGGTCCCTTCTGGCTGTCACAGAGAAAGAAATCACTTGTGCTTTTTCACCTCATTTCTTCGATTTTCAATGCCAGCAAAGGTAGTGGTATTTTAAAGACTAAAATCACAGCACAGCCCAGTTCCGACAGTTGGCAGGATTGGGGGGAAAGGACAAAATGTGAAGAAAGAAACTCAGCCAAAAAGACCTCGGGATTCGGCCAGGGTCTGCCCAGCAGGGGACTGAGGGCGGCAGGCGGTGTGGGGACAGCTCGCCCTCCCGCACCTTCTTCAGCCTCCCTGACACTTCTGATCCAGCCCTTCTCTTCCACCAGTGCCTGCGCCAGGGCACAAAACACACAAGACAGAGTTCTTTCAAAGGCAAGGGCACAAAAGGCATTGTACAGAGGTCGGAAATGAAGGCCCGTGGAAAGCGCTTCCCATTTTCACGCGAAGGGCCAGGAGCCCCCTCTCCTGACTGTGAACAACCCAGGGGAGCTCCGACTCATGAGATGCCAGCTGGGACACACCGCCACCCTAGACTCAAAGTCCCTCCGCAAAGCCCCAGGAAACCTCCCGGCCACCAGCAGACACACGGCCAGCCAAACTCCCACTGGCTCAGAAGCTGTAAATAAAGCAGCGACCACAGCAGAAACCCCAGGGGTGTTGTGAACATTTTAAATAGTCATCGGGAATAGTTCAGCCACTGGCGGGGTCTGGGACGCACTCCTCAACTGTCATCAGCTGCCATCTCACAACCCCGACACCCCAGGGAGGAGTCCTCCAGTCTCTAGAGCCCCATCCTCCAAGTACCGGCCTAGACTCAGGCCCAGAATCCAGTGACACCCCAGCAATTATTGCCATGGGGGTGTAGGCTGGAGGCTGTCCTCTTCATCTCTAGATGGTCCGAGGGTCACATCTGAACATTTATTTCTTTGCCTCTAGCATGGCTAGATTAAAAGTACAAAGAGCCTACTTGCTGGGTAAATAAAGCCAGACTCAAATCCAGAGGTGACTCCAGGAGGAAATTACCTGCCAGGCACATCACCTGCATGCACCTGGGGGCCTGCCCTCACCTGCCCTGTTCCACTCACAGTCTGGCACCTTTAAGGAGGCTGGGGAAAAGTGAACGCAGTCAGGGCTGGACCCAGAGCTCGTCCCTCCAGCGCTTCCCTCCCTCCCCAGCCCTGAGCTAAAGGTTCCCCACACTTCCGATCGACTGGGGGTGCAATAAAAGGGAGATAAAGCAGAGCACAGAGATGGGAGGCTGCAGCCAAGACCCACGGATGCTGAGAGGCTGCTGTGGCCGCTCAATGGGTCGGCGGGAAGAAAAGACCCGGGACACTGAGCTCCAGACTGAACGACGCACGCCCCGTCCCCTGCCCCTCGCCCCCCACACTGCTTACCACATCAGGGCTTTCGACGTCAGAACTGGAATTTGGGCTCCACAACTCTGGCTGAGCACCAGCTCCTGAGGCCGGAACGGGACACCTGCCCCAGGTGTGTAGGCACAGAGAGACCAGACCAGGAGGCAGGCGGTTAACTAACCTGAGTCCGTGCAGCTGGGAGAGGTGCTGGTCTACATTCAGGGAGGGCCAGGGGGATGATTTCTCACTAAGAAAAGCCCTCTTTGTGAGGCTGCATGATGAATTGGGGAATTACAGGAGGAGGAGGCCAGACCGGCTGGCTGAGGGCGGGAAGAGGCGGTCAGGCTGCATTAAGGGAGCCAGAACAGCAAACGAACGGGGCTTACTCCTCATCCAGTGAACTTGGACTACTATGTCCCTGAGCTTCAGGAGAGAAATCAAGTTAACAAGTTTCTGATGGGTAATGGCCTGAAGTGCAAAGGGACAGGGCCTGCTGTTTACAGAAGTGGTTGCCTGGGGGGTAGGGGCGGGGGAAGCATAACCCAGCAACGCAGCAAAGTGTCCCACAAGACTCATTTTCTCTGTGTTTTCGGTTTGAGTAACTGCATTCTGTCTGTCCCACCCCATTAAATTCCAAGGGAACTTGTCAGCGACGACTCCAGCCTCCGGGCCCAGCACTGGACTGGGCAGCAGAAACACGAGCGACACTTCGCACATTCCAGAACACCAGACCCCCGTTCGGATGGGTGCTGTGGCTGCAAATTCCAGGCCACTGGGGGGCCTGGGCGCAGAGGGGCCCATGCAGCTGGGTTTCTTTTCTTGTTAAACTGCATTCCCAAGTAGCAACTTTTATTATTTTTTTAAAATTCAACAAATGTTCAAAACTGAATGGAACTACTACTACTATACCCTCTGCCCTCTGCATAGAAATAAAGAACTGATATTCAGGAGAGTTACGTGTGACCCATTTCTTTCCTCATAATGAATAAAGGAGGAAGAGGAGGCGGAACCTGGGAGCCTGGCCTGGATCTCCAGCCCACACTGGCACTTCCAGGCGCGGGCAGCCCCCCTTTTTCCGGTGCAGCCTCCCAGACGCTCAGAGTGGGAAAAGCTCGCCCGACGCCAGACCTCAGACTGCAGATTCCGCCCCCCTCCATGTGTCCCGAGCCGGTAACTGTTTGCAGGGGCTGGGCCAAGGCTGCAGCAGATGGTGCAGAAAAAGACTGGGCAGGTGAAGTGAAGAAGCAGAGGGACCGACCGACGCAAACAAGTCTAAGACAGTCTCGTCCGATGAGCAACAAGTTTTCCGGGGCTGCAAACCCCCGGATGCGCTGTCGGCCACACGCATGGCCCAGCTCTGCAGCTTCGACTCTGCCGGTAAACGGTGCCTTTTCCAGAACCATACGTCTGCGTTTAAAGGTGCCTCTCATTGTAATCACTTTTCAGTCTCACTGGGCAAAAAATAAAAAACAAAACATCCTTGCTTGCACAGCCACGGCGAATGCTTGGGTTTAATGAGTACTGTTGCGTTTGACAGTCTCTGCTGACCTATTTTATGTATCAGGAATAAAAAAAGTTTCCAATCAATTTCACCACGATTTTTTTTTTTCAGAAGTCTCCTGAATGCCCGACATGTGTCTATTATTATCTTTAGGGAAATGGCTAACTGCTTGGTTCACAAAAACACTATTAACTTTCCTCTTGATAAGCATCTGGCTCCGGTCTTGACCTTCCCAGATTTCTCAGCTGGGTTCTCTTCCTGCCATGACTGCTCCTGGTTGTTATGTCTGGAGAGGCCGAGGGAGTTCAGGCTCCCGAATTCTCCAGCCACAGGCACCGGGCTAGGGAAGTGGGGAGAGGGGTGGGACAGGGGGCGAAGGTTCAGTTTATCAAGGGGTCTGTCATCAGCCACCTTCCCACAGTCCCCTCGGTAGAGGAGGGGTAGGCCCGGGGCTTGGGAGAAAGGGGATGACGGGAAGGTGCAGGGAAGGATGTCATGTGACGGCAAAGCCAGGCCCTCCATCCAGGAAAGGGACAGCTCTTCCCGACAAGTCCTGGTACCCATCTGCAGACGGGCACTGTGCTTGAGATGCGAGGAGGAGAATGAGGGGGACTCGTGAGGCTGAGGCAGAACCGGAAAGAATCTGGCTCAGGTAAGAGGTGAGAAGTGGCCCTGAGACCCACGCCGAGCCGCTTCCCCTCGTCAGCGAGATGAGGGCGAGCTAGACCATTTCCGACACCCTTTTCCAGCTGCCCAGAAGGTCGGATAATGTAAAAAATCTGAAAAGCGCATTTCCTCATCTCTTCCGTTCGGCGTACTTCCCATCCGCACGGCGCACGCGTTTTCAGTGCTGGCCACCTGTGTCACCTCCTCCCTCTGGCTTCTTCCGACAGACGAGGTCGGCGCAGCCTCAGCAGTGTAGACTTTCAAAGTGACTTTCAGGGCTGGGGCTTAGGATTCTCCATTAGGGAGAGAAGAAAAACATTACAGTCTGGGCTTCCTATGTCCCAGAAAAGAATACAATTCCGTCACAAAATGGAATGAAGCGCTGACACACGCTACACATGAAGGAACCTTAAAACACTACGCTGAGGGAAGGAAGCTGGTCGAAAGGACCACATGTAAGTGATTCTGCTTACACGAAATGTCCAGAATTGGGATATCCATTGAGTCAGAAAGCAGAATAGAATAGATGTTGCCTAGGGCTGGGCAGAGGGGAGGCATGAAGTGACTGCTCATGGATTCCGGATTTCCTCTTAGAGTGATGAAAAGGTTCTAGAATTAGACAGTGATCGTTAGTCGCACAACTCTGTGAATATATAAAAACTCTGAACTGTATACTTTAGAAGGGTAAATTTTGTGGTATATGAGTTATAGCTCAGTAAAACTGCAATACAAAAGAAAAAATGTCACCTGTTTCTTTTTTATGTTTTTAATGTGGTTACTAAAAAATTGGATTTTATATATGTGGCTCATGTTACATTGCCACGTGTATAAAAAATCTGAATCAACGTAATTCTTCACTTTTCAAAATGAACAAAAACCGTCTGGCCTCCTCCTGCATCCTGGACAGAGCTGGCATCGGGGAGGCAGAGAGCCCTGGGCTAGGCATCCAGGAACTCAGATTCTGTCACAGCCTGCATGGTGACCTGAGGCCTTCACGTCCCCTCACCGGTCCCCGCTCTCCACCAACCACACAATCCTTCCCAGGTGGGACAGCCTGCGATCACAGCTCCACCCCCAGGTAAAACCAAATTTTAAAACTGCTCCTTCTACCCGAAACGTTGCTTATCTCCTAAGAATAAAAGTAACTTAAAGACAGACCAGGTAATTTATGGACCAAGCAGAACGACTGGATGGCGCCGTCCCATCCCACTTATCCTGAAGGATTTCTTTTGGAAGAATTCCTTGTGAGCTGCCCAGCTTTAAGTGAGTTAAAAGGGTGAAAATTCTATAGCTGATGGCAATGAAGATGGGCACAACCCTCCTGGAATATAATTTGGCAATACACATCAAAGGCCATAAAAAATCCACATCCTTCCATCCAGCCTAGCTCAAGGGAATAATCCTAGATACAGAAATAAACATGAACACGAAAACGTTTGTTTTGGTATTGTTTGCCATAGCAACCATGGCCCAGGTGGACACACAAAGGCAAAGAGTTAACCGAGGGTGGTGTGATGCTCAGGACAGAAAGGGTGAAGCTTCTGGAACGATGGTGGAGCCGTGGATCTTTTCTTCTCTTTATTTTTGATGTAATCAGACTATATTTATAACTATAAAAAGCTGATACAGCACGATATGTCATCAAACGTATGAATGCATTGCCCGTGATGTCGAAACAGAATGGTGAGAGATGACAAGGAGCCTTTACGCGAAGGCATTTCCCTCCCAGAGAGAGTCTAACCGCAGCCTGGCGACACTGAGGCACCTCGGCCCTGATTTATCTGGAGTATCCACCATGATATTTACAGTTTTTTTCTTCCCATCAGCAAGAGCCCTGTAATTACAGCTCGAGGGCGCTAATAAGCGCTTAGAACTCCTGAGAAGAGGAATCACTCATTATTAGGGACAACTTTCAGGTCACCTTCCAACCCAAGGAGAGCTTTGGGGGAGGGAGGGTTCTTGAGCATCATTTTGTAATGAGAGACTGAATGAAAGCACCCAGTGTTTCTCGGCCTCATGAGAAAACCATGTGGGTGGCCCCTCTCCTCTCCCAAACACCCACCAGCGTCAGCGGGAAGGTGCGGCTGAGGTGCGAAGGGCTCAGAGTCCACACTCGCCCCACACTGATGAGCTGGATAGCTTGGGAGAGTCGTGTTACCTTTGGGTGCCTCGACTTCCCCGTCCGTAAAGCGAAGGGCTGGACTGCAGGACCTGCAAGGACCTTCTACACTCAGGTTTCATGCCCTTCTACACTCATGGTTCTCTACGAGCCAGTTGGTAGCTTTGGCCAGCCACCAGTCATCTCTGCAGGGAAGGGGGTATCCTCATCTGCAGGATCCCAGAAAACATGAAAATGGGGAGCTGATATGGCCAGAAATGAGCTGTGGAAGGTGACAGCACAGTGACAGTTTTCAGAGACGGAGGATTATAGGGCTGGCCAATGAAGGCATCCCAAGGGAAGACTGTGAATGAAAGTTTTACAGAACCCTGCACACAGGAACGTGTCAGTGCCCATGGGTCCTTTCTAGATGGTCTCAAATCCTTGCCCTCCCTCCCGTTCCATCTGTGCTGATGTCAGACTTCTTCTACTGGGTTTTTCCCAATGAAGGCCAAACCATATTGGGCTACATTTTTCAAAATGTCAAATTGATGGAAAATGCCAAGCCTGGATTTAAGGAACCTCAACTCAGGCCATTTCTTGACCAGCAAATGTTCAACAGAAGCTTGGCTGAGAAACTCAGAACGCAGACCACAGAACGCACGGTAAGGACCACGTGCTCCCTCTGATGTAGGCACAAGAGGCAGCGGTGTGTTTATGCAATAATTGGGGCACTGGATCGAACTGTCTGCCCTGGGAGATGATGGGTGTGAACTCTGCCTTCGGCCTCCCTGAAACGGAGGGTCAGCACCTTAGGGCAACTCTGTCACCTTGGCCAAGAGCTACAACGTCTCGGTGGGATAAGGGAACACACCCAGAGGAGACCCATGTTCTGAGACCCAGGAAGCATGTTATTCTTGCACCCTGCTGGCTCCCCTGCTTGGTGCTGCTTCTACCAGGGGCCCCGGAAGAGTCTGGAACTGCAGATTACAAACCCCGACTCTTCGCAAGGGCGATGCTCCCGCATTCCCGGGTGACAAAGCACCTTCACAGCCATTATCTCATCTGAGCCTCACGGTGTCCTCCTGAGGTCTTCTGGGAGGCATCATTGTGCCCATGTTGCAGATGAGGACACTGAGGCTGGAGGGAGTTAGTAACTCATCCCAAGGTCCTAACACTATGGGCCGTAAAGGAGACTGTAGCTCAGGGCTTTGTAATAGACTTGGAAGACCTCAACACCCCCCTTCAGGAAGAGACAGACTACACAGGTGGAAAATCGGTGAGGATACAGTTGTCCTGAACAGCATTATCAATCCGCTAAGCCCAAGTGCCGTTTACAGAACACCGCGCCCAACCACATAACACCAGAACCTCACCAAGAAAGACCATGGTCTACATCAGAACACACACCCTAACACGTTTAAAAGAACAGAAACCATTCAACGTATGTTCTCAGACCATATAGACCGCGAACTAGATGAGACTGAACTAGAAATCAGTAACAGAAAGACAGCTGGAAACCTCCAAATATTTGGAGATTAAACAACATGCCTCTAAGAAACACTTGAGTTAAAGAAGTCTCAAGAACATTTTGGGAGTGAGACAGACTCGGGGGTTCGGTCCTGGCTCTGCCTTCTCCTACTGGGTGGCCTTGGACAATTAAGTCACTTCTTGGAGCCTCATCTCTTTCCTTGGCTGGGAAACAGAGATGGTGGCCCGACCTCCATGGGTGGTGGTGAGCAAAGAACAAGGCAGCCCGCACACAATTAGCCCAGTGCCCACTTCCCAGAAAGCACCCATGGCTGGAAGCTCTTCAGGTCATTGTTCTCCCCACTGCTGTCCTGGCGAATGTCCGCTGCCCCCTCCCCCGACTCCGGCCACCCTGTGCCACCCTAGCTCACTCTGTGCCAGAGAAAGGCAGATGTGATTGCGCCCCACCCCTCCGTAGCCAGTTGGCAGCTATCTGCCTGGGCAAGCTCAAGTGGCAAAACTCCCCCCATATCTATCTGTCCCCACCAAGCGGTGACTGCCACTTGGACTACTGGCACCGAAGAGAGGTCTCTCCTAGTCACGGGGTGTGAGGTGACTCGAGTGCCGATGATCCACTAAAATCTCCCCGGAGACTGTGCGAAAGGGAGACGCGAGTGCAAACCTTTGCCAAACTGAGAAAAAACAGCTCATGGCCCAGGCAGGCCGACCGTCTTCTCGAGACCCGATTGCACAACTCGCGAAAGGATGTCTCCCGAGGCCTGAAAATATTGCATGCGGCTCTGACTCATTAAGACAGGGCTTATTTAAATTTGAGAATTAGCAAAAAATTGAAGCCGCCACAATATGTCCTCATCACGTGCCCAAGGAAACATGCTTGTGGAGAACTGTTTTTACGAAATATGCTTATTTGAGAATTTGTCCTAGGAATCTAAAATAACGGGGTATCCATGAACTCCCACACTATTTTTTTCCCTGAGATGTGACAAATCTCTCCTTGTGAGGAATTTTCAAAGCAAGGAAACCAAACCAAGCATCGCTCAAGAAGGCCTCAGAGCCATCATATGGTACCCGAGAGTCACAAACTCCAAGGAGAGTTAATGAGATGGTATTTGTAAAACCCAGACACATATGTCTTCATTCGAGAGAAGTCACACACTTCTCAGATGATACAGGCAGCCACTATGGGGTTCAGAGGGTGACAGGCAAGGTCGTGTCTGCCCAGAGAACCTTTTCTGACATATTTATTGGCAAATTCCAAAGTCAGCCTCCAGGACACACCTCCCAGGGACATCGTCTTGCTTCTCTAACCCACCCACTCACCTTATCACCTGGGAGACGAGGTCAGCACAGCACTTCCTCCGCTGACAGGACCCCTTGGACCCCTCATTAGCCGTCCCAGAGATGAGGAAGATAATTCTTCTTATAGCTATCCTGACTGAGTTCCAGTAATGCATCTGGCACAGTCCTTAGCATGTCATATCATGAGGTGCTTCTTTCCTCCAGCACCCCTGTGAGGTATGTGCAGATATACCATTATTTCTATTATTATTTTACTGATGAGGAAACTGAGACTTAGATTAAGTCACACAGTAAGAAAGCGGTGATCTGACTCCAGGTCCTTAAGCCGGGTGTTCCATGATCAAGAACAAAGTCCTTGAGATCATGGGCCACCGAGTCTCACTCACTCTGACTCCCTACACCTAGACACTTCTGCGTACGTAACAGATGTTCAGTAAAGACTCTAAATGAACTTAGAAATGGATCTCGCGTCACTGAATCCAAAACCTGAACTCTGCATCTTTCCGGCAACAGCACACTTGCCCGCTTACTGCCGCCGCTCACGCCCGTCCTGCAGCACGCTGTACTGGCCGGCGTCTGCGGGTGGTTGTGGACACACGTCACCCAGCAGCACCAAATCACACTAACTCTTCTGCCAGTTCAGGCGCCCTTTAGGAAAAGCAATTGGAATGCTATAGTCCATTTCTCTGTTGCTATTAAGCTTTTCTTTTTTTAATGGCGGAGAAGGTGGAGACGGAAACGTGAAATGGTTCAGGAGGGGTCTCACTCCAAGGACCCCTAACAGCCAGGTTTGGGACCCCCCCCCAAAAGCAACGAGGGGCACCGGGCTCCCTGGAGCTCATCTCTCACCTCTGTCTCCACTGTGGTCATTCAAGGACTCTCAGCGGTCGGCGCAAAGCTGAAGAACAAGTAGCCAGGCCCAAGATGGGCCACATGTGTTCAATGCCTTCAACCTTGGCTTTAACCATCAATAATTCAGGAAAAACAAGCAACTTTTAAAGAAGCCAGCCTGGCCTTTAAAATAGGAATGAGGTGAACACAATTCTTCAGAGACTGGTTTTCTTACAAGAATCACAGACCAGTCCAGTGACCTCAGAGATCATCTGGTCCAATCCCCTCATTGTGGAGGCGCTGAACGGTCAAGGGCCACTCACCTGCTCAGGTAACAGCCTAGGAATGGCCAGCGCCAGCTGCCAGCCCACAAGCCCCTTCCACCAATCCCTGCCAAGCTTGATTTCGTCTTCAAATTAAACCTGACCAGAGCTATTTATTCACTTAAACTATAAGCTCATGGAAAATCTGACATCTCAATCCAAGGCACAAAACTGTGGCCAGGATCACATCATTCCAAATGGACTCAGAATCCTGCCCCGCAGCCCCGAGGCTGGAGGGTATCTGACCACAGTTAGCTCATGGTCCCCACCATAATCGCTTACTGAAGGCTGTTATTTTAAGTTCTAATGCAACCTATTTACAGCTCTCTAGATGGAATGCGGTTACTCAAACACTTGGCTTTCGCTGTTAACTAATTTTATAAAACCTTAATATTTCAACTCTTTAGCAAAATCAACATAGAATAAAAGAAGATAACTCATCAAAGTGAGCAAAGCCTTATAAACTTTTGGAAAAACATCTAAGCCAATGATTCTTCACCGGGAATGCATGGCTGGCGTCCACCTTCAGAGGCCTTCTGTCATTAGGGCTGGGGGAGACTGGGCAGGGCGTCCCTGGCTTTGGGGACCTCCAGGCCCATCTGGCTGCTGTGTGGGGGGAGTGGACTTTCGTGGAGTGTGTGCCAGGAGAAGCGGACTAAGCTTCTGGTGCTTGGAGAGTCTGTTTCAGGCCTCTTTCCTGGCTTCTTGTCCATTTTTTTTTT
>NW_006436672.1:107993-111606 GCF_000325575.1 Pteropus alecto
CACCGGGCCGGTCTTTTGCAATGTCTGAGAATTCTCTCCCCAAGAGCAGCGTGGGGCCCGGGACTCCGGTTTGGAACCATGGTGACTATGGCCCTTTGTTCCTTTGCTTTTCTTCAGCAAGAGCTGCACTGAGGGCAACTGGGGGCAACTGTGTCCTCTGACTCCTGTGCCTGTGGAGTGAGAGCTATGATGGGTCCCAAGCTTCATGTCAAGGCCGTGGCCATCTGGAGCACTGTTCATTCCAGCTATCAGCCGTGGCTTAGCTGGGGTTGGCTCAGAATCTCAGTTTCTCCGTCGGCAGCACAGCATGGTGATTAGGGACGGGCCAGATGCACGGGTTCAAGTCCCGCTTAAGGTGCTGCCTCTGTCTCCCAACACATGGGGAGGACTGCGGCACCCTCCACGGGCTGGCGAGGAGGGTCAAATGGGCCCGCAGATGCCAAGAACAGGCGCTAAACGTGCGTTAGCCCTCGTTATCACACTGCTATTAATCGCAATTCTTTTCTTTTTTTATAATCTCCTGACCAGTGAAGAGCTTTTGCTTTAAACCAATGCAAACTGCTCTGATGGAAGATGACAGACCTTTGTTCTCTAGTATAATTGGCCGCTTTCCCATACAAACTCGGATGGCAGCAGAGGTTTCTGGAATAGATGATTTGCCTTCATTTTCAGGATCACAATTAGAGATGTTCCCTGAAGTCTTTGTTAAACGGCTTACAGGGAAAAGTACCCTTTTTGGAAGGGTGGTGCTTTCTGCCATACGAAGACCCACCATTCCTCCAGAATGCTGCTCACTGGCCCAGGGACTTGCCCAGGGACTTCCTGTGTGATGGCACTTCCCACTTCCCTAGCCCTCACTCTCTGCTCCCCACGAACCTTCTTTATGACCTTGGACATTGCAGGCCTTGGGGTCTCTTTCCACACCCTCCCTCCCACGGCTCACTCCAACTTCAGGCCCCTAGTCCCATAGCACCTCCTCCTGAAGGCATCTGACACCCGCCGGCAGCCACCCCCACCCCCACCCCCCAGCTAAAACAGCACCCCTGCCAAACCTCTGAGCCAGAGCAGGCGGCCAATTCACCTCAGTTAACAATGACGTCAAGTGACCTGCTCATGGGCAGAGCTGTGACTAAATGAAGTCTTGGCTCCCAGGCTCCAGTTCTCAGAGACACCACTGAGAGGTCAAGGGCAGAGGGTTAGATACGGGGGGATGGGGGCGGCAAAAATAAAGCCTTCCCTTAAGGAAAGACTGGATGGCCGTGTCTCTGGAGCAGCTCTTGTTCGTTCACTCCTTCCTTCCTTCTTTCCTTCATTCCTTCCTTCCTTCCTCCACCCACCAAATCGATCAGGTGCCTCTGATGGGCCAGACTAACACACGAAGTGCCAGACACACGGCAGAGCTCAATAAATACCTGCAGAAGGAGGGAAAGCTGAGAACAGTGTTGCACCCTCTGTCTCTCCCTCCTTCCGAGGACATCGCTGTCATCGTCCTGTGGCAGTCCCCTCGCCTGCTCTCCGAAGAGCCTGCTGCCAGCCTGACGGACAATAGGAGAGGACTTGTTTCTCTCCACACTGACTGCTAATGACTGCCAGCTCCGAAGCCTGCCATGGGACTCCGCCTCTCTGGCAACAAATTCGGAGCTCAGATGGTGCCAGTTACTCGGGTCTCCGTGCAGGGAGGCTACAAACAGTGACAGCGGGCTTGTTTTTAACAAAAATAGGCTTTTTTAAGGTCGTCACCTCACACCCAGACTATTGCAGTGGCCCTAACTCCACACCCTGGTGCCTTCTGCACCCCACCACTAGGTGAGTCCTTTGCCAGCTGTGAGCTGCTCTGGTTCCAGAACATCTGCATACGCAGCACGCCCGCCGTCCGCTCTGGCACCTGGGACTCTGCGCCACCAGCCTGGGTCACTCCTGCTTCCCCTCCCAAACGTCCCCAAACACACCAATGGATTCACCACCTCCCCAAACAAGGCTTTGCTCAGGCTGTTCCCCACTCCGCCTAAGATGCACTTCCTAACCTTCTGGAAACTTCCTTTACCCTGCCTGACCTCTCCTCCACAACCCTGGGGTTGAGGCCGGGCTAGCTCTGAGTGAGGCTACCTGAGTTCACATTCCTGCCAAACCGCCTTGGGCAAGCAATTCGACCTCAGTTCTCTGTCTGCAAAATGGGAATCACAGCAGAGGCTCCCTCCTCCTGAAGCTGCAAACCCAAGTGAGGTCCCACGTGTAACACCCCTGGCTCGAGGGCTGGGGCACAGGGCGGGTAGCGACGGGGTGTGTTTGCACGCCCATACTCAGTCTGTGCAGGTCACTTCTCTCCAGGAAAACTCACCTCCACCCTCTAACCAGGCCGTTCCCTGAGGATGGGTACCAGGCTCCCGCGCTGATGGAATACGCGCTCTCCCAGTTCTGCCTCCGCTGGCACCTTCCTCTCAGCGTGAGTCAAACTACCAGACCCTAACTGGTCATGCTAGACCATATTCCTACAGAGGAAACGTAGACCCGCACCCCCACAGGGCTCCCCGCTCCCCCTCTCCATGCGCTGCCCGCAGCGAGGAGGCGGTGTGGCCATAGTCAAGGATGCGGCCAAGCTGGGCTGTCCTATCCCTACGAGGCTGGACTGGCCGCAGCCAAACCCCGCATTGCTTTTCCACACGGCCTCTCTGCCTGAGGCATCCCTCCGAAGGTCCCGAGAGAGGGTTTCTCCACCCGCCGCCCCATCACACCCACGGCGCCTGCCAGAACCCGGCTCGCTGATACGAAAACGAGGCCAAAGGCGGGAGCGGGGCGCACTTCTCTCTCGTCCCCAACCCACCTCCCTCCCCCACCTCTTCAGAGGTCGTGATCCAAAGCCCCGTCCGGCTTATTCGAAAGGAGACACTTTCATTTTTGTAGGGTTGGCTCAAACTACGGGAAGCAAGGCGGGCGGCGACGCCGCTCCGACGTCTGCGGAGCGAAAGCGGCGCCCGGCCACCGAGAGCATCCGGGGAAACGGGGCCGCGGGACGGCCAGCGCTGTCCCTTCCAAATAAAACGTTAAAGTTTTCGCGGACAGGATCCGTCACAGAACGAGCGCACGGTTAATTTTAAAGGGAAAGCGGGGTCGGATGCAGAGAAGCAGAAGGAAGGGGAAGCGACAGCAATGAGTCTTTTGGGTCCAAATGCCTCCGGCTTGCTCGACGCAAGGCACCTTTCCCAGTCCCGAACTTCTCTCCCCCCACCGATGCCCACATTCCTGTCTGGTTTGTCCCCCGGGTGCCTGGTGCGGCATGTTTCCTCGCAGGGCACTCGGCAGCCGGCCACCAGGCGGGACGCCCCGCGCCCCTGGCTGCGGGATAGTGAGCGCCTGGCGCCCGCCGGACGTGGAACCGACCCGGGCGAGCCGCGAAGCTTGGTTCGGAGAGAGCCGGCGGGACGCGGCCGCCCCAGGGGCCGGTGCCCGAGTTCTCGCCCGGAGCGGGCGCCTCGCACTCCGGCGACGCTTCCCTGCCCCTCGTCTTGCCCGCAGGTCCCGCGGAGGCAGCTCGGGGCTGGGACGGCGAGACCCGGGAGCTCCCCCGAGCGCGGCGCGCCGCCCGCAAGTACCTCGGCCGCAGGCGCCGCGCTGC
>NW_006436672.1:114283-120081 GCF_000325575.1 Pteropus alecto
CCCCACCTGCCGTTGGAAGCCACGGCCGGTCGTTTCTCTGGGAGGAGTCGACAGAGGGAAGAATGGAGGACTCAGCAGAACCCGGGAAGCAAAATCTTCAGCACCCAGGGTTTTAGGAGGCCCATCGTCACGTGACCGTCTCCCAGATGTGAGTGCAGCCCACCCACCTGCTCTGACGATGACGCAGATCACCAAGAAGATGGGCAACTCAACCGAAGGGCCCCGACAAGTCCTTGGACTCTAAGTTAGAGGAATTAAAACCCCACTGGAAGGATTACAGGGGCCCTAAACAGCCCACACAGGAGGGTGTCGTGTGTGTGCGCCTGTGTGTGTCTATGCCCGTGAGTGCATATCCAGAAGAACCAGGATAAATCACGGGAAGCTGGCATCACGGGCCCGCCCTTGATCTTCTCTGAGTCCTGACGTCCCCATTTATGAAGACAGTTTCTTAAAAGATGCATTTTTTTGATACATCATGAAAACTCATTTCTCACTAGCTCTTGGCACAGATTCCTAGAAAAAAATTTTCCAGAGAAGAGAGGGTAGTTCTGAAGCCACACAGGCGCGTTCCCTCCATCTGCTCTGTGGCCCCAGTTTACAGCATTTAAGCTTTAATTTTGAACAAAGTCAAGTCTATTCATGAATAACGAACAATGAGGCACCACGGCTGCCGAAGCCTTGATGGGAAATGAACCTGCTGAGGTAGAACAGAGCCGCCATGTCTGTGCTGCCCAGGGGAGGAAGATCTCCACGTGGCACCCCCAGGTGCGTGGGGACTCACACGGCCTTTCCTAACCCACGGGCCCTAACACCTAAGGAGCTGTAGTAATAATTTTGACTCTTCCTAAAACATATCACTCCCCTACCCAGTCATTTCCAGGGCCTCTCAATCCCAGTAAAATGAAGTCTAAACTTCTTAACCTGACATCCAAAGTCCACCCAGTTGGGAAAATTTCAAGCTGTCCAGCATGGCTAGAGTCAGGAAAGGGGTCCCTGTGGCAGGAGAGGTAGCTGGAGGGGAGGGCCAGGCTGTCCTCCCAGGGGCTTTGGTCTTTACACCGGTGCTGCTAAGTTCTAGCAGGCATTTAAGGAGAAGCATCCTGGCAGGATCACCTTGCTGCAGTGTGGATGGTAGATTGAAAAAAGAAATGAATTCAGTGACATACATTTGTAAATAGGAACATTATTAAATCTTAGCTTAAGGAGCACTTTGGATTGAATTGAAGATGCAGTTAATGGAACCCAATAGGTAAGAAGTAAGAAGATTCCATCAGCTTTGTAACGATTCATTTCAGCGTGACCTCTTTAACGCAAAACTCTCCTTCGAAAATAGTGCAAACAATGAGTGTTTAAAATGTTTTCGAGAACTTCCGAAACACTTTAGAAATACTAGCATTTCTAACATCGAATCACAAAACATTTGCCTGTGTTAATTAAAGAAGGAGCCCTAAAAACCAATCCCAGGCCTGGCTGCTGTTCTGTGTTTCAGTCTTTCAAGATCTATAGCTTAGATCGTCCATTAATTTAGACTAACGTTTCTGTAAAATCAATTACCAAAACCAACAGTCCATGTTACATTAATTGGCTCCTTCCAACATATTTGCTTTAGAAACTTAAAAACGTGCATGCCATATGACTAAATTTTTCCACGCTCAATGACCAAAGATTAGACACAAGTTTGACTAGAACCACAGGCGGTCACCACTGTGTCATGATGAATGGCAGCTTATCAATTTTCTGTTATAAAGTGGCAGCATGAAAAGCTGAACAAGGTCACATGACTCACCGGTACATGCTGATGTTGGGCAAGATTGACTTTGAGTCAAGGAAATAATGAACTGGGATTTTAAATATACTGGTAAAAGAATTTTTTTTTTTTTTTTAAAATAGAAGGAAGATTTCAACCTTTGAGTTATTTCACTGTCTAATTATGTAAGCATTAAAGTGCATAAAGGGCCAAAGTTCCATAAGCATCAAAATGCCTAAGTTTTTTTGGCAGCAAGATCTCTAAGGTGCTTGAATGTCAAAGTTTTAAACCAGCTTGACCTAAAAAGTCTAGACTCTCTCTACAAACTTGCATTGTTATTTTCTTACATATACTGCCAAGTGTTTTTTTAAATCCCCGAACTAATGGGAACAAACGTGAAATGTAAAGCTGGGAGCACATAAAAGAATGATATAGTTTTTCCAAAGATGACTCTAACAGCCTGGGCCAGAAGTCGCTGATGGCTGAGGTCTCTGCCTCCATCAGTGTAACCCCAAACCCAGCCCACAGCTCGAGGGGTCTCCCCGATGGCCTCCTACAGGCTTTGGGGTCTCCTCACCCAGCAGTATTCTCCACCCAGTGCATCTTTCCATTTCCTTTGTCTGGCAGATGGTTGGTACACTGAAAAAAATCTATTGATATTCTTGACTCGCCGGCTGTAGAGAACATCTACCTCTAATTACTTGAACTAGAGAAACGCTGAATTCGTCCTGGTCCAGCCTGAACCTCCCTGTGGCCTGAGCACCTAGGCCAGTAAGTATCAAACCTGAGCATGAGCCGGCAACACCAGGATGCCTGATTGCAGCTCAGATGGCCCAGCTCCAGCCTCCGAGTTTCCTCTTCAGGAGGTACCAGGTAAGGCCTGAGAATTTGCATTTCTGATCAGTTCCAGGTGATGCCGATGCTGCGGGTCAGGAAACCGCACTTTGGATAACGAGGCACTAAGTCGATCTGTGTCCCCTCCTGTCCTGGTCCTTCTCTGCCTCTGGGCATATCTCCACCTCCCCAGTGTGGGTGGTACCAGGGGGGGTGCGGGGGAGGAGCAAGGAGCAGAAAGCCAACCTCAGAGGGGCTTCTTCAGAGAGCCCCTTGTAAGTCTTAGGGAGTGGGTGAGAGATAGGGGCTGGTGGGGGAGGAAGGCAGAGCAGAGACATCGCTGCTGCCACTTGCTGAATATGGAGGAACTTGGGCTTACCAGGGTATTGATCAGGACAGGGATGTGGTCGGATACGTGTGTGGAAAGACCACCAGGATTGGGTGGAAGCTGGTCTGAGGGATGGGCATGCAGAAGGAGGGGCAGTCTAGATGCAGGTGCTAGCAGGAGAGAAGACGGATTGGTAAATAAGAGTTCAGCTCGGGTTCCAGCAGCTGCCACCATGCGGGGCAACAAAGAAACAGTGTAACCAGCCCTCTGCCTGTAACCAGCCCCCTCTCCTCCCCGCTCCAGCGTCACGCCCAGCCTCTCCAAGGGCGGAAATGAAGGGCGCAGAAGAGACTCACCGTCCCAGGCCACCGTTCCCTTCCTCCTCCTCCTCAGCCACAGCGACTCTTGGATGGAGAACGTGCCATGTGCTAGGGTGCAGGGGCCATGGTGCAATGTCACTGGTGCTGTCCCCTAGCCAAGCCGTCTGGTTCAGCCTCTGCAGAAGAGTCTTTTCCTCAGTCACACGAAGGTGCTCCAGGGGTTGGGGCACCCCGAAAACTTGGTCCTAAATTGCTGGTGACCTCAGGGAGGGTATTCTCTGCGTTCACAGTCCTCTTTTGCAGGAAAAGGTGACAGATTCTTGTGTCCTTTAGAAGGAGCTTTTTTAAAATGCTGATACCACCCAGGAATTTGGGAAAGCTTGATTAAATTCAGTAAATTATAGTATTTAGTCAGTCAGTGATGACTTTCTGATTTTGATCATTTTATTACGGTTGTATAAGAGAAAGTTGTTTTGTGTGGTGTTTTGTTTTGTGCTGGCCATGCGCGCGAGGGCGCCGGAAAGTTCCCGCAAGTTGCCGAGCTAGGGACCCGCCCCGGCGGGGGATGGGGGGGGGAGGGGAGGCACTGTCCAGACCACGGGAGGCAGGGGCACCGCTGGCCCCAGTCACGCGCTCCGGAGGAGGAGGGCGAGCACCTCTCTGGCCTGGAACTGACCCGCGTGTCCGGCACACGCGACCGTGGCCGTGGGCCCCGTGCGACCATACAAAAAGGCGGCGCCCGCGAGACTGGCAGAAAGACTGCGCCCAGACCCGAAGTGGAAAAAGCGAAGAGCAAAAGTAATTAGAATATAATCATTGGCGTCTGATCCTTTTAAAAAGCTGTGACGGGCGGTATGCGTGCTCCTACATGCACAGAGTCGCTCCGGAAGGAGCCGTGAAAAGCTAGTTAGCAGGCGGAGGAAGTGGGGGTCTTGGGTGGGAGAGGGGCTTTGTACTGTTCGAACAGCCTGAGCAACACTGCATGGTTATCTCAAAACGTTTTTAAATACCTCGCTTTTGATCTCCCACTTGAGAGTCTTTGGTGCATTTGGGACAGACGTGAATCTGGTTGTCATCAGCGGGACGGGCAGGGGCGCCCCTGAAATTGAGTTCCCTCACCGATCCAGGCCTCAGGCAGTGGCCTCTGGCTCACACGGGGCGGATGGGCCAAGCTTGGGCCCAAGGGCCGGGGCAAGAGCCAGGTTCGCAGGTGCCTTGCCCCTCACAGAGGCACCTGAGGGTCGATGGGCAGGGAGTGAGAGGCAGCGAGGAAAGCTTAGGAACTTCGCCCTATTCTGTCTTTAGGTCGGTCCTCTGTGCACACAGTACTTTCCCAACAAAAACACAGTAGTTTAAAATCCCCTCCCCCCCGCGAGCTCCTCCCAAACGTAGCCATCTTGGCGTCCAGGGGCCAGGAAGCTGGAGGTCCAGCGATGTGGGGTGTGAAAAATACGTTGGGGTTCCAAGTGGGGGGCCCTAGACCCCAGGGCAATATTTCCTAAAGACAGAACCTCATCTTTTGGGAAGGAAAGGCCTTGACTGAGAAGACAGTCAGCCCTGGGAACTGGAGAGGCAGAGTGATGATCAGAGGCCCTGAGTGCTGGCTAGATGACCACCCAAAAAGGGGGCAGTTGGGGTGAGGGGAATAATTAGCAAAGCCAATCAGCAAAGAAAAAAAACTCCCCAGTGCAGTCCAGTGGGCAAATAAGTGGGCAGTGGTGGTGAATACACCGGCGAAAAATTCCTTTTGTCCAACAGATGAGAAAACCTGAGGTCCAGAAGGAAAAAAAAAGACTCCCCAAGCCTCACAAACAAGAATGACAGAGCGGGGACACCTTCTAAGTAGTCTCTGCCTGCAAGCCCCCAACCTACACCCACAGCCAGGGGGCCAGACTGCAGAGTGAACTAGCTGCTTAAAACAAAATGTGAGCACAGCCTTCTCACTGTTTGCTGAGTGGGTCTCCAAGCTCCTTCCCTGTGAGAGAATAAATCCCTGAGGATCCCACTGGGTCCCTTTCACCCCCTCACCTCATTCTCCACTCCATCCTCTCTCTTTACTCTGCAAGTATGGAATGACTTGCATTTTCTGGGACAGACCAACCTGTTCAAAGTCTCTCTGTCTTTGCCCATGCTCTTGCAGCCACCTGAAGTGCCCTTCCTCCTCTCCAGTGTGGGTTAGTGTGACCTAGCGAAGCAAGCAGGAGCCATGTCGTCTGATGGGCTTGGATTCAGAATCTCACTTCGGGCCCTTCATTCTGTGACTTTGGGCTCATCGTGTAAGAATCTCAGGGACCTTCACCAGGAAGATGGCAGTGACAGTGCATCTCCCTGGAGTGACTAACCTGAGGGTGTCCATGGGACCGCGCCTGTGACCCTTCACAGCCTAGTGAGTACGGGCGGTGATCAGTAAACGCACGCCACAGAGGCCACACGACTCTTCTCCCAGGGGAGGAAGATGGCACCACCTGCCGTTGGAAGCCACGGCCGGTCGTTTCTCTGGGAGGAGTCGACAGAGGGAAGAATGGAGGACTCAGCAGAACCCGGGAAGCAAAATCTTCAGCACCCAGGG
>NW_006436672.1:122535-126107 GCF_000325575.1 Pteropus alecto
AGGCCTGAGAATTGGCATTTCTGATCAGTTCCAGGTGATGCCAATGCTGCGGGTCAGGAAACCGCACTTTGGATAACGAGGCACTAAGTCGATCTGTGTCCCCTCCTGTCCTGGTCCTTCTCTGCTCCTGGGCATATCTCCACCTCCCCAGTGTGGGTGGTACCATGGGGGGTGCGGGGGAGGAGCAAGGAGCAGAAAGCCGACCTCAGAGGGGCTTCTTCAGAGAGCCCCTGGTAAGTCTTAGGGAGTGGGTGAGAGATAGGGGCTGGTGGGGGAGGAAGGCAGAGCAGAGACATCGCTGCTGCCACTTGCTGAATATGGAGGAACTTGGGCTTACCAGGGTATTGATCAGGACAGGGATGTGGTCGGATACGTGTGTGGAAAGACCACCAGGATTGGGTGGAAGCTGGTCTGAGGGATGGGCATGCAGAAGGAGGGGCAGTCTAGATGCAGGTGCTAGCAGGAGAGAAGACGGATTGGTAAATAAGAGTTCAGCTCGGGTTCCAGCAGCTGCCACCATGCGGGGCAACAAAGAAACAGTGTGCCCTCTGCCTGTAACCAGCCCCCTCTCCTCCCCGCTCCAGCGTCACGCCCAGCCTCTCCGAGGGCGGAAATGAAGGGCGCAGAAGAGACTCACCGTCCCAGGCCACCGTTCCCTTCCTCCTCCTCCTCAGCCACAGCGACTCTTGGATGGAGAACGTGCCATGTGCTAGGGTGCAGGGGCCATGGTGCAATGTCACTGGTGCTGTCCCCTAGCCAAGCCGTCTGGTTCAGCCTCTGCAGAAGAGTCTTTTCCTCAGTCACACGAAGGTGCTCCAGGGGTTGGGGCACCCCGAAAACTTGGTCCTAAATTGCTGGTGACCTCAGGGAGGGTATTCTCTGCGTTCACAGTCCTCTTTTGCAGGAAAAGGTGACAGATTCTTGTGTCCTTTAGAAGGAGCTTTTTTAAAATGCTGATACCACCCAGGAATTTGGGAAAGCTTGATTAAATTCAGTAAATTATAGTATTTAGTCAGTCAGTGATGACTTTCTGATTTTGATCATTTTATTACGGTTGTATAAGAGAAAGTTGTTTTGTGTGGTGTTTTGTTTTGTTTTGATATTTTGTTTTTTAAAGAAATTACACACTCAACTATTTACAGGTAAAGAGCCTTCATGTTTGCAACTTATCTTAAATGTTTCAGAGATCGAGAAAGATTAAGCAAGTGCAGTTAACATTTCAGGAATCTGGGTTAAGAGTAAATGAGAGTTTTGTACTAAACCTAAAATGGCTTCAAAATTTAAAGAAAAACTTTTTTAAAAGGAAAAAATAAATACCCTCATCAATTGAATTAAAACCTCAGAGGCGTCAATTAGTACATGCAAAGATGCTCAACATCATTAGTCATCAAGAAATCAAAACCACAATGAGATGCCCCTAGAATGGCTACAATCAAAAAGTCAGGAGGTAACAGGCGATGGCAAAGACGTGGATAAATGGGGACCCCCCCCCATCGCTGGTGGCAGTCAAAAATGGTGCCGTTGCTTTGAAAAGCAGTCTGGCCCTTCCTAAAACCCCCTCCCCCCCGCGAGCTCCTCCCAAACGTAGCCATCTTGGCGTCCAGGGGCCAGGAAGCTGGAGGTCCAGCGATGTGGGGTGTGAAAAATACGTTGGGGTTCCAAGTGGGGGGCCCTAGACCCCAGGGCAATATTTCCTAAAGACAGAACCTCATCTTTTGGGAAGGAAAGGCCTTGACTGAGAAGACAGTCAGCCCTGGGAACTGGAGAGGCAGAGTGATGATCAGAGGCCCTGAGTGCTGGCTAGATGACCACCCAAAAAGGGGGCAGTTGGGGTGAGGGGAATAATTAGCAAAGCCAATCAGCAAAGAAAAAAAACTCCCCAGTGCAGTCCAGTGGGCAAATAAGTGGGCAGTGGTGGTGAATACACCGGCGAAAAATTCCTTTTGTCCAACAGATGAGAAAACCTGAGGTCCAGAAGGAAAAAAAAAGACTCCCCAAGCCTCACAAACAAGAATGACAGAGCGGGGACACCTTCTAAGTAGTCTCTGCCTGCAAGCCCCCAACCTACACCCCCAGCCAGGGGGCCAGACTGCAGAGTGAACTAGCTGCTTAAAACAAAATGTGAGCACAGCCTTCTCACTGTTTGCTGAGTGGGTCTCCAAGCTCCTTCCCTGTGAGAGAATAAATCCCTGAGGATCCCACTGGGTCCCTTTCACCCCCTCACCTCATTCTCCACTCCATCCTCTCTCTTTACTCTGCAAGTATGGAATGACTTGCATTTTCTGGGACAGACCAACCTGTTCAAAGTCTCTCTGTCTTTGCCCATGCTCTTGCAGCCACCTGAAGTGCCCTTCCTCCTCTCCAGTGTGGGTTAGTGTGACCTAGCGAAGCAAGCAGGAGCCATGTCGTCTGATGGGCTTGGATTCAGAATCTCACTTCGGGCCCTTCATTCTGTGACTTTGGGCTCATCGTGTAAGAATCTCAGGGACCTTCACCAGGAAGATGGCAGTGACAGTGCATCTCCCTGGAGTGACTAACCTGAGGGTGTCCATGGGACCGCGCCTGTGACCCTTCACAGCCTAGTGAGTACGGGCGGTGATCAGTAAACGCACGCCACAGAGGCCACACGACTCTTCTCCCAGGGGAGGAAGATGGCACCACCTGCCGTTGGAAGCCACGGCCGGTCGTTTCTCTGGGAGGAGTCGACAGAGGGAAGAATGGAGGACTCAGCAGAACCCGGGAAGCAAAATCTTCAGCACCCAGGGTTTTAGGAGGCCCATCGTCACGTGACCGTCTCCCAGATGTGAGTGCAGCCCACCCACCTGCTCTGACGATGACGCAGATCACCAAGAAGATGGGCAACTCAACCGAAGGGCCCCGACAAGTCCTTGGACTCTAAGTTAGAGGAATTAAAACCCCACTGGAAGGATTACAGGGGCCCTAAACAGCCCACACAGGAGGGTGTCGTGTGTGTGCCTGTGTGTGTCTATGCCCGTGAGTGCGCAGAAGAACCAGGATAAATCACGGGAAGTTGGCATCACGGGCCCGCCCTTGATCTTCTCTGAGTCCTGACGTCCCCATTTATAAAGACAGTTTCTTAAAAGATGCATTTTTTTGATACATCATGAAAACTCATTTCTCACTAGCTCTTGGCACAGATTCCTAGAAAAAAATTTTCCAGAGAAGAGAGGGTAGTTCTGAAGCCACACAGGCGCGTTCCCTCCATCCGCTTTGTGGCCCCAGTTTACAGCATTTAAGCTTTAATTTTGAACAAAGTCAAGTCTATTCATGAATAACGAACAATGAAGCACCACGGCTGCCGAAGCCTTGACTGGGAAATGAACCTGCTGAGGTAGAACAGAGCCGCCATGTCTGTGCTGCCCAGGGGAGGAAGATCTCCACGTGGCACCCCCAGGTGCGTGGGGACTCACACGGCCTTTCCTAACCCACGGGCCCTAACACCTAAGGAGCTGTAGTAATAATTTTGACTCTTCCTAAAACATATCACTCCCCTACCCAGTCATTTCCAGGGCCTCTCAATCCCAGTAAAATGAAGTCTAAACTTCTTCACC
>NW_006436672.1:129399-133745 GCF_000325575.1 Pteropus alecto
CCATCGCTGGTGGCAGTCGAAAATGGTGCAGTTGCTTTGAAAAGCAGTCTGGCCATTCCTCAGATTACCACATGACCCAGTAATTCCACTCCTACGTATGAGCTGGAGAGAAGCAAAAGCTTACGTTCACCTATGAACATGTCCAGGGCGTTCAAAGCAGCAGCATTCATTATAGCCGAAAGGTGGAAAGCCCCAACTGTCCACCCGTACCATGGAATATTACTCAGCAGTGAAAAAGAGTGAAGCGCTAACACCTGCTACGACACAGATGAACTTGAACACATGACCCAAGTGAAAGAAACCGGTCACGAAGGACCACGTATTACACAATCCCGTTCATGTGAAATGTCCAGGATAGGGAACCTACAGAGATATAAAATGGATTGGTGGTTGCCGAGGGCTCTGGGGAGGCTGAGGGGAGACAGGGGTAATGGCTAAAAGATAAGAGGTTCTTTCTGAGGTGATGAAAATATTTTAAAATCGATGGTGGTGATGGTTGCGTATATCCATGAATACACGAAACACCATCAAATTATATACTTTCACATGGTGAACTGTATGGTATTTGAATTATGTCTCAATACGGCTGCTTTAAAAAAACAGCCTCTAGGGGGTGTGACTGAGCATCCCTGGTGTCCGGTTTTCAGAGACCCAGGGACTCCGATGAGCGGCGGGGCTGAGCACCAGATGGGCCGTGGCGATGTAGCGATGCTTTGTGAATCCGCGTGTACACCATCCGTTTATCCTACAGCCAGGGTAATGTCCTTAGAGATACAGAATGCGGTGGCACTGGGAACCCCATCTAAGTCCAGCTCTTATTTACCCAGTAATCTGTGTGCAGACGGGCCACCACATGGCCCTCCCCAGCAGGCTGGGACAGGAAAGCAGCACTGGTGTCATGTTGGTTGAATTAGACGCTTGTTATCTTGATTTTCATTTGCTTTCTTCCCTTAAATTGGTTCCTTTTTTGATGTAACCTCCAGATGTCGGCAGTCTTGGATGGCATGGCACCAGCAGAGCGTTATCCCTGATGAATCATGGCCCAGGTACTTTTCCACTGGGCCTATGGCCACAGCCTGCTCCATCCTGCGTTAAAGCCCTGTCACCTCGCATCGTAGAGACCGTCTCTCTCCCACTTCTTAGGTGCAGTTTCTGGGTGCTGAATGAAGCCCAGGGCCAGGCACCTAGTCATTAAATTATTTGCTATTTCTTTAAAAAAGAATCATCATCATTTTTAGAAACCAGGCCCGAAAGCCAAGCTCTTGCAGTTGCGCCAGCCTCCCTGTCCCAAAGACCTGCAGCTCGTTAGAAGGGGAAGGGGAAATGACGCGAGCCCTCGGCTGAAGGAAGACCAAGCCCAGCCACGGCGATCATTCAAAGGGAACTCAGGAAATCTTCACTAAAGGCCCAACTTCCTGCGAATCCCTTTGAGATGCAGGAGGAAGCAAAATAATGAGCCAGGGAGATACTTAAAGAAATGCAGGATATGAGACTGTGAGGGCTGTTTGCTCCTGATGGGTTAAGAAAATGATTATCACTCAGACCTGGAGGAAACAAAGCCTGAGTGTTAACACGGGAGCTTAGAAGAGGACCCCACCCCTCCCCAAAGCTCCCCTCCTCCTCCTCACCTACTCGCAGGTCATGCGGACAGGTGCCCATTTCGCTGCTCCCCCCTGGCACCTGGCACAGGGCCTGGCACATCGCAAGAACACAGTACCTTTTAATTTCTCAAGACATGGAAGGGTTGGTTGTATGTGAAATGCAGGGCTTAAAATTTTCTGTATGTCTTCATCCGAATTGAAAGGAAAAATTGTTATACTATATTGTGTGAGCTTTAACAACATGTTGTCATTTAAGGTCCAGGAGCGGTTGCATAATTGACAAGCGTATTTTCCCCCTGCCACTGCCAGGACCAGCATTTTCCAGATAGAGGCTGCTCGATTTGCTTGGGCCCCAGGCCAAAAATGAAGGGCAGGGCTGTAGCCAGTTCACAGTGGACATATAGTGTAACTGAGCAACAAGCCGTGACGGTTACAAGCCTCCAAGTCTTGTCCCATAACTTGACTTATTCTATCAGATAGTCTTTAGTCTGCCTCGTAACAGAGGTCACTTCTGTCTGCCTCACTTATTTCTTATACTCCAGAGTCCAGCAAAAACTTCTTGTCCATAGGAAGCCCTTGAAAACTATTGATTGAATTCAATTAACACAGTATTTCTTCTGCTGGGAGGAAAAAAAAAAAACCTGACGTCCCCATTTATAAAGACAGTTTCTTAAAAGATGCATTTTTTTGATACATCATGAAAACTCATTTCTCACTAGCTCTTGGCACAGATTCCTAGAAAAAAATTTTCCAGAGAAGAGAGGGTAGTTCTGAAGCCACACAGGCGCGTTCCCTCCATCTGCTCTGTGGCCCCAGTTTACAGCATTTAAGCTTTAATTTTGAACAAAGTCAAGTCTATTCATGAATAACGAACAATGAAGCACCACGGCTGCCGAAGCCTTGACTGGGAAATGAACCTGCTGAGGTAGAACAGAGCCGCCATGTCTGTGCTGCCCAGGGGAGGAAGATCTCCACGTGGCACCCCCAGGTGCGTGGGGACTCACACGGCCTTTCCTAACCCACGGGCCCTAACACCTAAGGAGCTGTAGTAATAATTTTGACTCTTCCTAAAACATATCACTCCCCTACCCAGTCATTTCCAGGGCCTCTCAATCCCAGTAAAATGAAGTCTAAACTTCTTAACCTGACATCCAAAGTCCACCCAGTTGGGAAAATTTCAAGCTGTCCAGCATGGCTAGAGTCAGGAAACGGGTCCCCGTGGCAGGAGAGGTAGCTGGAGGGGAGGGCCAGGCTGTCCTCCCAGGGGCTTTGGTCTTTACACCGGTGCTGCTAAGTTCTAGCAGGCATTTAAGGAGAAGCATCCTGGCAGGATCACCTTGCTGCAGTGTGGATGGTAGATTGAAAAAAGAAATGAATTCAGTGACATACATTTGTAAATAGGAACATTATTAAATCTTAGCTTAAGGAGCACTTTGGATTGAATTGAAGATGCAGTTAATGGAACCCAATAGGTAAGAAGTAAGAAGATTCCATCAGCTTCGTAACGATTCATTTCAGCGTGACCTCTTTAACGCAAAACTCTCCTTCAAAAATAGTGCAAACGATGAGTGTTTAAAATGTTTTTGAGAACTTCCGAAACGCTTTAGAAATACTAGCATTTCTAACATCGAATCACAAAACATTTGCCTGTGTTAATTAAAGAAGGAGCCCTAAAAACCAATCCCAGGCCTGGCTGCTGTTCTGTGTTTCAGTCTTTCAAGATCTATAGCTTAGATCGTCCATTAATTTAGACTAACGTTTCTGTAAAATCAATTACCAAAACCAACAGTCCATGTTACATTAATTGGCTCCTTCCAACATATTTGCTTTAGAAACTTAAAAACGTGCATGCCATATGACTAAATTTTTCCACGCTCAATGACCAAAGATTAGACACAAGTTTGACTAGAACCACAGGCGGTCACCACTGTGTCATGATGAATGGCAGCTTATCAATTTTCTGTTATAAAGTGGCAGCATGAAAAGCTGAACAAGGTCACATGACTCACCGGTACATGCTGATGTTGGGCAAGATTGACTTTGAGTCAAGGAAATAATGAACTGGGATTTTAAATATACTGGTAAAAGAATTTTTTTTTTTTTTTGAAAATAAATGGCAGCTTCAATTTTCTGTTATAAAGTGGCAGCATGAAAAGCTGAACAAGGTCACATGACTCGCCGGTACATGCTGATGTTGGGCAAGATTGACTTTGAGTCAAGGAAATAATGAACTGGGATTTTAAATATACTGGGGAAAGAGTTTTTTTTTTTTTTTGAAAATGGAAGATTTCAACCTTTGAGTTATTTCACTGTCTAATTATGTAAGCATTAAAGTGCATAAAGGGCCAAAGTTCCATAAGCATCAAAATGCCTGTTTTTTTGGCAGCAAGATCTCTAAGGTGCTTGAATGTCAAAGTTTTAAACCAGCTTGACCTAAAAAGTCTAGACTCTCTCTAAGGGGTCTCCGGCCTCCTACAGGCTTTGGGGTCTCCTCACCCAGCAGTATTCTCCACCCAGTGCATCTTTCCATTTCCTTTGTCTGGCAGATGGTTGGTATGGTACAAAAAATCTATTGATATTCTTGACTCGCCGGCTGTAGAGAACATCTACCTCTAATTACTTGAACTAGAGAAACGCTGAATTCGTCCTGGTCCAGCCTGAACCTCCCTGTGGCCTGAGCACCTAGGCCAGTAAGTATCAAACCTGAGCATGAGCCGGCAACACCAGGATACCTGGTGGCCGTTC
>NW_006436672.1:137690-155128 GCF_000325575.1 Pteropus alecto
TTACGCGTGTGCCAGCTCCTCTCCTTGGGGCCCTCCTGTTACTCTCTACGCAGGAGGGTGCAATGCCTCCTCTGGCATAGACACCGAACCCAAAGCGGGAGGAAGTTGGACTAAACTAGGTGTAGATGGGATATAGCTAGCTATTGTTCTAAGAACAATGGAAAACTATTGGGAGGAAGTTGGACTAAACTAGGTGTAGATGGCATAGGGCCTTCTGAGGCCACGGGATGTAGCTAGCTATTGTTCTAAGAACAATGGAAAACTATCAAAGGGTTTCACTCGGGAGTGACGGTCTGATATTTTAAATGTGTGAATAGGTTGTAGGGAGACAGTAGAAACTTGGATGGAACAGAAATCTTCTCAGAAATCATAAAATATGAATACTGACAAAAGAGAAAAACCTTAAATAAACCAGTATTTATGGAGAAAAAGATATATTTGTCAAAAACAAATAAAAATCACCTCTGGAAAAATTTTTGAGGCCCAATGGTTTCATGGTTGAATTCCTTGAAACTTTAAATGAAAAGATAATTTCATGCTCTTTACACGGATAAAGAGCTTGGGGAAACAAAGGAAAAACTTCCCAATGTGTTTTACAAAGAAGCACATTCTGATATTAAAACTTATGAAGGCTAGCATCCCTTCTCTCCCTTGCAAAAGAAGTTTACAAATCAGCATCATTTATGGGGACAGGTATGTGACTACTAAATCTGGGGGGGTCTGGCATATTAAAGAATAGAGGAAGAATGAAAGAATGATATAGTATTAATTTTTCACATCATCTCAATACATTCTCAAATCCCAAAAAGTATCTAATATTCATTCCTGAGAGGAGTTTTTTGGGGGGTAACTAAAAAAATAAAGGAACTTCTTTAACATGATAAAGAATATCTCCAGTCAATGACCATCTCCATACGTAATAAAACACCAGAGACATTCTTGTTACTATCTGAATACTTAGCACTAGAAGTTCAGGCCAACTCAATAAGAAAAAGAAATACTAAAAATAAAAAAGAAATGCTGAGAAGGAGGTTAGAGGGTCATTTATTGCAGATCAGATTATTGCCTTACTGAAAACCCAAGAGATTCAACTAAAAAAACTAATAGTACGGTAGCCAGTTTTAAAAATTAATTTATATAAGCTCTGTATGAGCTTGCCTACAGACCCGCAGTAAATGGCTAGAAAAAAACAGGAACAAAAGACACCATCCAATAGAACGAAGAAGATAAACTACCTAGGAATTTACTTAACAAAAAAATATCTAGGAGATGTATGAATAAAGTCACTGAAGGATTTTTAAACACCCTTGGCTGAATGGAGAACCATACTATAGTATTCCTGGATGGGAAAAATATAACTGCGATCTGCCAGTTTTCGCCCTGCAGATACATACATTTCACCATCTCAAGGCCCCTCCTGCACCACCGTGGGACCACGGCCCCACCTCAGAGGATTTCTGCTGCCCGCACTGGGTTCATGTCGCCCAAGGGCAGGAATTCCCTGCTCTTGCTTTGCACAAGTCCAAGCGCTGGCCCATCTTCCTGGGGGCGGAGTCGCTGCCGCCTCCAGTGCCAGTGGGGGTTCAGAGAGAGACCAGCATACAGAGGAAGCCGCAAGCCCCTCTTCTGACCCCCGACGATCTGTAAAACCCCTGAAGCAGTGGTGGCTGGGTCAATGTTTAACAACCAGTTCTTTCAAATTAAAAAAAAAAAAAAATTATCAATTTTGCTGAGGGATATGTAGCACATGATTTACAAACCATAATGAAATATACAATACTCTTTATTGCCGATTCCATTGAGCGGACTGATTGTCACAGGATGCTTTCTGAATTAGAGACTGGAACTAGCGCACTGAGGCTCGCAGACCAAACCCAGTCCATCTCCTGTATTCTGACAACCTGCAAACTCAGAAAAGTGTTTATGTTTCTGAATGGCTGGAAAAAAAAAAATCAAAAGAATTGGATGCTGTGATACATGCAAATTATGTGAAATTCAGTATCCACAAGTAAAGTTATTTTGGAACACAGCCCTGCTCATTCGTCTCGTGTTGTCTGTGGGCCGTGGCAGAGGAGTCGTGTGACAGAGACCTCTGTCCTGCATTCATTGTGTGGGACCTTTATGGAAAAAGTTGCCGCCCCCACTGATGGGGAGTGGCCGATGGTGCAGCAGAGATGTTAGCCCCGTGGCCTGTGTCCGCATCGGCTTCCGCCGCCAAGGGGAGAACGCCCTTCCCTGTGCCCACTCTGCCACCACGGCCCTGCAGCAGTGGCACCGCTGGACATTCCGTTCCCCAAACTGCAGGACTTATTCTGAGCCTTCTCTGTCCACAGCCAGCTCAGGCACCTGGTCTTCCTCTCCCTCCGCGCGCACCGCCTCCTCTTGGCGGATCAGCTTCCCCCCGAAATGCAAACGGCTACGAGGAAGATCCGTACCTGGGAGACTCACCTGTCCACAGTCACCAAACACAACTAGATGCCAAGTTTCATCTCAGGTTTAACAGCAACAAGCACCTTGACGATTTCATAAACTTGACTATGATTGTTAAAAAGGAGGAATTTTTTTAGAACTTCAAAATAAAGACTCAGAGGTTCAAATGGAATAGAAACACATTTCTCTGATGTTAAAATGTATTATAAACTACAATTACTAATATTGTGTACTAATGGAGAAATATGCATGTTAATATTCTAGAAAGTTTAGAAACGGGCCACTTGCTACCTGAATGCTATAGACTGAATGTTTGTGTTCCCCTCAAATATGTGTTGAAACCCACCCCCCAAGGTGGTGGCATTAGGAGGTGGGGCCTTTGAGAGGTGACTAGGTCACAAGGGCTCCACTCTCACCCTGACACAGGGGACCCCCAGAGAGCTCACTGACCCCCTCGACCATGTGAGGACAGAATGAGACGGCCGTCCGTGAGCCTGGAGGTGGGTCCTCACCAGACACCAGGTCCGCCGCATCTCGATCTTGGACTTCCCAACCTCCAGATGGTGAGAAACAAATTTCCGGGGTTTACGAGCCCCCCAGTCTGTGGTGTTCTGTTATAGTAGCCCAAACCGACTAAGACACTGATATAAGCAGGATTTCAAATCAATGGGAGGAAGCAGATATTTAAAACTAGTATCATAGAGAATACTGGCTGATTTTTAAATACCGATATCATAGAGAAAACTGTCTGTGTTGATGGGGGAAGGGTAGTATATTAGATTTTTATATGACTTGCCAAAATTAATTCCAGGTGTATTTAACTTTTAGAAGTAAAAAATTAAAATAAATGAATTGAGAAATATTATAAATATACATACGTGTGTGTGAAATTACTTTCTAAACATGACAGCAAAGGCAATATCCGTAAAGAAAAAAGATACCCATAAATAAAAGCGCCATCAAAAAAAGGTAAATGATAAACAAGGAAAATGTTTAAATAGAGACAAAAATAAATTTAGGACAAAGATTAATATTTATATACAAAAGCTTAGAACTAAATAAGAAACATTCGAACAGCAATAGAAAAATAGATAAGGACAAAAATAGGCAACTCATAAGAAGAATAAATAGAAATGATCGATTAAAAAAAAACTTCCAATAGTTTTCGAAGAAATGTAAATAAAAATCATGAGGTAGTGTTTCTTCTAACCAGACTGACAAAAATTAAAAGTGCTCCCCAGGATGTGAAGAAGTAGGCGCTGTCACGTGCTGCCGGTGGGTGCAGGTGTACGTCCTTCCTACGAGATCGTTAGGCAAGGTCAACACGTGAAATACACATACCTCTGGGAGCAGCGAAGCCACGTGTCGGGATGTGCCACGATCGGCAGCAAGAATGTGGCCTGCGGGATTGTTACTGAAAAGATGGAAACAATCGAAACATCCAGTAAAGAAACAGGCAGAGAATTTTTCATAGCTGTACACGAGACAAGACAACAGGTTTAAACCGTTACAAATAGCGGGGTCGATACATATTTGTTGATATGTGAAAGTATCCATAATGTTTTGCTATGTGGAAAAGCGACAAAGCTGCACGTATTACGTGGTCCCAAATACGTAAGATTCCTAGGGACGTGTGTAGACAGGCCGAGCGATGTCCCCAGAGAAGTCACGCGATGGATGTCAGGCGGCATTCACTTTCATCATTTTGTGTGAGCTGTGTGTGCGCACATGGGTGTGATGTTTCCAAAGGCTGAGAGCATTTTTACACACACACACACACACACACACACACACAGCTATTTACATACACATGTATGAAAAGACTCGGAAGCCTAATCACTGAAATGGGTCATTTCTTGACGTACACACACACACAAAGCTATTTACATACACATGTATGAAAAGACTTGGAAGCCTAATCACTGAAATGGGTCATTTCTTGACGATGAGATGACAGTGATTTTCATTTTTTTGCTTACAGGTATGTTCCACAATAATGTGTTCACTTTAAAATCAGAAAAAAAGGCATTAAGCATATTCTTTTTAAACAACAAAACATCCTTGTCTTCAGGAATTCTTAGTTTTGTGAAAGAAAAATGGAAACAAAGTAAAGTACAATGGTGGCCATGGTGGCTATGTCCCCGGGAGCGTAGACACCAAAGCACCAGCAGGGGACAGCACGGAGGCCTTCCAAGGGGATGTGACATGGCATGCCCAGTCACAGAAGGCGAGAAGGAGCTTTCATAATGGAGAGAGGGAGACAAAGGTGTTCCACGCAGAGAGAACTCCTTTCCACCAAATTACTCTAACTGGTCTGTCCTTGGTTCCCAGGGTGAATATAGAAATCCACTTATTTTCCATTTTCTACAAAAACTGTTGTTGAGGACATTGGTCCCACGTTATTCTGTATCCCTTGCAGCACAACTCACATGACAAAAGCTTCTGAACGTTTACTGCCAAGAAGATTCTCTTGCTCAAAAAAGAGGACGTGCTTCTTCCCACCAAACAACACGGTTGTTACGGAATTCGCTTTGCCTTTCCCGTTACCAGGAGGCTCAGGGGGAAGCCGTGTCTGTGTGCAGTGAGCGCCTTTCCTGGGTTCCTGATAAAAGTCTGTCTATATAGACCGCGAAAAGAGAGAAAACGTCTTCTAATGTGAGTTTCCTCCATCACAGCAGGCTGGTGCACAGGCTGATTTCTCGTCGGAAGGAAACACAGGATCCAGAAGATGGTGGCTGTGGGTTTTCTCAGCTCTGCTAACAGGGGTACAGGGGTACGCCTCCAACTGTGGCCTTCTGAAGCACGGGAGAGGAGTTCACTACATGCAACAGATGCCTTCGGGCAGCGGGCCTCAAACTTTAAAGGGCATCAGTCACCTGGAGGGCTTATTAAAACAGACCCGCTGGCCCTGTCCTCAGAGACTCTGATTCAGTAGCCCTGGGAGGGGCCCGTAATTTGCATTTCTAGCAAGTTCTCCCGTGATGTTGATGCGTTGGTGCTGGAACCAACTGAGTCACTGCTCTCAGGATTCGTTCAATTTTTCTCACTGCAGGTGGAGAGGAGTCACTGGGTGACCCTGAGCCATTGGGTGACGCTGAGCCACCTGAAATTCAATGGAACATGGACCGTGCACGAGTGTCATGGGAGCCAGGGAGGCCCCCGCAGCTGTGAGCAACTGCTGAAACTTTCACAGTGACCACGACTACTGGGATGTTTGAATTTTGCTTCTTGTTTTAATTTACTTCTTTTCGGCAAATCTAAATCAGCAAAGAGCTAGATCTGGCCTGTTCCCATTTTCTAACCTCTTCCAAATTTTGAAGTCATTGGCTTTTACTGCAGTAGAGAGAGAAAAGTGATTTAGGTTTAAAAGCAAAAGCTTAAATTGAATTCTAGTTCCAATTAACTGAATGGAATGTTGGCGCGGGAAGAGAGAAGGAATCGGCATCTTTGGGGTCATCGTGGCTTGTGTTGTGGGGAAGATAAGAAAGCAATTCTAACGCCTCAAGGAGAAAACTGCATCTTAGTGAGAACTGAAGGACAGATGGAATTAAAGGGCAAAGATGACCCAGAAAGTGGCATGTGGACAGAAGAGCGAGGATGACGGGAGGTAAGACCACCAGGAAACAAAGACGGGTTCGTGTGCACCTGCGTGTGGGACGTACAAGCAGCATCGCGTGAGAGCGGGAACGGAAGGGCCTGGACTCTCAGCTGAGGAGTTTAAACACGGTTCGTAAGGAGAGTGTTTCTCAGATGGGAAGCCCAGACGTGTCCTTCAGGGATCGTGGGCAATGAGAAATTACACATCGCACACTTGAATTTTAATTGGTAAAAGACTCATAAGATTTAAATAGCCTCCCTATACCTGAATACTGCCACTTTAACTCCGGGGTTCATGTTTGTGTTTGGAACCATGTTGGTGCCAGGCAAAAACCAGATGATATCACAACTTGTCATATAAATGGTCTTCACATTCATTCGCATAATCGGAGTTGCAGACAAGGTGCATTTTTACTATTTTGCTCAGTTCCATGCAAATACATTTGAAAACTTAGAGTGTATAATTTTCTAATAATATAAATTATTAAAACTGATTCCAGAAAAGATAGAAAAGCTAAGCACATCAAATTTCATAGAGGAAATGAGGAACTTGTCAGATGCGCCCCTCAAGAGGTCCAGGGGGCATTATAGGGGAAAGTCTACCAATTCCTTAGAGTATAATTCCAATTCTTTTTAAGCTGTTCTTTTAAGAACAGCTTAAAAGAAAAAAAAAAATCTTCCAAGTTCTGTAAAGCTACTATAATACCATAAAATCTACAAAGACCAGAACCGCACCCCCTCCCCAAAACTCAGGCCAATATCACTTATATTTATGCAAAAATCCCAAATAAGAGCAAACAGAACAAGCAACATATCTAAAAAATAATACATCCTAACCATTTGGTATTTATTCTAGAAAGATCATAATTAAATAGTTAAATGGATTATTAATAGCAATCCATTAGAGAATGGAATAACATTATTCACCAAATTAACTGACCTAAGTAGGGAAAAAGATTATTTCCATAGATATTGAAGATATCTGACAAAATTCAGCTACCAATTTTTCATTAAAAAAAAAAAAAAGCACCGCTCAATAAAATATGAAGTTGAATACTTTAACCTGATAAAATATTTCTCTCTCAGCCCAAAAGTCAGCATCATGCTTAATGGGAACCACTAAAGGTCTTTTCGTTAAAGTCGGGAATGTGACAAATGTGACAGTGATGTTATTGAAAACTGTTAATTCATGACCACAGAGCTCAATGGAGCCCTCAGGGCTGCCCTGCATTTCTCCAGTCCATTTCCTCCCCACCCTCCTACACATTTCTACACCTTCTACTCTTCTCAACAAACCTCGGACACCTCCTTTCCCAACCCACTCACAGTTGAGGATTCTGTTTCCTAATCTGCGGAGATGAAGGCAATCAGCCTTGCAGACTTGCTCCCCCGCCAGGTACCCACTTAACCAGTGGGGCAGCCACGCACTGTGCCCTCCCATGGCAGACAAACATCCGTGCCCTCGCGTAAAGCCGAGCCCCACACTCGCGCCGTAGACTCCATCGCATCTCGCCCCGCCCCCCGCCCAGGGACTTGGCTCCAACAATTCTCCGTCTCCTACGCCGTTGGCCCTTTCGCCATTTGGTCATCCCATCACCAGATGCCACTGCTTCTTCTATTTTGAAACAACAAAATCTTGACTCCGCTTTGGCTACTAGCAACTGTCTCATTTCTCCGCTCCCATTGCAGCAAAACTCCTTAAAAATAGTTCTATTACCCACATCGTTCCACCAAAACTGCTATTAAGATGACCAATGACCTCCACAGTGCCAAACCCAGTGGTCTTTCTCAGTCTGCCCTTCCTTGACCCATCAGCAGTGTGTGATGCATCTGATCACCCCCCTCCTCCTCGATTCATTTTCTTCACTTGGCTTCCAAGACACCGCACTCCTGACGTCCTATAGACTCAGCAACCACACCTTCCCATTCTGTCGCCAGCTCCTCTTCCAGAGCTCTCATTGTCACTGTGGTTCATTCCGTGGTCCGCTTTTCTTCACCTCTCTAATCCAGTCTCCTGGCTCTAAATAGCCTCTAATATGTTGAAGACTCCCACATTCTCTCTAGTAAAGATTTCTCTCTGTTTCAAATGTGTATGTCTAACTGCCTTCCTCATGTTTCTCCTTGGATGTGTAAGTGATCTCAAACCATCCGATACTGCAATCACAATCTTTCCCCTCGAACCCTGCCCGACCTGCAGGGTCTGGCTCCTCGGTTCATGGCCTCTCTGCCCCTCGAGTTGTCCAGGCCAAAAGACTTGCCGTCATCCTCAACGCCACGCTTCCTCTCACTTGCCAAAGCTAACCCACTGGGAAATCTTCCACCTTCGAAAAAGGAGTGAGGACGTGACAGCACGAACCAAGACAAGGAGCATGGTGTATGTGAAAGTCACAAAGGGACAGATGTCACTGGAATCGAAGACCCTATATGGAAATAATAGTAGATAAGGTTCTACTATCAGTAGATAAGGGGAAGAGACCGAGTTCGCGTCATGTGGGTACCAAAGCCAGGCAGAAACGGGCTTTAGTGTGCTGCTTCCTAAATCATGGGAAGTCTCCCGCGTTTCCCACCCATCCGTATGCCACCCCCGACACACAGACACGCACAGACACAGCTAAAGAAAACCAGTCTGACTGGTGTTAAGTCCCAGAGTTTGAAAGAAAGAGGCAGTGAACCTTAAGAGTAACAATCTAAATCTTTAATTACCAATTTGGACCTTTCAAATTCCAAATCAACATTTACACACTTATTGCCATGTCATAGTTTTTACTTATAGTACTTTTTTCTCTTCTGGGACCTTGTAACGGCCCCTCCAGCACAATGCTTCTCTTACACGCTCCGTCATTCGTGGACCTTCTCAGTCTCTCGATGTGTGTGTAGTTTTCCATGCTTGATTTGATCACATATTGCACTTTATATTTCTTTGGGCCAATTCCTTGTGATGTCATCTTCTTTCCTGTGTGCTGCTTACTGTACACTGACGATATCCATCTGACCTCAGACCTCATCAGAAGGTCAAAAGCTTCTTTACACGGAAAAACACCTCACTCCCGCCCTACACCAAGTGGCTATAACCAGTCCCTACAACTATTTCTAATGCAAGAATTGTGCATCCTAAAGATATTTTATAATCCTTATTCTGGTAAACTTATTAATTTATATAATGTCAAATGTCAGAATTTAAAAAAAAATCTCTCAGGGAGGTTATGAACAGGATGCTTAACTACTATTCTCAATTATTAAATTTAAATCTATCACTTGAAATATGGTTCTAGAAAATGTTGACAACAGATTCAATGAAAATTCAACTCATTAAAAATGTAGAGATAGTACAACATAAACAAAGAGGACTTTTCAAGGCTTCTACTGAGGCAGTAATACCATAATGGTTAAGAACCCAAACTTTGATAACAAAAAGACTGGGTTACGAACCTAATGCGATTTTGGGCAAGTGACTAAGTTTGTTTCTAAAACTGTAGAATGAGAGGTAGATGTTACTATAAGGGCAACGATGAGGGGCCCTTGTGATGGAATTGTTCTGTATCTTGACTCGATGTCAATATCCAGGTTATATTTTACTATGGTTTTTTTCAATGTTATCATTGAGAACTGAATGAGGGGTATATAAGAACTCTATTTTTCTTACAACTACATATGAATCTATAAATTATCTCCAAAAAATAGTTGAAAGAAGTTATTTGCAAAGTTTGACTTAAATTTTATATTTCAAAACAATCCCAGGCAATATCTTCTCTAATTTTCTATGATGAATGAAATAAAGTGAAAGACTCCAAATTGCTTTAAATTTTGCAAAGACATAACCAGAAGGTGGCGCTATTACTACATGACTATACCGTACATAGTAAGGCACTATTCACTTTCAATGTCATAATAATGGAACGCTAGGATTTTAGCAATCCAAATTAAATGCTAACCCAAATTCAGCAGTAATTGCAATACATGTCTTAAGTTCGGAAAATATATAATTTTCAAAAGTCATTAAAAATAACAATTTTGGGGGCTGTGTGTAACATGCTAGGTTGCAAATACAAAATACAAACTCATCTATATTTTTCCTTACGTCCTATGTAGACTGGCAAACCCTTCTAAAGACTAAGAAGATTCTCACCAAATCTGGTATTAAGCTGTGATATCATGGTGCTTTTTATACAAATACTTCCTGCTTCACCAACTGATAAAAGTCTGAGCATCACTGAAGGAAAATTCTGCAACTAGAAGTAAAAGGCAAGCCGAGGGAGGGATTTCTTTTGTGAAAGCAACGAAGTTTAGAACGTTCTCATTTTTAAAAAAATAAAACATTTAAAATACTCGTCAGAGGAAGAAAATGACGTTGTACCAGTTAATAAAAATTACCAAGACAGAAGTCCTTTATCCGATTCCATTATTATTAGATGCTGGATACATAGCAGACACAAACTATTCGTTAATAATAGCGGGTTTGCAAGAGGAAGCCTCTAACGCGTGACGGGGAGTTCTTCATGAGCGCACGTCAGCAGCCCACCTGAGGATGAAAACACCTTCTACACTCCGCCTTCCTCACGTCACGTCCAGTCTAACCAATAAACAAGCACTGCAAACGGCCCGGATGATTCGGACGATGCTCTGAAGCCAACACCTTTAATTTTGCTTTTGAGACTGTTTTACTTAAGCAAAATAAGCAAGCTTTTTTTCCCCTCAAAAGATTCGTTTTTCTCTGTGCGATAACATATCGAACTATGCCTTTCGAATGTTACTAAATAGTCTGTCCTTACTTATATAAATTCAGGTCAATTAACCTAACACATTTTGTACTAGTTCTATTTGTTCACACAGAGGCAGAACCGACCAAATGAGAAGTAAGTTAGAATTAATTTGAACGGTTTATTCTCAAGTCATTACAGTGTTCAACCAGTTTGATGTATAAAGATAATAGACATAAAAGTAAACACTGGGAAGCACACATACATTCCCATTCTGAAAGACGTTATCTGTACAGAAAAAAAATGCAGCAAATATTAAGGTATTCGAAGTAATTTTTGGACAATTCGGATGTGACATATTTACAAGAAAAGTATAAGTTTTAAAATAATTAAATAATTTTCATAGAATTATAAAAGTATTGAGATAAATATTAGGAGACCCCAACAATCACAAGAACACTTTCCTATGCTACCGAATACAAGGGCAGTTCCATAAAAAGTCCCAAAATAGAGCTAGTATTTGGCCTCTATGAAATATATCAAATTACCAATACCAAAATATGCTAAAATAAACATGCATTGTGGAAGCTGTACCAAAGAAAACAGCATTCGGCTCCTGAATATCACAAACTGTCTACACACGATCTCTTAGTAAGTGTGCCATGAAAAAAGAACTTTCGACAGAGCCATTACAATGGATAAAAAGTGACAATCACTTAAAACTTTTTCACTCATCATTTTCAAATGTAGCTGCAAAAAACAAAAAACCTAAATGTTTAAAAAATATTAGCTTATGAATAAAAAAAGTTGAGTGGTGCATCATTATGCAGCTGAGTTTTGAAACGGATGCTATGATTCTAGTATAAAAGACAGTCACCTCTGATTCCACCTCTACAGCAGGAAATCTCTCTCCAGACATGAAGTCGTCTTAGAAAATGAAAAGGAGAAACATGACATGTGTGAATTTAAAACAAAACAGTACTGTAAAATGGTAAAATAAAAAAAAATAAAAAAAAAAATAAAATAGCAGCATGTGAAATTCAAGACTATATTCTTAAAGCAAATGTTTAAGACTGAACCGCAAAAATGGCACTTGCTCAAACGGTCGATTATTCAACACCTCGACCTAAGGATTTTTTTAGAAGGGTGCTTATATTTATGACATCCCCGTGATTAATGTATACTCAAATTTGTGTTTTAAAATACATATATTGCACAGGTAGTAGAACACCAGCGCTCTGGTATCTCTAACATAAAATGTTTTCTTATTTAACGTATTAAACTATGCTACTGAAACTTAATTTGATTTCGATGTTTAAAGCCAATCACACAGGACTTTTGAGCACGTTAACAAGATGGAAAACACAGGCACTTGCATAAAGGTTGTTGGTGACAAAAAGTAGAGGCCACAACAGCATGACCCAGGGTAGTATGTCTTTACATATAAACTTGAGGTCTTTCACTGATCCAAATATAGAAATAAGAACTATGTACAAAACTTTGATAAGAAAATCAGATCTCCCAGAAATTTCATCCTAAATCATTTTCAGTGAATAAAGCAATGAGTGCTTCAAGTCCTATTCAAGCTTTTTCAAACGAACATCCAAGATACAGCTGTTTAAAATCTAATTTTCCCCTTCTCTCCACCAGAGTACAACTCACGAGCCTCACTGACAGTCCAATAACATCCTCTATGCAAAACTTATCACTCATCTTGAGACCCAGGGCATCAAAAATCATGTCAAAACAGTCCACATTGTCGTATAAATTTTACAGCACCACAGACATCATGACTTTAGATATCTTAGTCTGGTAATATTTCATTCAATAATATTAACCAGAAAGAATGTGTAAATATCAACATCTAATAGGAAATCATAGTAGCATTTTAAAAAGGACCAAAACAATAAACATTTTTAATGTTTTAAGTTGTTAAACATTTAAATTGTCAAAATCACTAGGAAAGAATATCACGCACACATTTTCATCACCCAAATGAGAACACACGAAACTTCAGACAGTTGATAATGAGACACTTAGGTTTTTCTCTTTCTTTCCTTATTTTAAAAAGAGATTACATGTAGTTTGGCCACTCCAGATTCTTGGTTTACCAGCTTATAGAGTACATCTAAGAGGCAGTATGATATGCGCACTGAAAACCATTTTGCCCTTTACCATCTTTGGCTAGAAGCCTCATGAAAGGAAACCGAGGGGGTGAGAGGCAGATCGGGCTCCGCGTGCTTCCACCTTACACATCGCTGACTGGAAGGGTGGCGTCATCCAAGTCCACGTGGTCGCAATCTTTTTCCTGAGGGCCGTTTTTACTTTGAGGTTTTAGCAGAGCTTGTTCAGTCACTTTGGAAGCTGGTTCTCTTGGAGAGACAGTCTGGACCTTGAAGTTCCCTGGCTTGACCTTGGCAAGAGATTCGTAAAATCCTCGCTTCTCCACGGTAAAGCTTGAGACCAGAGAGTGGCTGCGAGAGGCTGTGGAATGCGAGGCGGCGGCGGCGGGGCGCAAGGCGTGCCTGGGTTCTGCGCAGCTGGGATGCTCCTGCAAAGGGGAGTGCTGGTCAGACAGAGTCGGTCACAAAGGCCCAGGTTAGTAACTCAGTGTGAGACTTTACTCTCTGAAAAACAAACCACACGCACACACACACGAACAGAGCAGAAGCATGAGCCATGCAGCAGACATGTGCAAGTTCTCTCCCAAAGCGATGCATTTTTAGGAGTGAGTTTAGAGCGATGACGGCCAACATTTCCACTAAGAAACCAGTTCTGTCACCAAAGCCAAATTTGGCAGCTTTGACACTGAAGATTCGGTCAGCCTAAAATGGAATACAGTGGTCCAATTGCAAATGAAGTGTGTTAAAAATAAAAAGGGGGCCTACCAGCTTTATTGTTTTATTTAAGTTTTTTTTCAATCAGCCGTAGAAATTATCTCACGTATTTTAGAAAGATAAAAAATGAAATGTAGAATATAAAAATGAAAGGCCATATTTAATAAGCAGAATTCGACATCTTTCAAAACGACTATTTTATCTGGCAGTCTGACAGTTTTTGCTTCCCTGAATTTCACTGCAACTCACTTATTAGTCTTTTTTTTTGCTTTTTAATTGCATTTATTTAGTTTTGAATATGTCATACATTCATATGGCTTAAGATTTTAAACGTAACAGGGTACGTATTTAATCATTTGTAACTGGCGAAATCAACAGATGTGAATATTAATTTCAATATAATTCTAATGATATCAAATCTGAAGATATCCTTAAATATGACCATTCTGAGTACATCGCCACACAGTTCCTAGTATATCGTGTTCATTTATGATACCAGTGGCTTTGAAAACAAAGTGCTATAAATTACTAACACGGTAGATTCCTATGAGATGGCTAAATTTCACCTGAGATTTAAAATGCCATGCAAACTACAGTAATGGCGAATTTATCCAATGCATGAGTTTGCGCCCATTAGAACAAAGGCACATTTCAAGTGGTAGAGTATAAAAAATTTTTCAAAATACATAAGATATAAAAATTGAAATGCCTATGGCAATTAGGTGAATTAATTTTAGAAGATAACTTAATATGACTTTTTCGATTAGTAAAGTTCTATTTTTTCATTATTTATCTTTTTTTTCCTAAATGCATCTCCAACCTGATGACGGTAGTGACACAGTTTGCGTTAGTGTTGACAAAGTCAGTTACGGTGACTGCAAAAGGCAGTTCAGTGAACTCAACTTTCTAGGATGAGCTGTGAGTAGTGTGAGAAGGCACGTTTGCGTGAGAGCCCACATACGTGCTGCATTCCCCGTCCTTGATGTATACCTCTGTATACAAGGGTTCGACAGCCTTCTGGCCTGCCGCATCTGGAACACAGTGCAAAGCTAAGATTAGAGTCAACCTGTACTGGGGAGAGGGAGGAAAAGAGAAAGTTCTGCTGACAGTCACAGCTAGACAGTCTAGTTCGCCCCCACCACAAAGCACAGAACACAAACGCCCTTCTACGACTCTTCCTCTTCCCAACAGACGTCGTTTTTGCAGAGAGTCTCATACTTGACTGCTGAAAGGGTCACAGAAGACACAGGCAGTTACCAAATTAACACCCAAGGAAGCAGCTTCTGAGACATTCCAAAAAGAGGTTATAAAGAGAATGAATTAAGAAATGAGAAAGGTGGATTTGTATATACTGATTTGTAGTTATTAATAGCAAGAGACTATGAAAAGATAATATCACTACCAGGAAAAGACTAAAAGTGCAGAATTCTAGCTTTTACAACGAATCCGGATAACAAAGGCTATCGTGCTACATATCATATTACATTCTGCAGACCAAAGTGCTACATTTCAAGACACTTAAAATATTTTTCATTCCTTAGTAGAATCTGTATTTTCACATCAGACCACTGACCAAAGTATCTTAAAGGCAAATCTTATTCCTATGATGTTCTTGAACATGATAAATTATATATTAAAAATATTTTTCTTACTACTTCTGAGAATGTTTAGCTGTTTCAATTTTATTATTCTACTATCGCAAAGATAATTAGGATTGTGGAAGGGGAAGCAACCTTTTAAATTAACCTATGAGAAAATGAGAATGAAACATGAAATGGAAAATACTGACTGAGCAGCACCAAATTGTACTTAAGATTCCAGCTGCTCAATGGTCTTATGACATTACTGAGCATGCATAGATAGATAGATAGATAGATAGATAGATAGATAGATGAAACCCAAAACAAAAACAGGAAAAAAAAAGTTAACTGAAATTACAAAAAGTAAAGAAGAAAATGAAGGGTTCACTAAAGGTGCCTTACACGACTGGGCCACGTCCAATACTAAGAATTAATTGGTCAAGTTATGCCAGATCTAGACTTACTGACCAGTAAGAACTCCTAAAACAAAGGAAGGAGATGTTCATTCCTTAGTTGCCCTGCTTGTGCATTTAAGACAATACAATGCACAGAAAGTTATGTATACATAACACTACAAGGAAGCACCATATTAGAAATGCATTATATTTTGCAAGTCCAATTGGTATGAAAGTCACCATGCAAATAAATCTCAATACAGAAAGAAACCAGAAGGATTAGGGGGACAGAAAGGAAAATAACTGGACAGGATGGAGGAACCCGAGCGTGTCACCCCAGAGAGCAGGAAACATACAGAAGACGCCGAGCGGCCAGGCCCCCGCTGCGCGACGATGGCACCGGACACCGCCTTAATCCAGCTGTGCATCTCTTCAGGGCTGTCGGCCTACGGGACAGAGAGGGCTCGTTCAGTCCACTTTCCCTCAAGATCGGCTCCTGTGGCCGTAAATCCAATGTATGCATTTTGGTAATTAATAGTGTCGACGACAAAATCATTCTAAGGCAATCAATGGTTTCCAAAAAAATTTATAAATCACTTCTTTAAACCAGGCTTTGCTGGGTAAATTATTACACAGAGACGTAAGTTGGGCACTTAACATTTGCAGACCAGACACATCAAAACGTGTCAACATGAACACTTCCGTAGGGAAAACGAGGCGAGGAAGAAGTCAGAGCGCTCGTTTTGCTTTTTCGATATTAACTGCTATATTGTCTGTAGTTGCTGCAAGAATATATAATTGTATATAGTAAAAAACCATTTTGACATCATTTTATATATTATTTTTCTAGAAATAATTTCTAGCAGTGCCATAACCCTAAAAGACATATTTCTTGACAGGATCTTGGCTTCCAATGTGAATTAAAAACCTTACTATGACTTCAATCCAGTTAAATTAGGCCCTAAGAGGGGTAGAGAGATATTGGCCTTTACTTCTAGATTCTAGAAGTTCAAAAATTTTAAAGATTTAAGGTAATATTTTTAAACCAACAATATTAACCAATACTTTTTCAAAGGAAAAACTCGAAGTAGGCAAAGGTAAAAAGTACACTTTCATTCGGTGCAAGTCTAGAAACTCATTTGGCAAAATAAAGAGGTTCGAAAGTTTTGTGCTCTAATAGTTATTCTTGATCTAGAACCTCATCCTAAAGAAGAAATTAAGGCAACTTTACACACAAAAATGTTCATCACCATGTTATTTATCATAGTAAATGCATGAAAACTATGTAAATCAATGATCAGCAACAAAGCAGTAGAGAAACAGTTTAACTGTGGAACATTCACATGACAGAGCACGAATGTAATTCCAAAAGGTTTCCTGAGAATTTTTAATGCTGTAGAAAAATGACCATAATTTATTAAACAAGTAAAATATAACATCATACTTCATATGACCACTTGTTATAAAAATATAAACCTTAAGAAAGGCAGTAAAAAAATAAGAACAGCTGCCTGACGGTGGAATTCTGTGTTTTATAAACCACCCTTTTCTTCCTATTTTCCTGTATTTTCTAAATTTTCTGCGTAAGTATATGTAAGTTTCATAAAACAAAATGTTCTTCTAAAAACTTCAAATTTAACTAATGTAGTAAGTAAAAAGTGTATTTTAAATTTAAATACAGAATGCCTATCTACTTTTAGTGACACTATGAGATCTACTGTCTACTTTTATTGCGGGTATTTAAGGCCCCCCCTTTTAGAAAGTTACCAAAAAATGACATAATTAAAATTCCAAAGCACGTGCAAAACTAATCCAAGTTGGAAGTATGCACTTGGCATCTAAGGTAAAGTAGCACTTCCTCCAAATGCTGCACGTTTCTAGTCGACTAACTCAGCAATGAAG
>NW_006436672.1:155147-157414 GCF_000325575.1 Pteropus alecto
GTGGCAATCTTAAATGTAATGTTTTTTTATTAACATGGCAAATTATAGTTATCATATTTTTGTTTATTCTCATAACCAACAAGTTCGTTTCACCTCTAAAATTATTAATTTCTTGTTAAGAGGATCTATTATCTCCAAAGAAGTATCTTACCTGCACATAGAAAGTTCGAGACGATGTTACAATTTCAAAGAGGTTGTCCCTCATCATTATGTCACTGTTAACAAAAAAATTCCCAATTGTACTTAAATAGCAATTGTTTGATATTTTTTCTTTCATTTATCTACTCAACACCAAATATGTGTCAATAAAAAAATAAACATCAGAGTTAAAACACTGATATAATTTAACAAACCTGAATCATCTTTTTCAATTCATTTTTGCATTAAATTTTACTTATTTTATGTAGTTATATATATATTTTTAGGAAAGGGTCATAAAACGACGTTAAAAGTCAAAGTTTTCAACTGTGAAGAAATCAGTTTGCTCAAAGAAACACGGGCACAGTTAACATATTTTCTTACAAAGCTCTATTCTGCAGCAACCCTGAAATACTAAAATTACTAATACATCGATTTGTCAAATATGACTAAAGCTGTTCATATTAAAGTTTTTCATTTCCACTATTTCCTAATTTTTAGTTCTCAAACATCTCAACACTTTCATCTGAGGGTTTTAAAAGTTCTTGCATATCCAACTATTCAGAGTTAAAAATAACTAGAAGTCATACAGAAAAATACCATCTGTAAGCACGTCAACCAAACTACAGCTCCACTGGGCACTAACACGCAACATGGTAACACACGAGGCGGGGCCAGCACTTACCTCTGCTTGCATTCCTGGACCTTGTGAACCTCCTTAAGTGGTATTACACGGAGAGGTTCCTTTTCCTGACCCCCCACCAAAAAAAAACAAACGAACATGTATGAGATATATTCTTAAAATCCTTTTAAGGGTTAGTTGTCTTATTTGGAGATCTATGTGAAAACTATGCTTCTTTCTTGAAGGACATCTAAGACATAATCTACCTTCTTGAACTATCCAGCATCAGAACAGCTGAAATATCATAATCTTGTGCACATTATGGTTTGAAACAAGAAAACTGGCATATAACCCATATTTACATTATTTCTGGCCTTAACGACAGCGTAGCTATGAAAAGCCATTCACTATCAGACCTTTCCCCAAGGAAGCCCTACGCACCAGGAGAGGAACACTTCTGGAATGTTATTTTGATAAAGAAAGCACAGGAGTAGTGAATACCCAGACTTCTTTAAATTCGTCATTTTAAGACTGTTAGTTTTATATGAACACATTATTTTAACAAGCACCATTTACTGAACATTTACTAAGTGCCAAGACATCCCCCAGATTTTAAATGTATCTCGTTTAAACTTTCCAAAAACCCTACAATGCATGCGCTGTTATTCACCTGGGGAAACTGAGGATTAGACATGCTGAAGACCTCACCTAAGGTTACAAACTAGATCAAAGATGTAAATATAAGAGATAAATAGTTCCTAATAGCATAACATTTATACTATACATTCCACAAAACACTATATACTGTATTTCACTGAACAGGATACCACGAGACTAAGACATACCATTACTTTATATAGCACTAAGAAAAAAATTGAACCATGGCTGATCACTTGTTAAAAAACCACGATTCTTTCAAGTTTTATAAAAGTTTATTTTAAAATAATTTCAGACTGTAAAAGACTTAACAGAATACCCACACCGTTTTCCAAGATGTTAGTATTTCTCATTTTTTAAAACCATTCTGTCTGTGTACATATATATGAATATATGTATATGTATTTTTCCTGAAATGTTTGAAGGCAAGTTGTCCATACAATACACCTGTACTACTAAATACTTCAGTGTGTATTTCCTAAAACAAAATATTGTCTTACATGACCAGGACACAATTATGAAAATCAAAAACTCCACAGGTGATGCAACACCATTATCCATCCTACGCACCGTACTCAGATTTCATTCACTGCCCCACGTTTTCAGCAAAAGAAAAACTATGCTTTCTGATGCGGGGTCCAATCCCGAGCCACACCTTCCACTTCACGGTTGTCCCAGTCCCCTTCGCAGGGGACGGCTCTTCGGGTCCTTCTTGGCCTTGACAGTTTTCAAAAGCCAGGCCAGTCATTCTGGACACTGTCCTGCACTTGGGTCTGTCTGGCAGGAAGCCACAGAAGCGAGGTCGGCTTTCCTCGCACGTCACTCAGGGGGCGCGTGACAGTGGTCTGTC
>NW_006436672.1:157442-169787 GCF_000325575.1 Pteropus alecto
CTTCTCCCCTTTGTCAGTCATTATTAACTATCCTGCAGGGACATAGCTGGAGTCTGTGTAACACCCAGTCTCCCGTTGTAATTTTTCCTCTGGTTTTATCAAACACTGAGGATTCTTGCCTAAAACCACCATTACTATAGTGGCTACCAAATGGTGACTTTTCTAACCTCATCAATTCATGGATATACATTGGCCAGAATTTTACTCTGAGAAAATGCTTGTCCTCCATCTACTTATTCATGACTCACTGAACACTAAGTTATAATCCATTATTTATTATGTTGCTCGAATTGTCTCACTTTGGGGCACTGGGAGCCCCTGTGTCCTTCCGACACATGTCCGTTGTTCTCTGAGCACTTCCTTATTTTCTGTCAGAAGCAGATATTCTAGATGGGCTCAGCTTGTACTTTTCCTGCCCCAGCTCTGAAAGTGGCCATTTCTCCAAGGGGCCCTTGTGTCACAAAATGGCATGTCCCCCATCTCTTCACTCAGCCATGGCTTCCTCATAATAGATGAGAAGTAATATTTCTGTTAAGTTTTAATTTGTGCTTCTCTAATTATCAATGATGTTAAATATCTTTTTAAATGTTTCAGGACCACCTTAATTTTTTTGTAAATGAACTATTCATATCTTTTGCTCATTTTTCTACCAAATATTTTCTCCTCGAATTTCTCTTTTTAGACTTTGAACCAACCACAAACTTAGGCAAAGGCTGAAAACACAGCACAAGGAACTCATTTTCCTGAACCATTTCAGAGTGAGTTGCTGACCTGGCTCCCACTACCCTGAGCATCTTAGTATTTCCTACAAAGGTGTCCTATTATATTATCACAATACAACCATCAAAATCAGGAAGTGTCACCCAAATGCCTTTTATTAAAGCAAAAGAATTCAGTTCAGAATGACACTTGTTGTCTTGGAAGCATGTGAGATCTTGCTTCCCGGCCACTGTCAGTTTAGGTCAAATAAACTCTTATAAAAATTCAAAAAAAAAAAGTCGCACTTGTCTTCTCTCTCTTCTTTCCTTCGGTCATTCTTTGCTGTCCACAGTCCCGACTCTGTTGGAGACTGCAGGGCAGTCACTCTGTAGCACGTCCCTCACGTGGGCATGCCTGCCACTAACTCGCGATTAGAGGCAGGCCATGCACCCAGAAGTGACACTGCGTTCTTCTCAAGCTTCCTGTCAGGGGGTAAGTGACTTTAATTCATCTCGTCGCTGATGAAGGACGCCGTAACCATCTGACCACCTGATGAAAGCGGTGTCTGCCAGGCTTCTTCACTGCAGAGCGGCTCTTCCCGCTTTGTGCTCAGTGCACGTTTTGCAGACGGGCACTCTGAAGCTGTCACCTCTCGTTCTCCATCACACGTACACATGTGTCGCTATTCACTCATTCATTTCTGCCTGTACGGGTTCAGGACTGCTATTTTATTCAATGGGCAATAATCTGTTACCATCGTTACTTATTTTAATCCTCAAAATGCTCCAAATTCAGTGAGGGGGAAATTTTCAAAAGTTGGATTTGGGGTCCTTCTAACATGTCCCTATCGTTCTGCGAGTACTTCTCCTTGGAGATTGTTTCAAATGATCCTGAATGTCTGACACAAGACATCCCAGGATCATTTTATATTTATTTCTCCTGTCCAAACTCTGAAATCTTGTCTAGGTTTCTTCCCGGGGAAATGGTAATTTTTTCAGGGTCGAGAGCTATATTACATGCATATATATATGTAAGCACATGAATACATTTATATTTGTTTCTACATCTATAGATTGTAAAAGTTCACATCAATATTCCAATTCCGATCTAAAAAACAATTTTTTTTATATTACTCCTTTCTTCACCAGTGAGTGAGGAGGCTAGTTTTCATTACCCTGAATAAATGTCCTTATTTTACCAGCAAGCACAGATGGGACATTCTCCCATCTCGGCCACCACTCTCCCCTCTCTACCCCACGCTGGGCGGACCCAGATGGCCTCTAACCTGGCGTGGGCTCGGACCGCCCCCACCTGGCTACTCTAGTTCCTTCTGCTCCTGCCCACCCACCCCCGGCACACACACATGGACACCTACACTGATTCACCTTACCTAAAAAATTAGGTCTAAATCAGGATTGATGGGAGGAAGAGGGAAAAATGGATGAGAAAAGATCCCCTCCCCTCAATTTTATGATTCTTTATATATCAGAGATATTAATGTTTTATCTCTGATACATGCTACAGTTGGGTACTTAAATCTTTTATACTTACTGAAAAAACTTTTGGTTTTTCAGTTGTATATTTAAATCTTTTACTTACTGAAAACATTTTTAAATCTATCTTTTAGAGATATACACACTATAATATTTACAGATGAAATTATATGTCTAGGACTTGCTTCAAAATATGAAAGAACTGGGTGGTGATATAGAAGATAATTATAAAATCTCGGTGACAGCTACATAGAGGTTCAGAATACTATTTAAATTTATATTGAAACTTTTCCATGATCAAAACATTTTGTACTTTAAATGTTAATATCATAAACCATTCTTGAGCATACAGAAAAACAGATAAGCAAAATGAGTCGGTTAAGGTTTTCTGAAACTTCATATTCGGATTCCAGCTCTTCTGAATCACTTTTTGATTAGGAGCCATCGACGTCAACGCTTCTCACTCCAGACTATCCTCTGTGCCAAAGAGTGCTGACGAGGCAGCATTTCTTAAGAATGTGTCACCGTGTCCCTGAGACTTTCGTCCAGGCTACCAGCACCTTTTCTGCAGGTTTTGATGCTGGTGTCTTTTGGATCTTCCCCAAAGGTGCTGTGCACATGCCAGCAATGACAGCTACGGCACCGCTGCCGCCTGGCTGGCCCTCCCCTGCCTAACTCTGAGACACCCTAATATTTCAGAAAAGTTAAAATGTTGGGGGGGGGGCGGAACCTTATCAATCTTAGTAATTGATAAATGTCAATGATTATAAATATATTTAAGTTTTCGATTTTATCTGTTTTCTGAATACTTGACATATTCCTAAATACATATAATTTCCCTATCACCTATGATAGTTCAGTATTCTCTCAGATTTTATAGCATAACGTGAATATACAGGTTTTTGAAACTGAATAAATATTTCTATAATAGTCTTTATCTTATCGTAATTACTGCAGGTAACACAGGTATACGTCAATTTCTCTGGCAAACTGGACTCCTGAAGGCCAGAACGTGGCTGCTTTTCATTCCCAGTTCCCAGAACACTGCGCCAGGACCCAGGAGCTCAGCGGACACCTGCTGCATGACGCCTCTTCCCAAGAGTACTGGTATTCGCTAAAAGCAATGAATCAACCTGCAAACAAAAGCACGCACGCTGCCTTCTCAGACACCAAGGCTGGTGTTTTCTGAACCAAGTAACTAGTACTTCCAGCTGAGGTTCTTAGAATTTGAAGTCTGAGAAGAATCCCACGCTAAAATGGCTATTCTTCCTATACTACGCCACTGTTCATTCATTCAAAAGCACTTATTATCTACCAAATACCGGAAGCTGTGTTCATAAAAGGGTACGTAAGAACATCTTTGCTCTCAGGAAGCTCGTGTAGTTGACTGGTAAAGACAATCATACAGTTACAAAACAGAGTGTGAAATACGACAGCAGTGGGCATCAGGTACCACGGCGTGTAAAACGAAGGTATTTAATCCAGGCCCCAAAGCTTCCCAGAACAGACACCTGAGATGATTCTTCCAGTATACTTTTCCTGTTCCCTAGTACTTCATTGTCCCACACAGCAGCCACTAGCTATGTGCAACTATTTAAATTAACGAATATTAAATACAATCAGTTTTAATCTTAAAATTAAAGGTCTGTTTCCTTAGTCCCACAGACATCTTTCCAGTGCTCAACAGCCACATGCAGCCCGCAGACCTGGCCACTCAGATACAGGACACTTCCGTCAGTGCAGAAAGCTCGACTGGACAGTGCTGTTCCGGTGCCTTCCTTCAAATAAGTATATGGTTCCCCTGAAAGGTCCCGTAAAAGAAGAGGCAGGACAGACGTGTGAGGTGTAGAACTGCACTCAGTTTACCCAAAAACCTACTGCAGAACTCAGGTCACGTGACAAGAATATTTTAAATAAGGATGTTACTCAAAAAAATGTAAGAAGGAATTTCGATCTTTGATTCTACCTTCAGATAGGACAAAAACATCTCATATAAAGAAACTTAAAAGTCAATCTGACAGGAAAAGAAAATGTGATGAGGGGCAGGGAAGAGAAGGCAGAAATACATGGGGTTAAATGCTGACTTTGAGAGACTTAATTCCATCCCCTCCTCCAGTGTCCCTTTAAGAAAATTTGTAGACTGAGGGGCTGATATTCTTAATTCCTTCAAGGTGGAATGTCTTTGAAGGTATGATTTTTTTTTTTTTTAATTTAAGATATATTTAACAAAAATACCATTAACAAGCATCGCAACAGAAACTGAAGTGTATGTACCTCTCAAAACCAGAATTTAATTATTGAAAAAAGAGAAAACAGGACAAAAATATATTTTCCATACTTTACCACAGTGTAACACTTCTCAAACATTTTAAAGCAACATTTAAGACACGGCAACATACCAGTTCAGACTTGAAGTAGCCTATTGTGTTTTCGTCCAATTGAAAATATCTTCTTTTCCAGTTTTTCATCTACCAGAGAGGAACACAGACATAAGACTTCTAAGAATGCCAGATGTTAAGAACCACTTAATTATTCTGCCATGAGCCCATACCCAGAAATGTCAAGCACTGGAAAACCTCGCCGCCCCGTGAGCGAGGAGATTAATGGTTGCTACTCCGGCCTTGAATTCCTAATTCAACTTTGGGGACTGGCTTTCAGTTTTTATTATACAATTTTATAATGTAGTTTCATATTTTTAATGTTCTAAAAATTAAAAAAAAAAGAAAAAGCACTTCCCCATCCTCCCCATACCCAACCTCCACAAAATAAATGCTCTGAAGAGTTCAACAGCAAGAACAGGAAATGTTATTAAACCACATCAAGTTTCTCTATCTGTAAAATGCACAAATCTTTCTATAGGTACTTTATACTTAAATAGCAAAGCAATAGAAATTTAATATTAAAGTGAACCTACTTTGCACAAACATTTTTTTTGTCAGAGAAATATAGTTTTTGTGGAAGCATTTCAGTATTTCTAAAGGTTGATATTTTAGCCTTAAGAGTAAAATAGAAAAAAGGAACATCTCCTTGAAAACTCTGCCACACAAGAGAGTCACGGCCTGATGAGTCGGCTGCCTTTACCTGTAGACACGGCAGAAGGAGAAGCCTCCAGCCCCCGCCCCCCGCCCCTTCGTTTACCTTCACCTGAAGGTCAGATGGTCAGGAAGGAACTTCCCCTCGGCTGACCTAAGCTAACAAGAAGTGGTCTCTAAAGTCAGACAGAACTGCCAGGAGAGTTTTAGTATTTCCTGACTCACAGAATTTTCTTTTTCAAACTTTAATGTACATTTTCTCATAAAATTCTAAAGATTTAGTTCACATAGAAAGAATGGCTTAGAAAGGCACTTCGGGACCTCGGAAGTACTGGTAGATTTGCTTGCTCCAGGTCTGCATCACGGAACTGGCTGTGTGAGAATAACCCACAGCAGCTCTTAGCAAGGACCAGGTGCTGTGCTAAGTGCTCTCACACTGACGCTTTTCAAAACCACCTCTCAATGGCAGGTTTCAGAATATGATTTTCCTTCAAAAGAAACTGAGAGGCTGAGAGACTAAGTAAGTAGCCCAAGGTCACAGAGCTTTCAGCTGTCAGCCCCACACCAAATCAAGTGTTGGGCCGACTTCCGCCCCCTGTCCCCCGCCCCCCTGACATCCTCTTCTCTGTCACCTCCCTGCTAGAGTGCTTTCCCTGGCCCACTACCAAGGGCAGGGGGCGGAGATCGATAGAAAAACTTTCTGGAAAAATTAAACTGTTAGGAAAGCTCATTTAAAACTGAATGTCAGTGGTAGTCAGCATTAATCTCCTAGCCGCTCACAGACCAAGAAAATAATAGCACAGAGTTAGGAACACAGAATAACCCTCGCTCCATCTCCCAGCTCCCCCGACAAGCTGACCCCTCACTTACCTGGGTGTGGAGACTGTGCTAACACTTACTGTCATTACCACACACACGCTGTTAAGCTACTCACCACTGCTCCCTGTTTCACACAATACCCAGCTTTGATAACTGCACTATCTGAAGGTAGTTTAGAAGTAAAGTAAGGAAGATGGCTTTGCGATCGTTTCAAATTGTTTCTGTCAGTACTTTCGGTGCATTCATTTACTTCTTCTTTCTAAAATGAAGCAAAATAAATTGTTCTTGCTTGTTTAGATTCAAAGCATATTTATACTTCATGTTGTTCATTAGTCTAGTGCAAAATCTTAAACCCTGTCTTTGTTCAGTTAGGAACATAGATTTGGAAGTGAAAAGTTTTCTAATTATTTTGAGATACTTAATCATAACTTACATATTATTGATAAAACCAAAGATTTCTATTTCTCTTGTTCAGTAAAAGTCCTGCCACCAGTGCTTTTTTCTGTGTGTGGGAGTTAAAACTTTTATTTTGAAATAATGATATAGATTCACAGAAAGTGATAATAAAAGATGCACAGGAGGTCCATGTATCCTTCAACTGGTCCCCCCAAACAGGGAAACTGTGGAACTGCCGTACATTATCAAAACTGAAACACTACACAACCATATTTGGATTTTGCCAGGTTTACGTGAACTCCGTGTGTATGTGTCATTCTATGCTATTTTATCACATGCAGATTTGTGGAACTACCGCCACCAATGCACAGAAGTGTTCATCACCAAGAGGCTCCCTAGGTACCCCTTTTGAGCCCCTATCCACAAGCCCTAGGCAGTTCGAGAATATAATATAAATGGAATCATATAATAGGGGACTTTATGAGATTGGCTTTTTTCAGTCAATGTAATTCTCTGAAGGTTCACCCAGGTTGTTCCTTGCTTCGGATGCTCACTCCCTCTTACTGCTCAGCAGGTGCCATGCTTTGGTGCCCCACCGGCTGTCCGCCCGTTAAAGGGCACTAGAGCTGTTTGCAGCTTTGGCTATGAGGAACAAGCCTGCTATGCATGTGCGTGTATGGGTTTGCTGTGATCACTGATTCTTCATTTCTCTAAAATGAATGCCCAGTGTAAATGCTGGGTCACATATTAATTGCAAGTTGATTTTTATAAAAATCTGCCAAACCCTTTCTTAAAGTGGCTGTGCTGTATTTTACATGCCCACCAGCAATGTACGAGTGATTCTGTTTCTCCTCATCCTAGTCAACATTTATCATTAATTTTTAGTTGAGTCATTCCGACAGGTGTGTAGGGATACCCCACTGTGGCTTTCATTTGCATTTGCCTACTGGCTAATGATGAACATCCTTTCCAGCGCACATTTACCATTTGTGTATCTTTTAACTTTAACTAAAATCTCTGTTCAGTCGTTTTGCCTATTTTCTAACTGAATTGTGTTAGTGCCGAGTTTTGATAGCTCTTTATCAGCTCTAGACGCGAGTGCTTTGCTAGGTGTGTGGATTGAAAATATTTTCTCCCAACGTAGAGCTTTTCTTCTCATCCAGTTAACAGGGTCTTACAAGAGCGAACATTTTTAATATTGGCAAAGTCAAATTTATCAATTTTTTCCTTTTACGAATTGTGCTTCTGATATCAAGTCTCAAAACGCTTCACCTGGTACTAGATCCTGAAGGTTTTCCCCTTTGCTCTTTTCTATAAACACTGTAGTTTTATTTTTATTTTTTTACGTGTAAGTCCAGTGCTTTAAAAAAACTAACTATACTCAGGTTTTCATGTTTCCCAAAGCACTAGTTTCCTGTTTATTTATAACATATTAACGTGATGATCTAGAATACCACATATCACCAAAGGTATGTTTTTAAGAATGCCTAAATTTCAAGAGAAAAACTAAATATTCAAATCATAACTTGAGGGATTCTCAACCTGCTCTACACTTAGACAGGTCAACAGCACTAATCGTTATGTGCTTAACTTTGTAATCCTAGCACTTAAGTACATGCTAATCCAATAGTTACCGAATAAATTAACCATGCAAATGAGATTTAGTCAACATTTTCTCGATACCATGTCATCTAAATACTTTTATAAGTAAATACTACTTCATCATTAAATAAACTACATTGAAAAATGACAGCAATAAAATTCTTTGGGATCTTTAACATGGCGCCCACCACAGAATCTTAGAACTTACTGAGTAATCTATACCAAAATCAAAACGAAATCTTAATTCTGTACAAAATTAAAACAACCAGATATAAATAATGAAAATAGCCTAATACGACTATAAACAAACTGTCTTAGAATCACGTATATCCACACAAGACAAGAGAGGCAAAAGCAGCGTAGTCTAGCTGTATCTTAACAAGAAGTCTTACAGGTTAAAATCATTACTTTAAAAAAGTAAACACACACACAAAATCCTAGATTATGTCTTAGTGAACTCTGATGAAAAATGTAACCTCTCCCTAAAGCATGGAGTTTTTACTCAGTATAATCCTTTGCCTGGCATACAGAAAGCACTCAATAATAATTTTTTTTTCCTCACCCAGAATCGTGGGAGGAAAGGGTTGGGAGTGAAAGGCTTCCCGGCCTAAGTGGCATGGTAAGACTGAGGTGTGACCCCCCTAAGTGGCATGGTAAGACTGAGGTGTGACCCCCCTAAGTGGCATGGTAAGACTGAGGTGTGGCCTCCCCTAAGTGGCATGGTAAGACTGAGGTGTGGCCCCCCCAAGTATTTAATGTAGTAGGAAACCTCTTTCTGCTAATCACTCCCCGCTGACAAAAGTCCTGAAAATTATGGTGCATAATACGATTGGGTTGTAAAGGTTTATAGAGTGTCAAAAGTTTATAAAGGTTTATAAAGTATCTGTGTACCTTTTAAACCTTTAAAAAGTAATGAAAATGTCCAACGCTGGCAATACCAATTAATTACTTGAAAATATTCGGTTTCTCCACTGCTGGTAATTTAATTTACCTTACAAACTCATTCGATAGTAACATAAAAAATTTAAACTCATACAAAAGTTTTAATTTCGTCATAAATTTTTAAAATAAATTTGTATTTTTCATAATACCCAAATATGATTTAATTTAGCATAGCAGTTACTTCTGGGATAGAATTGAGTCAAAATTCCAGTCCTTTCTTTAGCTCATCTAGGCCAGGTTGTTGAAAAACAGGCTTAAAAAAATACACATATTAACAAACACTTTTGGCTCAGCAATTTTATTTCTAGGAGTTTATCCTTTACAAAAGACTGTTTATGTCTCTAAAGCTCATGCTACAAGAATATTCATCACAGTATTTATGATATAATAGAAAAAATATATGTTTGTCTCCGCCCCGGTTCCTGGCAGAGCTCCTAAAACCCTTGCAATTTCCTCAATAATAACAGCACGAGGAGCATCTTTTGTTCTAATATTTGGTGTTCGATCCCGGTTCCTGACACAGAGTTCCTAAATCCCTTGGGATTGCCTGGGTGAGAGCAGTGTCCTTCATCCTAATGAGGTGACTGTTGGTGGGCTAATGGATAGCTCCTGGATCCGGGCTCATCACCAGAAAGACCAACCCATAACTAGAAGCATGGCATTTTCAACCCATTCCCCATTCTCCAGAGGGGTGAGGGGCTGGAAATGGAGTGAGTGATCGATCGTGCCTACGGGAGGATACGGGGTTCAGGGTTCGGACAGCTTCGGGGCTGGTGAACTTGTGGGGGTGCGGGGAGAGTGCTGTGCCCAGACGGGGCCCGGAAAGGCCGCACGCCTCCCGCGCATCTTGCCCAAAACGTCTCTTCCATCTGGAAGTTCATCTGTGTCCTTTATCATATCCTCTTAACATCAACTGTACACGACAAGTCAACTGTCTTCCTGAGGTCTGCGAGCCGCTTTAGCAAAGGAACCGACCCCCAAAGAAGGGGTTGTGGGAACCTCCCGCTTACAGCCATTGGTCAGAAGTGCAGGTGACGACAACCTGGACCTGAGACCAGCGACCGGCACCTGAGGGGGAGGGAGGGATTCCTGTGGGACTGAGCCCTTAACCTGTGGGGTCCGGGGAGATAGTGTCAGAATTCAGTTAAATTGTAGGGCACCCAGCTGGTGCCACAGAATGGCATGGTGTGGGGGGAACCCACACATCTGGTAAGTGTTGTGAGCGGGACAGTGGTGTGAGAAACACAGGAGAGGGTGGGTTTCTCCTAATCACGTCGTTTATTTTAAGAAAAGAAAAAAGAAAGAACTGTCCAACACAAGATTTGCAAACTGTGGTAAATTTGTGGCAAAATAATACACAGTCATAAAAATGAGGCAAAATAATCTTCAATGACTTAAAAAACGATGTTAGTGAAAAAAGCTGTTTGCCAAGTAAAGCTGACCCTGAACGACGCCGGAGTCAGAGCATCCGAATCGTAGCTGCCCCTCAGATCCGCAGGGAGTCGATTCCAGGGCCCCCAGACCCCAAAACCCATGGTGCTCAGGTCCCCGATATAAAACGATACGCCCTCTGCGTGCGAGGACTCCATCCGCAGAGCGTAACCAGTACAGGTATTTACTGAAAAAATCTGAGTATAAATGGACCCGTGCAGTTCGAACCCGAATTGTTCAGGGTTCAACTGAAGGTCCGCTTCCGGGGCCACAAGTTCACAGAAGAAGGCTCAGGGAAAGCATGAGAAGTGTCAGGTGTTGTTTATCAGTGATCTTCAAATTTTTTACAATAAACACTTTTGAAATAAGAAACAAATGTAACTTTTTTTGTCTTAATTGACTATTATGTTAATTTGATGAAGACGTACTGCTTTAGTTTTATTAACAATACAGAAATCAGTAGACGGTCATTAAATCATCACACAAAGCAGAATTAATTTGTACCTGAGTTGGAGTGATGATGGGTACACCGCCAACAATATCAGTTCTGTAAGACACTTGCTTCTTCGAACCACACTCACCTTGGCGACTCACGTTCTCAGAATGAGGCTGTGAGTCTGACTGCTTTGGTACCTAAAATAACAAGTCAACGTGAATGGTTTTGCAACCTGCATTTCACACGATATACCCTCTTTTATCATAGCATTTCCAACTAACAGTCTATTTGTATGTAAGAAACATATGTGAAAATTGATAGTGGATGTCTCTGCTCCCCTTTAAGTTCTCACCCTAATTCTTCTGTAATGCTTTATAACGCGGCCATCCTCTACGGAGTGCTCACCAGGGCAGGTACATTTTCTCATTTAATCCTCCTACCAAACCCTGTGCACGGAGCGCCAGCCCCCATGTAGTCTTAGGAAAACAGCCACAGAGGCCTGGGGCAGCAGGCTTGGCTCCTGGCTGTACTACATTCCAGCTAAGTTTGTGTGACCCTCTTCCACACCCAAGCACTGTATCACACCCCGTTTATCAGGGCTTAGCACTCCTGCGCTGTTACCTCTGCCTTCCCTCCATCCCTACCCATGATTCTGAAACATCCCTGAGGACAGGGATCACGGCATGGTCCTTATTACTGGCTTCGGGACAGTCCATCACTGAAAATGTACTGAGTAAATGGTGAAAGACCGACTCAATGGATGAATCCGACATCAGAATAAAATATTTAATATAAATTACAAGTTAAAATGTTCAAAATAACTTAAAGCTTAATAGGAATTTTAAAAAGGAATTCCAATACTTATATCAGTGATAAATCACAAACATGGACAAATATGACTGGGGCAGCAGCGGAATTTCATATATTAACACCTCACTAAAGTAGAATCAAAGACATTGAAAAGATTTAACATTTATTTTCATTTCTCTTATGTGGCCTAATCAGGAAATAAGGTACTTGGTGAATCATTATTTCTGCCAAGAGACTATTTCATGTAGTCTGTATTTCAATTATAAATTTTTAAGGCTTTGAATAAAATGTAATACAATATGTTCAGCACCAATTATGATATTGAACATGACATTTAATCTCTCTCCAATGATTAGAAGGGCATTTGAGGATCTTGCAGGCTTTCAGAAACATTATAACAAACGCTACCCACAAGCACAGGAGAAGTGGTGTAAAAACGTTTAATTTAAAATTAAATAACCTGTCGTACAGCTAATCCCTGTCAACAGGGTACTGCACAGCTACAGGTAACATAAAACCACCCGCACTGCATTCAAAGACTCAAATATGACTTCAAAGCAGCACAGTTTCTCAAGCGTTAATGTCACCCAGGACCATTATTAAAAACTTCCGATTCCCAGGTTCCATACCCAGAAATTCTGATTCAATACACCTACAGTGCAGCTGACAACACTGTGCTTTCAGC
>NW_006436672.1:170037-175031 GCF_000325575.1 Pteropus alecto
TCAGCAGGATCACCAGGCATTTTTGATGTAGGTGTTTCGTGAACCACACTGCTAGAAACACTGCTCCAAAGGCTGCGCTCTCTCATGACCCTACTCCCACCGGGTCTGTGGGAAAGCAGGTGTACGAGGGCACCTGCAGACAGGCTTTACAAAGAAGCTTTTTGCAAAATACTGGGCAAACACAGTCTGTGTGTGTGTGAGAAACACTGAGCTGCAGTAGATCCCAATCCACATAAATATAATTTACGGACATAAATAACTTGTCTCTTGGGTGACTTCTGAAACTTCCTCTCATCTGCTGTACCTCGTGTCCCTCCCTAGAGATGCTTCCTGTCAAGGCTTTCTCCCAGGCCTCGAGCCACCCTCCCCCATCTCAGCATTATTTACAGGACAATGCCAGGGTCTGGCAGAAACAAAAGAGAGCGAGAGACAGGACAGGAAGGGAAGAGAAACTCATCCTGAGGGGGGTGCCTCCTGAGTCCCACCAAGAGTTTTTTCTAAGAGGCTGCACGTTTTGGAGTGCTTTTAAAAGGCAGTACCACAATGGACAGATTTTACTTGACGAGATTCACATGAATACATGAAAGCAGAAGGGCTACAAAGCACACAACACCCAGAAACAATTCGCTGCGGAGGCACATGGTGCTTCCTAATGAAGAGCAGCCTGTGTTTAAATTACTTCGACAGAGAAAATGTGGTCAAGTTACCCATTAAAAAACAGAAAACAGCATTAAGAGAATTTGAAAGTAGAGAGAAAATCACCAATTCAAATGTATTACCTGAAATGTGCTAAAAGGTGACCCATGTGAAAAATAGTTATTCCCTCTTTTAAGAAGTTAGTTTAGTGAGACGTTCCTAAGAAAAACCTCTAAGATTACCCTAAAATATACTGAAATGTATATTGATTTTTCTACTTTCCTTCTGGAAATGACAATATTAAAAATCCTTGCCTATGCTGTTAAGCCCACTGCTGATTTGTCCTTAAAACAAAATGCTTAACATAACAAAATTCCAATGTTAGAGGTTCAAGAATTAACTCACTTGCATTTTAAAATAAAACTTAGCTAAATTATAATTACCTTCTACAAACAAAATACCTACGAATATAGTAACTCCCTTAAAAGTTCTGAATGAGAATTAGTCTAAATTCAGCCATTAAAAAAACATATTTTCGGCGGCGGGGTGGGGGGGCCGGGAAGCCAGCCCCCGTTTAACGAGAATCAGAAAAGCCACTGGCTGGGCAGATAGCAAGTATCGAAGACACTGCACAGGCTTGGTTTCACTGCCTAATGCTTCTCCTCTCCCTTGCTTTCTATCCTTTTTTACTGTGACTGTTTTTTGTAAAAGATTTAAATGTATTTTTAGTAGGCATTTACACGCGATCCTAATGGTAGGAAATTCTAATAAAGAAAAGGTAAAAAAAATGACCTGAAGATGAAGAGATGAACAAAATGGAGAATGATGACAGAGCTTGAGGATCGAAACTTAATATGTTCAAACACAAACGCCTGCTAATGATGACCTTTCTGAGGGCTGCACCCAAGGCCTGCTGGGTGGAGGAGTCTAGCATAAGGTAGAGAGAGGCCCTTTGCTCTGGGCACGTGTGTTAGGACCAAACTCTTGTATTCGGCCTACTCTACTTGCTCCCAGTTGCCAATTTTTAAACAAGTGTGGAATTTTGCCACAATTTCAAAATATTTTTAGATTGAAATCTAATACTGATTTTAAATTAAAATCTTTGGTGAAAAAAGACACTATTTTTAAATAGAGTGGGTTTCTAGGGATACACCATATACATCTTAGACATTTCTCAATAACAATGGACCAAAGACCACCATATTGTCGTCACTATAAATGAATAGATGAAAGCATACTTTAAAATCTGATTTTCCAAACTCTAGTCATTGATACTTCAGGGTTGGTTTCTCTACTACTGCTCTTTTTCTTTTTTTAAATGAGGAGAAAAAGTTTTTAAATGGCAGACACCAACGCACATTCACACAGACTTCAAGAAAGTAATGAAAGCCACAGGCCACGGTGTCGGAGGACAGTCCACTAAGATGGCACGGTGCCACCGTGAGGAGTCTGTAGCTGAATGATCACCATCCCCACTACCCTCTGACCACCCCTATTCTGAAACTACATACTTCCAAAATCTAATTTTGGATTTTCAAAAATCTTAAGCTTACATGACACACTGTACTCAGTAGGCTAATAAGGTACATAACTGACCAAAACACCATTTGGAATGATTCTACAGAAAGGTAAACTGCACATATATTCAATTGTAAACTCTAATTTTTCAAAGAAACCTACACGTACATCATCAGCAATCTCCACAGAGAAGTAGGACGAATTGGACGCCACACCCTAACCCACTTCCATGTGTAGAACGCAAATGAATTAAAACTAAGGTTTGTGAAAGGCTAAAATTACATTAAAAAGTACCTTATTAAAGCGTGAGAAATTCTTCCCTTGCTATCTATGAGGTAAATATGTGTCTCTATAAAGTTGACTTTTAGTAAGTGGTATCCATTCTATACTCACTTTAATAGTTCTATCACTCTACTGATATGCTAAAAATTTCTATCTTATATGTATTTAATTTCCTAAATTTGAATTATAAAAGCAAATACCAACAGATTTATCTTAAAACTATAAAAATTCAATATGTAAAATAAAGCTGCAAGACACAAAAGCCATTTAAGTCTGCATAGTTGTGGAGCATTCCCCACTCCCTCATCAGTTTCTCTCCCACAGAGTAAGCCTAACCCTGTCACGTGCATAAGATGGTTTTAGACCATCGACTCAAACGGTGAAAAGCCTGAGATCATTCACTACTTTTTCTCTTAAAGCACCAAGAAACTAGTGCTGCTTTTTATTAAAAAGTGTAAAAAAACGAATGAATTCAGTAAAATTACCGGATATTGTGTTTCTAAATAAATTTCCAAACAGGGAATACTTGTTGGGAGAGTTAAAAACCAATTAAAGCCTTTTAAGAATATGTACTTCTGATCAGTTCAAAAACGTGCTTTCCTGAAGCTGCACAAACCTAAAATGCTTCTGCTGCGCCTCAGAGCAGAGGCAGTGCGTGGGCGTTGTCGTGTGGTGACAGGCTGTTCTGGTGCGAGACCAGAAATCTCACGTAACTCTGGACAGCTTTAGTTATGTTAACTCCTTACTGTGTTGTGATATAAACATGGAATCGTTTGTTTTAGATGGAAACTAACATATGCTGACTTTCGGAGCATTTTTTTTTTTTTGAGAGTAAGTCGTTTGAGGTCCGTTAAATAACTGCACGTTAGTAAAAACACATTTCGATTCACACAGAGCTCACACAGGACTGCCTTCCTGACCGTTTCCATGTGGGCTCCTAGGTGCGTCTCTGCCAGTGTGGCAGGTAAGGCGGATAACCAGGGACCAGAACCTGTTTTCTTGCTTATCATCGCCGGCAGTGAGCTCTCTCAGAAAAGCTTGTTTTTTGCTGTAGGGACAGAGAGGGCTCTTCCTCAGGAAGCAGTTAAGGCACTGTGCTTCGGTTGGGCTCTCGAGTCAGACAAGATGGGGTTTGGCTCACAGCTCCACAACTTACCAGCCATGGAACCTGCAAAAGTTACTTAATCCTTCTAAGCCTCACCTTTCAGATAATTTAGGTAAAACCTTCGGTGTAAGGCCTGCACACTGTAAATAACCAACACATGAGTGTTCATCAGAAAACCAAGAAGAGAAAGGAGGCCGCTGGAAGCAGGAAGTTGTAGCACAGAAAAGGGGTGTGAGGGGAGCAAGCTCTGAGCTCGAGGGGAAAAAGTGGGCGCGGCAAGAAGCTCAGAGCCTGAGACAAACTCCCCAAGGGCCACGTGACAGGACCCCCTGGCTGCCACAGCCCTTCGGATCAGTCCCTTCACCGGGTCCTCCTCCCAGCGTCAACTTCCACCTACCACCGGTCCCGGAACGCCCTCTCCTGCTGCCTGGGCGGGTGGCAGGAAGCCTCTCTCTCTCCTTCAGGAGGGAAAAACACATCTTCAAGGAAGAACTCGACCCTACATTGTCCCCTAAAACATTACTGTAAGCAAGGGCTGAACTCTACAGTGATATATACCATTATTAGGCGCCTAATGGGTCAAAGAGGCATTTATGGGCCGATTTTACGGGCCTGTACTCACCATGTGCAAGAAAATGTGTTCACATTATAAACACCTGTCTTAAATAAACTTTCGGTACGCAACCTGGTAATTCAGTTATTATTCAGGAGGTGTATTTTCAAAATGTAAAGATTATTTCCAGATGTTAAACTTAAAAAAAAAACAAACAAACAAATACTTACTGTAATCTTTATAGCTTTGTTCAACACATTTACCCATTCTACTAGGTCCTGCTGATCATTGGCTTGTAGGAAATATTTCCTCATCCCTGCATTCATAACTTGAGAGAAAAAATAAAATACAACACATGAAAATTTGCCCTTGTTACCTCTAATTTCGTTTGCAGCAGCTGAAAAACCACGCTAGGTTCAACACTGTGACTTTCTCGGGTTTGAAAAAATGTTACCCCACATATAGCACTGCTATTATTACTCAGTAACATAGGTAAACTCTTACTTTTAATGGCCATGTTTTCCATTTAACGAAAATACCACAATGTATTTAGCCAATCTTCTAATGATACATACTTAGGCTATTTCTGATTTTTGAAATTACATAAAATATCCCAATGAAACATCATATACGTATGTTTTTCCATACTTGGGCTAGTATTTCTATAATTTTTTTTTTCTTTTTAGGATAATTTCTTAACATAGACTTGTTGGATCAAAAGAAATTCATGTTTAAAATTTTATAGATACTGGAGAACTGCCTTCCCAAAAAGTTAGCCCCTTTATATTCCCACCAATAGTGCATCCAAAGACCTCTTTCTTCTAATACTCCCCACTGCCTGAGCTCATTATGGGCCCGTTGAGCCCCAAGAACTTGTGACACTGGGGCTGGGAGCCTGCA
>NW_006436672.1:175060-192413 GCF_000325575.1 Pteropus alecto
TTCTGCCAATGGGACGCTCGGAGGGGATATGGGAAGGTGGGGAGACCAATGAGAAGAGGGGTCTCTTGCAGATCCCTGCTCTTGCTGACCTCTCTCGAGCAGCAGCAGCAGCACACAAGCAGCTGCTTCAGCCTCCTACCCAGCCTTGGGGTCCCAGCACACGCCAGGCACTAGCCCCCTGGTGGCCCCCTCCAAAGCTCTGGTAATACTACCTTTTCTTTCGTCTCTCCAGCCCTGGGGGTGGCAGCTGCGTCATGCAGTTTCTAACTTGTGGGTCAGTTCATCATTCCCTTTGTACTTTTTCAGCTTTAACAACATTTTGGTAACCAATCCCTTTAACAAATCCGCTGGGTTTGAAATACCTGGTTTCGTGTGTTTTTCTGACTGGACCCTGACTAATACAGCACTCTGACTACCCAATTGGCGAATAATTATACCTTGTTTAAATCTGAATTTCTGCGATTATTGAGATAAATTAGTTTTATATGTTTATTGGCCACATGTATTTGTTTTGTGAACTTTGTATATTTTCTTTACTCATATTTCTCCTGAGTTGTTCGTTTATTTTTTTATAGACTTATAAGAGTTTTTATATGAGTTCTTACTTTTTTATTTCAAGTACTTTTTCCAGTTTGTCATTTGTTTCTTCACTTTGTTCATGGTATCTTTTATCAAACATATTTAAAAAATCTCCCCAACTCAAGATTATAAAAATAAACACCTTTACTTTCCAGCACTTATGCATTTTCTTTATATTTAAAATCTTAATACATTTGGAACTTTTATGCAATTAAATTTATATACGCCCCTTTAGTGACTACTTGTATAAAGCAAAGCCTACCTCTGCATATACAGTTGCCGACAAACTACAACTCCTGTATTAAAACTTACTAATTACATATCGCATGCATTTATTTTTTAAACAAATATTCTAGGATTATTTGAATAGCTTACGGTGTTGCAATTTTTGAAATGTAAGAATAATTTCCAGAAGTCTCCATTGAAATTTTAAATGGTATACCAGCACTCAGCTGAATACGACCAAGGGAACGAGGAGATGTAACCCTTTAGGGAAAATAAGTTATTTCTCAAATGCATAAGATTCTGAAATTGGAACTGAGACCAAGACACTAAAGCAGAGCTTCCTTGAATTGAGATGAGAATCTCATAAAGGAAATCAAATAATTTTTTGTGAAGTGCTATAAAACAACTAGACTGAAAACTAAAGAAATTTAAAACACTGTAAATCAGTTCTTTCATATCTTACTAGAGGCTGGAGAAATTATAAATGCCATAAAGATAAACTAAGATAAATTAACTCGCTAGGACAATGTCCACATTTAGCTTCTGCTTTTAATCTCTAACAATCAGTAAAGCGTCTTTTCCCAGCTTAGGCTGAGTTCTCATGATGGCTTCTTCCTCTCAAGGCTGTTTTGGGAAACTGCCTAGAGCGTCTGGAGAGTATGAACTCTAAGCACTTAGTGATACAGTACACCTGCCACCAAGCAAGTGCTTACTTAACACACACGCTTTTGCATGAATAACATTTATATAAGGATCTCTTTTATGGGAAAGAGAGGCAAATATACCTCTAAAAAGACTCTTAGCACACCTTGCAGTCTGAATAACAATTCATGTGCTTTAAGTATTGTTTCAAGAGGCATAGTGATGTGATGGGTTAAAAAAATCAGAGCCTAGAGTCAGACCTGACTAGCTTATGCACTGATTAGCAGTATCATCTTAGAAACATTACTTAATCTCTCTGAGCTCTGTTATTCTCGTCTAGGACACGGAATGCCAGCCATCCCTTCCTTGAGGGGTAGAGGTGATGTATGTAAGAAAACTGCACAGTGCGTGGGACAAAATATTCTTCTTCAGCATCTTTCCCTTCCACTGCTTATGTTATCTGGAGACTTCCAAGTAAGAAAGCTTGGTGGAAAATTACTGAAAAGTAGCATATTTGCATTATTGGGGAGGGGACAGAGAAAGGAGGAAATAAAACTCTGAATAAAAAAAAAATGTATGAAACGTCGAAGTTGCTATGCTTTTATTTAAAGCCTACAGCACCTGGTCTTCCTAGGGGGTCTCCCATCCAACTACTAACCAGGCCCGACCCTGCTTAGCTTCCGGGATCAGACGGGATCGGCACGAAGTTGCCATGCTTTTAAAGTTTCGTCATCTCTAATGAAGGAACATATCTCACAGGCTTGGGTTACGACCCTGCTTAGCTTCCGGGATCAGACGGGATCAGGCACGAAGTTGCCATGCTTTTAAAGTTTCGTCGTCTCTAATGAAGGAACATATCTCACAGGCTTGGGTTTTCACTACCTTTTCACTTGAGCACTTCTTTATTTCATTTCGAATTTTTACTATCAGAGTGAATAGATCAAAACCTGAAGCACAAATATTAGCATGACTGCAAACAGTAACCATTTCACAAACTAGGCTCAATCTCGCTATGGTTCACATATGCTTATGGATCAAATGGTTATGAGAAATTACATCACGTTATTTCGCCAATTCCATTTCCTCTATTCTTTCTCTATCCTCTCCTCCTCTATCAGTCAGACGTTGGACTTTCCTGATGGAACCTCTAATTTTCTTTTTTCTCTCCCATTATCCATCTTTATCTCTGTTCTCCTTTTAGGTTTTTTTGACTTTCTTTTCCTGAGTTTTGCATGGCCTCATGTTCCTTTTTCTATTTGATAGTTCTCAAAAGTCATGTAATCCTGGGCTATCTATTCATGTTTCAAAATAAGGTACTAAAACTCTGATTAGAAGCTCTTGAACGCATGTAGGACTGCTGACTGGTGGACTTCGCTGTACACAGTCTTTTAGCAGAAACGCGCAGCGGTCAGCTCCCCCGGCTCTCTTCTCTGGGGTGTTCGGATTCTTAGCCCACCTACACGTGGCTCTCCAATGCTCTGGGGCGGGATGAAGGAAAGGGCTGCATTCAGTGTGCAGACTTTCATTCAATCCTATTTTCGGTGTCGTGCTTCATCTCTCTTCTCTGGAACTAGTGTTCGCAAGGGCACAGCCTCACTGATTCTATTTCTGGAGACACTATACATGCCATTACTTGCTGGAATGGGGGGTGGCTGCCTGACTGAGCCAGACGCAGGTACAGGTTAGAGGTTGTTTCTTATATAGATGTTCAAACAAAGTCCCTTTTTTTGGTCTCTCCTCACTGTTGCTTCTCCAGACAAATCCAGCATCCAAGTCTACCTAGAGTTGGAGCATGGGCAGGACACTGCAATGGCCAACTCTACTAAGTTGTTTATCATCCCCCCTCCATCCGCCTTCCATCTTTATACACTGTGGGTTACAGATGTCTGCTAGTTTCATCAAAGATGGTTTGAATGTTTCTTGTTCTCACTGTTTTTGAGCAATCTGAGGAAGCAGAGGTGGGAAAGCCAATGTTGCCATTTTGAGTGGAAGCTGTGGTTCCATTTTACAAGCCAGAGGCTCCCTCTCCAAAGGCAAGCATTTATGAATCTTTTCTCTATCCTCTCTGGTAGCAGAGGACTAACTATTAGCAGACCAATAAATGATCAGTCTTAATCTTTGATTCCAACTAAAATTACCCGCTCTAAATATTCCCATAACTGAATGTCTAATCTATTACTATATATTCCTATTCGTTCAAAATGTAAGCTTGAGATTTTATATTAAAAAGACTTGCCGAGAATACGTGTATGACAAATTCTAAAATACAAAGTTCTCTGTTACTTGACTTGCCCCTAGAAAAGTCAGAAAAGGAGACTGCGCACTCCTTTTCTGACCGTGATGAATGCAGGAATCACCTGGCACTGTATCTGCCTGCGAGACACCAGCTTGTGAGAGTCACAGGGGCGGCGATCGCATCTTGCCACCCTCACAGCCCCAGAGACGAGCACGGTGCACGTACGTGAGACGTTCACTAAATGTCTGATGAACGAATTAATCAGATACCCTCGATTACCCCACGCTATGAACTTCTCATTACCTACCAGCTGAAAAACAAATCCTTTCATTATTTATGTATTAAATATAGACTAATACAAGGTAGAAAGTTAAGTATTACCTGAAACCTTGCTGGGGGTGATCACTGTAAAGACCTAGACAATGATTACACATGGACAGAGGGAGGGGGCTGGAGCGGGATGGGACTCAGGAAAGAGGCTTCAGGGGTGAGAGAGCAGTTTTATTTCTTCACCTGGATGGGGGTTTCAAGGGAATTTGCCTTAGAATAATTCATTAGCCATTAGGGTTGTGTTGTGTTGTTTTTGGTGACTGTTTTACAATATGGTGTAATTACATTAATCTAACTTCAAATAACTCACATAAAATACAGCAACTTACCAAAGCAGAACTCAGCCTTTGGCCTCAGCTTAGTTGCATCGCTAACCTAACGAGAGAGAGAGAATCACTTACACTTCTTCATGGGCTACGATAACCAGCCTTAAATACTGTGTAACTTCCGAGTGTGTAATTTCCCAATAATCATACACATCTAACACACAGATATAAAATTAAATTTTAAAGGCAACTGAAAAAGAACTGCAAATTAAATATAGGATGAGTCCCAACTGCAAGGTGTTTAAAACAAATGATGCTTCAATGTTCTCTTTGAACAAGCTTGTTTTCTTCTTCCAAGGAAACGTGAAGGAGATGAAAGTAAATGATTAAGTTTTATGTCACACATATTACTATTTTTCATTTAACATAATTTTCAAAACACCCTCAAATGAATACTCTACAGAAAGGACGAATTCTTCCCAGACTGTCTATTTCTAAATTAGCTGTCAGTGATAAGAGAAAATGATGGTGAGCAAAGGGGAGACTGTGTACTTAAGAAAGTCCAAAAACCCAGAAGGCATTAATCTGCAACGAGGAAAATCAAAATGGCACTGGATGCCCTCTTGTACATTAGAACAGTCCAGGATGACGGGGTCGCCTTACTCCGTGGAATGCGCGGCTCCTCTGAGAAGCTGAAGCGACTAACTGCGCTTGGCCTGGGCGCCACCAGCCTCCACGTGAGGCAGCTGTCTGGAAGCCCACTCATGCCGACTGCTGTGCTGCTGTCCAGCGTCAGGACTTAGAACTGTAGCATCTGTTTTGTACCTTCAAAAGGAATTCTAAGTCTGGGGTTCCTGACTGATCCCAACTATAAATTCACAGCTCTGAGTCACACTGAAATTTGTTCCAGGAATAAATTCTGGAAAAAAAAGTGGCATGTCTAAAGTAGAGTACAAAGTGTACAATTCAAACTTCCGTAGGCTGTGGGGCAGAGATGAAAGCTACCAGAACTGCACAGAGGTTATATTTTAAAAGGGGAGCAATGGAGAAAAAACAGCAGCTGGCCAGTCAGCCTGCCTGCTTAGTTAATAGTTTATTTTTAAAAAAGGATCTCATTTTTAAAAAGACCAGGCAACGAGCAACTGAAAAAGATACCAGCAGATGGGCAATCTCTCTCTCAACTTATTTCAGTAAAATAGGCCTTTCCACATCACATCACTGAGAGTCGAAAATGCTTGCAGCGTGTTTACATGATGGGATGCATACAGTGTAGGCATCAAGCCAATTGAGGATCTAGAACTTTTATAATGACATGCTACACTTCCTAATAGTCTCTTTAGAATATAAGTTGCAAGCTACCTGGATGCAAATTAAATGATGTAAATTAAATGTTTTAATTTACAGGAATACTTGAGGCAAACAAACAATATTTGTTTTATAAATTTACAAAATACGGCTTTAACATGTTTCCCTTTAAATAATGTAATCTTTATTGTCCAAGGGCTAATTATTTTTTTGTCAGTGAGACTGAATAGCTCTTTTGTTACAGTGATAAAATATTTTATTTAAAAAATACCTTTTAAACGGAGGCACACTTGCAAATTGGTCTTCTGATAAAGACCTGTGCTAACTAATCGAATAGCAGTTTGTGCAGAATAGTACGCATATGCGCATCACTGAATCACACTGTGTTGTGCAGAATAGTAAGCATATGCGCATCACTGAATCACTGTTGTGCAGAATAGTACGCATATGCGCATCACTGAATCACACTGTGTGCTCCTCATATTTCACACATTAAGTCATCAACAAGTGTATTATTTTGTGTAAAATACAAAAAACTCAGAGGGCTAGCTCCTCAGCATGCCTATCTTGGTTCCCAAAACACCAATAAAAGAAATAAATACTGTCTGATAATAACGAATCTAAATTTTTAAAAAATGTATTGCAAAAATGCCAGAAAAAATCAACAAACAAGAGATTTAAGAAACAGAGTGAACCGAGGGAAAAATCATCCTTTCATCATGAAGATGGTTCATATTTTACCCCAAATAAAATATAAACAAAAAGTCAAAGGTTATGGAATTAAAAATTAGAAATGGCTTAAATATAATGGAGTTAGAAAAACATCTCCATTGTTCCCAAAGAGAGAGAGAACCTGTTAACTGACTTCCCCCTTCTAATATTTATATACCTGATCATAAAAGTTAATGTTAACTTCCACAATTTGCCACGCCTTATATTATCTCCGTATTTTTTCTAATTTTATCAAACAACGACAAAACATAGTAATCAGGTACTATTTTCAGCATTATGTGAACCTGAACATCATCATTAAATGACACAGAAAGGAAATCGCTTTTACTCGCACTCCCGTCCCGAGGGATTGTGACCCACGCATACACATAACCCGACACAGAAAGCCTACCTTTGAAATGTAGGTGAGTTTAATGGCTCCGACACGTGACGATCCAGAAGGCAGGTTCTGGAAATAAATGATTAACGTACAATTAATATCCACCATTACAAATTTATGTTATAATACTGTACACATACTGAAAATAAGATTTTTCAATATCACATATTACAAAGCAACTTTTCAGTTTAGGCATTTACTATGTCTGAAATCAAGTTGACAATGTGGATAACAAAAGTGAACTCTACTCTGTTCCACCTTAATACTTTCTATAACTAAAAGGCTATTTTTCTCATTGCAGTTGAACTTAGTTTCTCTTTCGTGGGCTTAAAAAAAAAGCTTCCAAATATAAACCCTAAATAAATACGGATATAGAATTATAACTTTTTAATGTGTAAGTAACTTTAAATGATTGTATTCTTATACAAAATATTTTATGGTTAGAGTGTTTTTGTTTTTCTTTTCTTTAAGTTTGGATAAGGAAATAAAATGTTAAAATGTCTTCAAGACCTAACTACTATGAAAGCAATTTTTTCCAAACACTGCTACCCTTCCATTCAAAATTTTTCTTTTAAGTCCTCCATAACTCTACTATCTTGCCTAGATGAAGACAGCTCCAAGCCTTTGTGTGAGGAAAAGAAATGAGACACTATATCATGGCTGGATGACATAAAGGGTCACAGATTAAACAGTGGCGCAGTACGGAGAAATCCAAGTAGCTGAGAAATAAAGGATATTCAAAATATCTAGTTCCTATGACCAGTATAATTGCTGCCAAGTTTGACCAGAAGAAAAGTGGGTTTCCAAATGTGTTACTTGACAAGGAACAAGAAATAATAAACTAATATGACATTTAAGATAAAAAGGGAAATGAGGCATTTGTTCTTATGAGCTCCTGCACTCTTTTCACCAAAACATTTTTTCAGGTTTCTTCGAATTCACTTCCCAATACAGCTACTTAATTATTTACTATTCCACCATTACTCATGCCCTTAATACATCACAGAAAGCCCCAAGCTGATCCCAGTAATACACCAGAATGGACTTTCAAACCAACAGTGGTAAGGGAAACAAAACGGAAGCACGGCTCCGTGAAGGCAGGTGAGCCACCAATGTTCTCGCATTACCAGGGCTGTCAGGATCAGTGGGACATGTCACCGCACCAAAACATCAGCCATCATATTGCCATTTTTTAGTACATGAAGGTGGCGGGGAGGGAGGATACATTATCAGTTTCGTGTGGTTGAATTTAACACTCTTAAGCAAGACATTTTACTAAAGTTTTCATGAGAGAGCTATAAGTCTTGATTAATACATTTAAAAGTGACACGAAGCTGGTATTGGTGGCTAATACAATGGTTGGAAAAATCAAGACTGTAAAAGAATCTCATCAACTGGAATGAAGTGATAACATTATTAGGAACTAAATAAAAAGGCATATTTAAAATTCTGCACTACGTTCGGAAAAACCAATGCACTAATGACACCACAAAAATCTGGCTTCGAAAGAGTTCACGGGAGGAAGACCTGGTTGAGTGCCAGCTCCAACAGACACCCTCCCTGCTGCAGTGTCGTGCTTTGGTTTCTTTGCCCCTGCTGTTCTCTGAGCACCGAATACCCACTTCTCCACCTCTTGGCCGAAATCATACCCATACTTTTAGGTTAATTTCAAATGTTACCGCCTCCATGAAGACTTGATCTCCCTCTTCTAGCTGAATTCCAAGTTTACGTTCCTGTCTGTGTAATAAAACATATTCTATTTTATTTATTTATCTTTTAGTACTGGTAAAGGGAGAAATTCTGAGAAGGAGAATCTATTATATATGAAGACAGAAAAACAATCAAGGAGTTTTAAATAAAATTCAGGAGAAAGCATATCTTGTGGAGAGAGACAAACGAAGGAGAGAAGAGGCAGAACTAAGCAATGGCTCACATGGCTGAGAGGGACCAGAGACTGGAACTTAGTAAACAGTACTTAGAGGGACTCAGGGGGACGAAGTTATTTTCTACTTTGGGAAAAGGAGTTTGGGAGGGGATTGTGCCACAAAAGGGAGGAACATGATTTATGTTTTGTTTGTTTGTTTTAAAAAGGTAAAGATGAACTTTGGCTTTCTGCTGACCTGTTCCTTCTCCCACTGACTCTGGTCATGTAACCAAGGCATGAATCATGTGGTTGCATAGCCAGGTGACTACCACCAAGAAAACTGGTTACAGAGGTAAGGGAGTAAAACGAGTGTGCGTAAGCTTTTAAGGATAAGGACAGAGACAAGGCAGTTCCTAGCAAAACAGTCTCATACAAAGTCAGCACTCAAATAATATAAACTGAATTAAAATACAAATTATCCTCCAAAATGTGAAAGGCTGCATATGGATAATGGTCTAAACTTTATAGAGAATCAGAGGGCAAAAGTACGATTAATGGGTAGAAGGTATAAGAAATGAGATATGGCTCACAGAACAAATAATAATTAAAGCTGTCTTAAATATAATATGTACTTTTTAGTAATGTGTAGTTCAAACAACAGCTAAAGTAAAGATCAGGGATAAATGAGTTTCTTGCACTAAGGAGGCTGAATTAATAGCAAGGTCCCTTACAACTCGAAGTCTATATAAACAAGTGTAAATGCATTAGCATACACGTACTTTATCTCATCGAAAGTCAGTACAGGGTAGTACAGAATACTGGACTAGTTGTGAGCTCCTGCTCTGTGAAACAGAAGGGAGCCTCCTGGAAGTCGGTCCCTGAGGTTCCCCTCACCCATAGGTTCCTCATCTGCATTAGCCCAGGAGACTGTGTTAGTTCAGAAGTTTGCGAGGGACTCATCCCTTGCTTTGCACATACTTCTTTGCAGTAGACATCTCAATTTGAATAGCTTCACACGTAGAGAAAATCTAAAACTGTTTAACAGGTGATCTCTAACCCAAGGTCTCTCATGGATCCTAAAATTAGAATGCTAATTTTTTCTAATTTTTAATTTATGATATTTAACCCAACGATGTGCAAGGCAACAATAAAATCAAAGTGGATTTCAACTCATGAATGGCATTACAACGGCGGACACTCAAGTTTGACACTACGAGATGAAAGGACCACATATATGCGAGGGGGTCGACTAATTTTAGTTTATTTATCAAAAGATAGTAGTCTCTATCCTAGAGATGGTACCTTAAACCTAAATGACGTTGAAATATCTACCAGAGATAGCGTTTCTCTCCCAAGGGAAGAAAAACAGATATGACGCATAAATTTTTATCAAATAAACTTAGCATTTTATCTCCCGAACTATAAATAAGACAGTAGGAGTTGGGTATGCAGGGCAAAGAGAGTGAAACCAGAAATGATCTAAATATATACTGCTTAGGAAGACGAATCCTAACATCAGCGTAGTATATCAAATACTTTAAGAATTAAAACTCTTAGATGCTTTTACAAAAAGGTAACACTTTGGATTTTACAAACCTGTGGATTATCCATGTACCATACAAAACTATCTTCTCTGGTATCCAGTATGAAGTACCTTCGAAGAAATTTCCCACTATTTTCATTTTCTTCAATGTCTAGAAAACCACAAATGCGATTCTGACGATCCACATAAGGCATTTCTGAGCCTGAACATTACACTGTAAAATAAAAAATATGAACAGTAAGTATTTCTCAGTGGACTTCAAGCATAAAATACGCTTTGGTATGATTTGTTCAACAAGGAGCTTACTTTCCAACACTGGTGGGGACTGGTTAATGTGAATACATACAAAGCATGGCCAAAAATCACTTTTGAAATTCAGCTTATAATGAGTGGTTATCAAGTGTAACTGTTCACAGTGATGAGGACAAAGGAGAAATATTCCCCTCCGTTGAATAATTTACTTTTTCCCTAAACAAACCCAAGTGAGCCAAAAAATTAGGTATCCAAACTTTTATTTCCTCACTTATAAATCGAGATAATCTACTTTTCAGACTGTTTTAGAATACTTTTAAATTCACAAAACAGTAGCTAACCTTTACTGGCCACTTCCTATATGGTAGGCTCTGTGTGATTCTTTTCCACGCACTTTCTCATTTAATCCTCAAAATGACCCTACGAGTAGGCATCAATTTCCCTGTTTCACAAAGAAGAAACTTAACCGTGAGAAGGGGAAGTGACTTTCCAAGATTAGAGAACTAGTACGTAATGGATCAAAACATGAATCAGATTCTTGGACTTCAGAGCTTATATTTTAATCTCTGCACCATCCTGTCTCTCCAAAACCCTTTGAACTGTTAAAACTATGAAACTAAAAAAATGAATAAAAATAAAGTTAGCCGACACCACAAAGAGAGAGATAAGTAGGTATTATGTGCCTCCTGACGGAAGATACAAACGTCACCACCAATGAAGTGAACATACTATAACAAAAAAAAAAGTTTTTACTGAATCTGATCAAATCTCTAGATCTCCCAACGTCTAACTACCAATTAACAAGTAATAACACAGAGGAACATATTAAAATGAACCAGAGAAATTCAATCAGCGAAAGCCAAACTGTGGAAAACAACAGGACAAAGAACACTGTTTCTTCAGGAAAAAAATTACTACAGGGAAAAATAAGAGAGAGAAAGAGAGAGGTTATCGATTAAAAGAGACTTCAGAGGCATATCATATTCTGATTCTGAAGTACTGAAATTTGTATTGTACTGAATAAAGTTAAAAACTATGACTTGGTTAAAAAAAAAAGTGTTTATAGTCATTTTTTTTCCTCTAGAAATTAGATATGTAATTCCTTCCTGATGTTATGCAAATATGCAGACTGTTCCTATTCTGGTGCTTGTATAGCCAGCACCAACATCTTTGGGCAGGCTGAATTTATTTATGTAACTAGTTCTTCATTTAAAGCTCAAGGAAAGTTTAACTCGCAGTGAAAATTCAATTAGTATACACCCTGCTATATACTGTATATCTAAATCGCCATTGTATATGCAACCAGAGAAACGGTGAAATACACCAAAAAGTTTTAAACCAAACTTTCCATTAAGTTTGTATGTGTGTGTTATTATAAATCTGGCATTTAGAAAAGACAATTTATTTAAAGAATTTACCCAAAGTTTTTAAATTTTTCTAACACGTCATCAAAACTAGCTATACTATCCTAACACTCACTACAGGTAAAAACTATGAACCCGCACAGTACTGCCTCGAGACAGACACAGACCAAAGGAAAAGAACTGAGAACCCAGAGACAAACCCATACAGCTTTGGCCAACTGATTTTCAATGTGGAGCTAACATCACGCAATGAGAAAACAGCCTCTTCGACAAATGGTGCTGGGATAACTGGATACCCACATGCTAAAGAATGAAACGGGACCCCCTGCCTCACCTCACACCATATAGAAAAAATTACTCCAAACGGATTAACAAGCTACATATAAGAGCTAAAACTATAAAACCTTAAGAAAATATCGGGGTTAATCTTCATGACCTTGGATTTGGTGATGAATTCTTAGATATAACAGCAAAAGCACAAGTAACGAAAGAAAAAAAAGAAGACAAATTGGACTTAATAAAAATTTAAAACTTTTTTTGCATTAAATGACATCAAGAAAAATGAAACAACCTACAGAATGGGAGGAAATATTGCAAGTTATATATCTGATAAGGGTCTAGCATCCAAATATATAACTCTCATGACAACAAAAACCTAGTTAAAAAATGGGCAAAGGAGATATACGAATGGCCAACCAGAACACAAAAAAGATGCTCAATATTATTTGTCATTGGGGAAATACAAAAGCAAAACCACAATGAGATACCACTTCAGACCCACCAAGATGGATATAATTAAGAGAGGAAAATAACAAGCTTGGTGACCATGTGGAAAAACTGGAACCCTCCGACATTGCTGGTGGAAATGTAAAACGGTACAAGAGCTGTGGAAAACAGTTTGGTGGTTCTTCAAAAGTTAAACAGAATTACCATACAACCCCACACTTCTACTCCTAGGTGTTTACTCAAAAGAACTGAAAACAGATACTCAAACAATTACACATGAATGTTCATAGCGGCACTATTCACAAGAACAAAAAAGTGAAAACCACCCGTATTTCCAACAACAGGTGAACGGATAAAAATGAGGTCTATCCACACAATAGAATGTTATCCAGATGCAGAAAGGAGTCAAGTGCTGCTACAATCCAAACAGTCAAAATTCCAGTAAGGTAGTTTATAAAAATGGACAAGGTGATTCTATTATATACTTAAATGCAAATAACAAAAAAAGTCGTATCTACTTCCCAAAGAACAGACTTACACTACTTGATTTCAAGACTTAAAACTACAGCAATAAAGACAGTGTAGAATTGGTGAAAAGACAAATAGAATAAATCGACGGAACGGCACGGCATCCAGAAACGGATGTACACACGTTCTGTCAATTGATTTTCAACAAAGATGCTGAGGCAATGCCATAGGGGAAGGATAGTCTTTCAACAAATGGGACTGGAACACTTAGCTATCCATGCAGGAAAAAATTAACTAGAAATGGATCAGAGACCTAATGTCAAAGCTGTAATACTGAAGCTTCTAAAAAAAATGTAGGAGAAAGTCTTCATGACCTTGGGGAGTAGACAAAGAGCCTGAACCATGTAATGGTTCATATACTGAACTTAATCAAAATTAAGAACTGCTCTTTGAAAGGAACCATTAAGAAATCAAAAGACAAGCCATGAAATGGGAGAAAATATTCAATATACATATATCAAATAACAGATAACCAAGAACAGGCAAAGAATTATTACAATTCAATAAAGAGACAAACAACCAAATAGAAAAATGGGCAAAAAATATGAACAGACAAGCCAATAAAGAAGATATGTAAATAATAAATAAGCACATAAAAAGATGCTCATCATCTTTAGTCAGGAAGGTATCACAAATAAAAACCATGATATACCACTAGAATGGCTAAAACAAACAAACAAAAAAAAACCCCAAAATATGACAATACCAGATGCTGACAAGGATAAAGAATAAACACTCTCTCATACACTGCTGGTGGGAATGCAAAATAGTCCAGCAACATGGGAAGACAGTCTGGCATATTCTAATAAAGTTAAACATACTCTTACAATATGACCCGACAACCCCACACTTAGGTATTTATCCAACTGAACTAAAGGTTTATAGTCACACAGAAACCCATATAGAAATGTTTATAGTAATATTATTCATATTGGCAAAAGCAGAAACAACCCAAATGTCATCAATAGGTAAACAGATAAAACGTGGAATGCCTATACAATGGAATAGCACTCTACGGTATCGAGGGACTACTGCTACCTGGAACAATATGGCCGAAATTCATCGACTTGTGAACTTTAAATGGACATAGTTTATTGCATATAACAAACTCCAAAAAGTTAATAAAAAATTCAATAGCAATAAAAAAATTGAGAGATATTTATTGACAAAGAGATAAAATAAAATATTATCTAAATAATTTGGAAGGAGGGAATGGAAGGAGGCATGGCTTGGGTTGATAATTATTGTTCACAATTCTTCGTAATAGAAAAGTTCAAAACAAAACAAAAAACCTATACCACACAGAGATACCATGTCTCACGTATCAGATTGGCAAAAACTCAAAAGTTTAACAACAGCACTATATATTGGTGAGATTGAAAGAAAAATAGGGATTCTTACACTGCTGGTGAGAAAGTAAAATAGTACAACCCTGTGGAAATGAATTTAGCACGATTTAACAAAATCGCATAACCGTGTATTTCTATGACCTGGTAATCCTAATTAGTATTGTAATTCTGAAACTACTTTATGTATATGATAGTATTTCATGTGCATTTAGCATAATGCAAACATACTGATACTATGATTATATTTAAAATAAAAGTAATAAAACAATCATTTCTTTGGAACCAAGATTTTCGCAGTAAAAGATGTACATATACAAAAGGAAAAATTCTATGTAGCATCTGAATTAGAGATACTATTAATTCATGATCTTTGAAAATACAGTAATAGAAAATCTTCACTTTACGATCTCAATATAACACTAATTTAAGGATTTTTTTGAACACCAAAACCACTAGATAACAGGTTAGAAAGCAGAATATTCATAGTTTCAAGTATCAACCCACTGTTTTCTTATTAATTACAAAGAGAAACATGTATCTTTATAGTGGAGAAATCTTATAGCCCCTTTACCAACTGATTCAGTATCTAATAAATTTACGAGTTAGGCACTAATGGATACCACTTTCCTCTAAACAGACCACGTATTATATGATTCCGCTGATATGAAATATCCAGAATGGGTAATTCCATAAAGATGGAAAGTAGATTAGTAGTTGCTAGGGCCATGGAGGAGGGGGGTATGTGGTTTCTTTTAGGGTGATAAAAACATTCTAACACTGATTATTGTAACAGTTGTACAACTGTGAATATACTAAAAGCCATTTAAATGGGTGAATTATATCCAATAAAATTTTTTGAAAAACATCTTTTGTACCAGAGTACATCGGAAACCCTAAGAAACATTTCACCTCCCAGACCTCTGAATGTTGGGGTGTCCCAGGGGGTGGTCCACAGATCTCTTCTCTACATACACTCAGTCTTGGTGAGCTCTCTCATTCCCATGGGTCTAAATACTGATGACTTCCAAACTGCCACCTCTCGCGCCAGACACTGCTGAATTCCCGACTCACGTGTACAACGGCCTCCTCTACAGATCTCCTTACTTATCTAACAGACACCTCACGCTCAAACTGAGCTCCATATGGGCCCCCTTATAAATCTGTTCCTCTCCGCTTCCTCATCTCAGTAAATAGCCAGTCCCTTCTTCCAGCTGTCCAGGCAAAATACCTTGGGAGTCATACTTGATTTTCTTTTTCTCTCATTCTGTGTCCAATCCTTCAGCAAATCCTGTTGGTTCCATCTTCAAAATACAACCAGAATCCCGCCACTTCACACCACTGGCATCGCTGCCAGTCCGGTGCTCGCCCCCATCACCTCACCTCGCGGCTGGATTACTGCAAGGGCTCCCCTGCTTCTACCCCTGCTCGCCTCACTCTCGTGCCAGGAGCCAGACTGATCCCACGAAAACATGTTCAAGTGGTCATTCAATAAACCCTTATACACACTGCTACTTGCCAGGGACTATTCTAAATATTTAGATATGAATTTATTTAATCCTTTTAACAACTTTACAGATGAGAAAACGAAGGCACAGAAGATTTTAAAAATAACTTGTCCAAGGTCACACCATCAGAAGTGGCAGAGTCGGGATTCAAACCCGGGGAGTCCGGCTCTAGAGCAGCACGCTCTTCAATACTATGTAATGCCGCTCTACTCAAAACTTCAACTGTGGCTGCTTATTACAATAACCTGGAAGTTTTTGAAAATCCTGAGGCCTAGACTGGAACCCTAGACCAATTAAATCAGAAACTCTGGAGATGGGCTCTAGGCATTGGTACACTTTTAAAGCTCCCCAGAAACTCCAGTGTCCAGCCAAGGTTAAGAACCGCTGCTTTAATGCAATCCAACTCAGAGTAAAAACCAAAGCCCTTACATACAGGCCTCACCTACCCACCCCCTCGCCCCACTCACTCATCTGGCCACTGGACCCCTGCTACATCAGACAAGCTCCCCACAGGGCCCTTCGACTCCAATGTCCTTCTCTCAGTGAAGCCTTCGCTTGACTTCCTACCTAAAACTGCAAACGCTCCCAACTGTCCTGGCCTTTCCCACTTCCCTTTCCTGCTTCTCCTCAACATTTCCTTAGCATATTCTACTCCTTAGCAGCTACTGCTCACAAACGCCACCACTTATTTACCTGTGTGTCTGTTTCCTCCCACTGAAATGCAGGCTCCATGACAGCAGGGGATTTCTTTTTTTTCTATTTACTATTGTTTCTCCAATGCCTGCAACAGTGGCTGGCCCATGGAAGCCACTCGGTAACTATTTGTTGAATGAAGCATTAAGAAACCCATAATTACTGCAACCAATATAAATGTTTAATTTTCTAAATAGGTGCTTTTTCCTCAACAAACAAATCATTTAGCAGATTTAACTGATTGGTTTGTTTAGATGATAGTAGGAAAAAGGTTCAAAGACCATTTTCTGTTTAGATTTATATTTTTAGTAAAGCTAGCATGAGGCAAAAATAGATAAAATTATACTATTAAAACTTCCTGAAAACGTATCCTTCAGTGTTACTTATGCTCTAAGGTGCTGTTAGATAACACGATCAGTAACGAAGTAACAAATTCAGTTAATACTTCAGTCAGGAACCAGGAAGTAAGCCAAAAAATAAAAAGCAAAACAAAAATCAGAAAGAAAAATTAAATTCTGCACAGTGAGACCTCACTAGGCCCACAAGACTTCAGTATTATTTGTTAACTAGATGTTGGGCAGGACTAACCTTGTTGTCCCCAAACTACTGACAAACACAAAGCTGAGGATAGACAGACATCAAGGATCCAGCATCTGTGGAGTCCAGCACAGGCGCGCACGCACATGCATGTACACACACACATACACGCACGCACACACACACACGCACACACACACACGCACACACACACCCTCAGTGCTCTGCACCCTAACCAGTGAGGACAGACCGGTGATACAGAGGAACCCTGGTTTGCCTTGTGGAAACCGGCGAGCTC
>NW_006436672.1:192710-197135 GCF_000325575.1 Pteropus alecto
AAATCTCAATAAATCTATAAAAAGCTCATGGAAATAATAAGCGAGTTTAGCAAATCACAGGACATAAGGCAACATGCAAAAATCAATTGTATTTATATATAATAGCAATAAACTATTGGGAACAGAAATTTAAAAAAAAATACTGCTTATAGCAGCTTTAAGAAACACAAAATACTTAGATATAAATCTCACAAAATCTGTAGTATATCTCTACGCTGAACTCTGTAAAATACTGATGAAAGAAATTAAAGAAGACCTAAATAAATGGAGAGCCATATGGTGCTCATATATTGGAAGACAACACGGTAAACATGTCAATTCTCAAACTAAGCTATAGGTAACATAATTCCAACACTAAAAAAAAGGCAGAAAACTGAACAAACACTTCACCTAAGCATATGTATACATACACACACACGCACACACACACACGCACACACACACCCTCAGTGCTCTGCACCCTAACCAGTGCAGACCATCACTCCACACTATACAAGAAGCTGACAGAAAAGAGAGAAAAAACTGGCAGTTTTCCACGTCTTCAGGGAGAGAATAGGGAAAAGAAGGGGGTATTCACCCAAAAGCAGAGGCAGGGGGCACCCAAGAGAACCATTCACCAAGATAAGTGCCCAGAAGGAGAGACTGGCATCCCAGTCTGCTTATGAGGTGGACAGAGTGACTGACCCTGTGCCCACCTGAAAAGGGGGAAGAGAATTGAGAAATGGCAGGGCACAGAATGGGGGCAGCCTGCGTGCCACCCCTGGCACCAACAGGAAGTGAGTTTCCAGTGCGTTGAGTGGAGACTGCAGAAGGGAGCCGGACTTGAACTATTTTGCTGGTATCAAAAAATGTGGCTGTAGAAAGAGAAGATCCCCAACCTACGTCATGCCCACACACTCCAAGGAGCCAGGGGCTAGATTGCCAGGGCAGGACCGAGGAGGCGAGTGCCGGCTGGAAAAGATCTACCTACAGGAAATTTCACATTCAGGAATCCACGCAGAGGGGAATCTCCCTGCGAAATCTCACCCCAAATTCCTGTTTGGATGCCTATCAGTGGACGTCGGTGGTTCGCCACTGTTAATCTAGAGGGCTTTGATAGTACCAGGTAAGAAATACTTGTCCTTTTCCTTGTCTTCTGACTCGTCCCATCCAAGTAGACTCCAGAAGACGGAAGAGAAAAAGGTACCCTCGGGGCACACAACAACCCCTCCCCACTGCAAGTGCTTCAAGCGGTAAGTGGCCTGACACTGGGGTAAGGGAGGAGAGAAGCTTTAAATTGAACAGGAGATTGCAGGTTTAAACTGAATAGATTACACTGGAGCTTTTAATAGCTGTAAATGTAGAAAAGCTATCATTTGCCCATGATGTCATGGGAGAGAGGGGAAGAATATGCTGCAAATCACAGTTGAAAGCAGTGAACATTGAAAAAAAAAAAAATTTTTCAGGTTTGTTCTCACCAAGCCCAGACTGCTGGCCAGCCTGAGGACATACAGAACTGCATTACTGAGAGGGAACACCTGACCTGGGAATTCCCATGAGGGACTTTCTGTACCCAGGAAGATGCCACATTCGAAGTCCTCTGGGATGGCTTCCAATTCTAAGTGTGTGTGATGATCCTTTCTTCAAGAGGGTAAATGAAATACAGGATCCAGAGTTCAAGGGCTGAACTCATAAAAAGGTGAAAAGAAAGGGGTAAACCTACAACTTTTAGAGAATAAAACTATCAGACTGATAAGTCTGATAAGGGTTCCATGTAGGAAAAAATATTTAAGACTTAAATTTTTTTAAATATTTAAGACTCTCGGACTTATTTAAATGTTTAAAAGTATCCCAACCAACTAATTTTCTTTTACACTCAACAGAAATTCCAGTTCAAAAAAGCTTCTGATATATAAAATCCCCAAAACACAAACTTCCTGAATCAAAGCAATTCAACTAACCAAAAGTCTTACCAAAATAAACAGCAAACATATTTGCTGAAATATCTTCTAGGAATTATAAGCTCACATATTCTTGATCACACAAGAGCTAATAGGAAAAAACATTAAGAGCTGAAATGGTTTAATGTTACAACTACCAACAGAAATTTTGATTTTAAATAAAAATACCCCATTTTTACATTTCTAAAAATAATTAAGTATTATAGACAAGTATCTAAATCTACCAAAAATTTCTGCCCTAAGAACAACTTTCTGATAGCACATCAATAAATTTCCAAATCTGTGTACTTACAAATGGTCAGAAAAATTAATACTAAACTTCAATATTTATCTCCTCCCGAAGCCATTTTATTGTATCACTGCAGATGTGAAGTGAGAGAATCATCCTTAAAGTTAATATCAAATTTTAATATTGCCAAATGGTCAAACATATGAAAAGTAGTATTTTATTACCTCAGCTCACAGCTACTTGAACTTTTCGAATAAAAGCAGAGTGTAACTACTGTCACATCTGAATAATTACTACATTCTATTCTGAAAACTATTTATCTTCCCCATTCTTAAATGACAGTTATGAAAACTATTTATCTTCCCCATTCTTAAATGACAGCTATTTAACATCAAGCAATATTTTAACTTCAGAATCTGACTTACATTATGCTAATAAATTACTTCATAGATCTCATCCTGGATTACAAACTACCAGAGTCAAAATAACTGTGAGTGTTACAGTATGACTATAGGAATTTAGGATTAAGTAAAAGTCATTTTCTTAGAGCTACATTAAATGTTTTTAGAGAAAAAGTCCCTATAAAATTATAAAATGTTTCCATCTTTCCCAAGTCTTTTCCCAGGAGTCTTCCATATCATATCCGATACGTTAACAACATGAGAGAATTGCCACAGTGACTTTTTAAACAAAATAACCGAATGCTATTCTTAAAGTCTTTAAACACTTCTAAAAAGGTCCTTCCGGCTTATGAACTCACGGCCATTTCCTAACAATTGTATACTTATCCTGTTTTACTGTCTCTCCTAGCCGATGACCAACTCAAATTTACACACCACCTCTTTCCTATTCTGTTACATCACTAAAACTGAAAAATAAAAACCTGCTACTTCCCCGCAAAGCAACAAGAAAAATACTAATTAACTAGAAAAAGTAAGACATGAGGCCGGTTCAATACAAAAATCACATCTTCTTAATCTCAAAAAGTTAATCGCTGCTTACCACAAAGGACAAATTCTCTCTCCAAGAGAAACCTGTCAATGGAGGCACTGTAAGGTTTATAGCACTATAAAATAAATTAACTATTACCTCAAAATCTGCTAAGCTTAAATACACCTGTTTAAAACCATAAGTATTCTAAAATGTCACTTCCCTTGGGAAGATTTTGCCAGCATAAGGAGTAGTAAATGAACTCCATTAGGGGAAATATTTTTTTGCCTCAAGTGTGTTCATATGAAAACCTGAGTGTGCAAAGTAATAGGCATTTCAGTAAGAATGAATCGTACTGCTGCACAAGATATGAGGCCGGTTCAATACAAAATAACAGTTCAAGTTCTTCGCATGGTGAAGGAAAATGTCGTTTTACAAAATGATTTTTTCAGTTTTTCTCTGACTCATATAAAGCTTACCCAGATTTTGCCGTCAAGTGTTTCGATGGCATTAAACTAACATAGAAAGTATGTAAGCTGAGTCCGTGGGGGAAATAAAGCAAACTGATCAGTAGTTCTAAGATAAAAGACAATGCTTTAAACCTCACACTGCGCTATTTGTTCCAGTCATTAAACACACAGGAAATAAGATTTTCTAGTTAGAAAACTAATTCGCAAAGGGCAATGACTTCATTAAAGCAAAGAAAATCTTATTAAGACAATGATCAGTCGAAAAATAACAAAACAAGTACTACAGGATTCGAAGAAAACAAGAGGAAAGTAGCACAAATTGCCTGTATATTTCTCCCTTAAAACCTCCTCCTGGACCAGCAGCCCCCAAACACAGCAATCGAGTTTCATTATTTATGTGCCCAGCAGACGCTGGATGCTGTGCTTTGCAGCACAAGATAAGTCGAATTCTTCCAAAGGCAGTGAACACCATAAATAACAAGACCGCTCTCATTATGACACTTTCCCCTCTGATGGTCTATCCAGGAGTCAATAGAAAGCCTACGAACTAAACCACAAACCACTCAGGACCGCCCCAGAGCGGGGCCGCTGGCGGCTGGCCTCGAAGCCTAAAGACCTGGGCTCTGGTCGCCTCCGTGGTCCCACCTGCGTGACCTTGGGCAAGTCACTTTCGACTCTCGCACTGGTTATCTGCACCATTAAGGTGCGAAGGTAAAACGCTAATACCGTATGACTCTATGACACACGGCGGAGTCGACTTCTGATTCGGCGATTCCTAAAGTGAAAGCGCATTAAAATATGAGCGAACGATGCCCAAGGCAGCGGAGCCCCCGTGGGCACAGCCCTGGAGCCGAGC
>NW_006436672.1:197866-199836 GCF_000325575.1 Pteropus alecto
CGGAGCTCTGGGCCCCTGCGCTGCGGAGCATTCTGTGACTCGTAGTTTTCGAGGACCACGGCGTCTGGCTCGGGAGTGGAACTCGGGAGTTCTCTGATGTCATCGTCTAGAGCGCCGAGCCACAGGGGTCGTTCGTTTGCAGATAATTTGTTTGCAAACTATCGCATAATCGGTCCGGGAAGCATAAATCCATAGGCTGCTACGTGACCTGGAGAAAAATGCTTTACAGCTCTGTGCGCCAGTTCTTCGCTCCTAACCATTTCTCTCTCCCTGGAGCTGTAGCTCCACCTCCTACTTAATAGGACAGAAGGCTAAGAGAAACTTAAAGGATTAGTTAAGATTCTTTTAGGAAGGATGGCGCATAAATATGCATTCTCGTAAGGATTCTTAAGTATTTAACATACCTGTTGAACACCTACTGTATGCCAAGTCCCATGATAGACACTAGGCATACATCTGGGAAGAAGACAGACGGTCCTGCCTTCATGGAGCCTGCAACCTCTAAGGGGATCTAGTCTTTAAGCAAGAAAATCACAGATTTCAGTGCAATGGAGAAACAGAGCAAATTAAAGAGATGGTGGGGGAGGAGGGGCTCTTTAGAGAGAGTGGTCAGGGAAGGCTCTCTGAGGAACTGATATTTGAGCTGAAATCTGAAAAATGAGAATTATTCAGATATTTAAAGAGCTGGGAAAGAATGATATGCCATACTTTTCACAATGCATGGCATGCACTAGGCTCTTGATAAATATTTGTTTGTGTCCTTCCTTTCCTTCCCCTGCATAGCCTTGGGTCACATCCTTCCCCCTTTGAAATCTGTATCAACACCTTTCAGAACATCCTTCCCATGTGACGATGTACAGGAGACAAATCGATGTCGGGAGGTAGGACAAGCTGTACAGCTGCTAGGACAAAACACAAGGTGAATGCCAATGAGCCTGATGACATGGTGGGAACCCTGACCGCTTAACCCCTTTTTTGTGAACCAGGTTAAAAGTCTGTGATCTCAGCCTGGCCTCCTGACTGGATTCTGTTTATGAGGCACTAAATCAGATTGGGAGTTTGTCTCTGTTAGGATCCTAAAGGAAGCTTAGTCTTTATCTTACCCGAATCAGTGGTGAAGTGAAAGACTTAGACTTGTCTGTGGAGATTTACCTGTGTGACCTTAGGCATCGTGTGACACTGTGATGTTCTGGCCCTCAGTGATCTCAACTGCTCACCTTACAGAATGTTCTCGGAAGCCCATAAGTTGATGGAGGTGAAAACACCTTGCAAACTTCATAGAATGCTCCTGTCCCGACTCTTTCAGGCTGCTCATATTCAACATTTCCAAGATGACTATTCTGTTATCTTCTGGGAAACCTTAACTGTGTAGCCTTGCTGACACCTGTCTCCTAGAGGCCCCTGTCTTCATCTGTACAATAGTTTGGCTTCATCACAGTTTATGAACCGGCCAAAGTACTGTTTCCTCTGGTCCACAGTGGATTTTTGTTTTTGTAACTGAATGTTGCTAACATCTTATAGTAGGGAGAGTTCACATAAAAATGCAGATGTCACCTGCCTGATCCCTCTAAACATTTGAATTGCTTTCCCTGGCTAGGAGGTCTGAAAGGTGGGGGGAGGAGTCTCTAGATCTGGACTCCTACAGGATTCTAGATAGGATATTTGGGACATACTTAAACTGGAGGGATGGCGGGATGGCGGGGGTAGGGGAGATCCCTTATTTACTTGAAATTCAAACTCAAATTTAATGTCTTGTATTTGATCCAAAAACCTTAGCGGAGGGATCAGACTGGAGAGGGAGAGCCTCTCACTCCCCCAGGGTAGGACCCAGAGGCAGTTTGTCCCCTATTGTTAATTCTTTTGATATTATTGACTGAGCAGTTTTAAATTATTCCTTTGCTTTTTTTTTTTTCTTCCGTGCCTAACAAAGGTCATTTGACAGTGAGAGGCACATTTAAAGACAATGAGGG
>NW_006436672.1:199963-214344 GCF_000325575.1 Pteropus alecto
AAAAAAAAAAATTTTCTTTTTGCTTTTCCTCCGCCGTTTTTTTTTTTTTTTTTTGGATGGAGAGCTTTATTATGTAACAGTTCTTTCAGTGTTATTCTTTTTAAAGTATGTGGAATATTCCCTTGTTAAAATTACAGTCTGAGAGCGAACCAAGAACATTCAGGACACACAGAGGGCACTGAGGAATGCTGGAATATTCCATGGATACTTGTCATCTGAAGAAAAGGGAGAGGAGGAATCTGAATTCCAGAATCTGCAATTTACCTTTAAAACATCGTTCTCATCCTCCTTATTCATGCCTTGCATGTGTAAAGCCCTTCGAAGTTTTGTTCAAAAATATCTATTGAGCTCCTTCTACACGCTTACACGCTGGGACCTCCAGATGGACATTAACCCCTCTGACAACACGAAGTAGAGCAGTGTGGAGAGGTCATGCGACTGATCCAAAGCCACACAGAAAGTTTCTGAGCACCTGTCGCTCCTCTAAGATTGACCTGCCCTTCCCTCATAGATACTTCATGTCTCCTTCCCTGCTTTGTTCTTCTCTCTTTAGCAGGAAAGATAAATATTTCACTTCTTTATCTTGCTTATTTTCTGCATGCCTCACTATGGTGCAACCTCCACACAGGCCGGGATGTTATCTGTTTTGTTCATCACTGTATTCTCAGTGCCTATAACAGCAATATTATTTGTTCACTGATGAATGTCACCAGCCCCCTTAATGGACTGAGTCAGATTCAGAAGTCAATGGAAGGAGCAACTCCAGAGTACCCCCCTGTTTTTGTTACTGGACCGAACCGGGTCCAGTTACTCAGTGGTTGCCAGCCAAAAGACAAGGTGATTTTATGAGAAGGAAATTTATCGAGAGCCAGCAAGCAAGAGACACACTGGGGATCACTCCTAGAGCAATGTGTCTTCGAAAGCAAAGGATTGGATTAGCCTCATTCAGAGAAATCAAACATAAACATCAAGGTGAGCTTCCTCATCACAGGTATAGGTGGGGACATTCCTGCACCTACGCAGTTAGCAAACATGCCTATACATATATCACATGTTCAAAAATAGTGGAAAACTCCCACCCCTGGGAGGAGAGTTTAGGATTATAACGAGGGTAAAATGAGAAAAGTTCATGAGATCAGCAGAGGGTCCTCTAGGCTGCTTGGGCCAGCCCTGAGCGTGTTGAACTAGATTCTTCCCCTGGTTCTGTAAATTATCTCATCTCCTTGAAAAGACAGGTCTGACAACTGTCAAAGTTAGGGATGGAGTAGGTATGGAAGAAAGTTTAAGTCTCAGCCCTTCTGTTAAAATCTGAGCAAATCACAGGATGTGGTTAGAACACCTTATAATAATTAGGGTGATCTAAGTGGGTTTACAGGTTAATCTAAGTAAAGTTATGAATTCTAAATAAAAGTCTGTGCTAGGCTACCTGTAAGGATGTATATGTATCACATATATATGTTAGGTTACATTCTGACTAGAAATCAGAACCAAAACAGAACAAGAATTAAACATGAACCACTTTCTGAATCCAGCTTTGTTCCTGTGGTGTCCCCTCCAGAAACTGGGTAGCAGAGAGTTAAAAACAGCATTTCTCTATTTTTCAGTGTAAAAATGAAACCTGGGAAAAGAGTCAGTGGGGCTGCTTTCGTGGCTGAGAAGTCAGAAGGCTGGCCTTCCTGGCCCTCCCACATACCTGGCCTCAGCCAAGGGTAGAAAGGATGCTGCTCAGTCATTACCGCAGGTGGGGTGAGATTGCGTGACCTGCCCAGAATACAGATCAGGTGACTGGATTGTCCTTCTGAAACTAATTTTTGTGTCCCAGGGCTGAAGCACAATACTTCAGGGAGGAACTATGAGGGACCATCCACATGCCATAAACGGGATTTCCGAACAGGTCAACAAACAACCAAAATTCCAGGCTCACAGAGGAAAAAAATCTGGAGTCAGGGGAGCTGATTGCCTCCAAGATTTTTCGAGAGCAGAACCAGGTATTTCCTGCTTAGGCTCAGCAGGCAACAAGGAAGAGAAACTGACACTGGATATTGCCTGATGCCACAGGAGCCCTCAAGATCCTCAGCAATGCCTGCGATCTCTGGGGTCTGGTGAGTTTCCAGCCCCGGCAGACAACCCAGTTAGGTCATACGTTAACTACCTTGACCACATATGGCAGGTCGGGGATGCTGGTAAGCCCTAAAATTATGGAGAACAGAATGCCTGCTATCATGCAAACATGTGGACTCTTGCTCCAATGTGGTGTAAAAACTTGAAAAGGAAGATTTTCTGAAGCCCAGATGCCTGTCGAGGGCCACATCTGGGTTGCTAATTGCCACACTAAAGTGGTGGAACATTCTAGAAAGTGAACATTCTAGACAAAGTTGAGAGAGGATCTGAGAAGGAATCCATCTGGGCCTTTACCAGATCTTCAGCCTGTGAGAACTTCTCGCTCAGACCCCCGCAGTTGACCTGTCCAACAAATCAAAGGCCACCAGTTTCTCTTATCCATCTTGCCGTTTGTCAGAAGTGTTTACTTACGTTCAACAATAAGAACCAATGCCTCAAGTGTCTGGGAGGGCTGCCATGCTGACACCCAGAGGAAGAGAAGCAGAAGTCACAGCTTCCACCAGCAGACCCTGTGGACTTCACGGGCCCTATCCTAGGAAAGGAGAGCAAGGAGCCTGGACTCCAGAGTCCATAGTCCATCAGCACCAACTAGTCATGACCTTGGGCTCATTAACCTTAGTTCTCTAAGCCTCAACATTTCCTCATCTGTAAAATAGAGTTGATCATAATTCCTACTTCACAGCCTCATCGTGAGTCTTAGAGGAAATAACGAATGTAAAGTTCTTAGCAAAGTGCCTGGCATATATTGATGGCTCCATCAATGTCAGCGACTGTTTTATTTAGTTTAGCCCGACTCCTAAGCTCACCTGATCGAGGTGAATGACACAGTCTCTCATCTAAGCAGTGGCTAGGTTTTAGAATTACTCTGACGACTGTGAACCTCACACATAATCTGGGGCGACTGGGGTGGAAGTATTCATTGTGGACTGGGATCCTGGGGAATTTGGTATGGCTGGAGAGCAGGGCCGTGCGAATGTGGTGCCCTGGAAGCAGTAGGGGACCGACTCAGAAGGATCCCGGTTGCCAGTGTAAGGGGGATGTGATGGCTAATTTTACGTGTGGACCTGACAGAGCTAAGGGATGCCCAGATAGCTGGGAAACGTCATTTCTGAGTGTGTCTGTCAGGGAGTCTCTGGGAGAGATTGGCGGTCACATCAGTAGGCTCAGTAAAGATCTCCCTCCCCACTGTGGGTGGGCCTCATACGATCCTTTTAGGGCCTAAATAGAACAAAAAGGCAGGGGTAGGGAGAATTCACTCTCTCTGCTGGAGCTGAGACATCTGTCTTCTGCCCTCAGGCTTCGGGGCTCCTGGTTCTTGGGCCTTTAGACTCAAAGTGAATTACACCACCAGCTTTCCTGGTTCTCAGCTTTCAGGCAACAGATGGTGGGACCTCTCGGCCTCCATAACCGCATGAAACAACTCCCATAGTAAATCTCCCATATATACCTATCTCTATCTATATGCATAGATCCTGTTCGTTTCTCCGGAGAACACTGACTAATACCGGCGGCTTCGATTCACTTTCCCAAGTGTACCCTACCTCCTTCTCTTGGCCACAAATATAAGTATAAATAAACTGACTTAGGTAAGCTAGAGCAGCATTGTGATGGCTTCTTCGGTGTTTTCAATCATCTCTGGCTCCTTTAGAAACATTTCACTTTCACCTAAAAGATGAAAGATTCCCCCCATCCACAACCCCCATGGGCCCTTCTCTCTCCCCCTGTCCCTTCTTTTTCCCTCCCCTCCCCCTCCTCATCCCCCATCCAGCAGACTAACCGCAGGGGCAGCTCTAAAAATAGCTTGCCTTCACCAACCCCCCTAGCATGTAAATACATCTTTGTTCCCCGGCGGGCATTTAATAACTGTACTTTACAGAGAAACAAAAGCTGTAATCAGAGCCCAACAATAGAAGCGGCAGGCAGCTCTGAACAATACTCAGAATTCCCGTGGTGACTTCCACCCCCCAGCCACAGCTGTGAGAACCAGAAGTCTCAAGCACGAATTCCATTCACAATTATTCGCCTAGCCCCACTGTGGCTTATTGGAATCACGGCTTTCCGGCCTCCTCAGCGGGGCTTTCAAGATGCTGAAAGGGATGCCAAGCCTGGACCCCTACCAGGAGCAGGCAGGCCATGCAGGTGTGCATGGGGGGCTGGCGCTGAGAAGCCTGCAGAGTCGCACGGTGACAGAGCCAGACTGCCCGAGGCTAGAGACTTCAGCAGCCAGCGGTCTCTGCACCAGTGCTTCATGCAAGACTTCCTTCAGATAAAAGCGCTTTGCACTGACTTCCTTCTCGGCCCTGCAGTCTGTGCATTCCAGGATAAGCCCAGCAGCTGGCTTCTCCCAGCAGGTTCAAGGCTTAGAACCTCAGAGAGGGACGCTCTTTAAGAAGGACAACTCCAGTGGGTCTCAGGTTCTGTTACATGTTAGAGTCACTGGAATACTTAAAAAAAACATTTAGCACGAGACCCCCATGCCAGACCAGGTGAATTAGAGTCTCTGGCAATGAGGAATCAACATTGGTATTATTTTTCTCCTTTCTTTTCGTTTTGAAGTATAACTGAAATATAAGGTTATGGATTGAATATTTGTGTCCCTCCCAAAATTCATATATTGAACTCCCACCCACAATATAACTGTATTTGGAGATAGGGCCTTTTTGGATAATTAAGGTCAAATGAGGTCATAAGGGTGGGGCCCTAATCCAATAGGATTAGTGTACTTATAAGAAGAGACACCAGAGAGCTCACTCTTCTCCTTTCCCACAAAACAACGTAAAGACTCAGCTAGAAGGCAGCTGTCTGCAGCTGAGAAACAGTTCTCACCAGGCACTGAATCAGCCAGTGCCTTGATCTTGGACTTCTCCACCTCCAGGAGTGTGGGCAATACATTTCTATTTAAGCTACCCTGTCCATGGTATTTTGTTTCAGCAGCCCGAGCTGACCAAGACATATAGTAAAGTCTATGACTCTGAAGTATAAAGCCTGATAAAGTATGTCACCACCATCCACCATCCTAACAGCCCCCAAAGTCTCCCAGTGCCAGCTACAGGTAAGCACTATTTTGATTTCTATCACCGCAGATGAGTTTTGCCTGTTCTTGAACTTCATATGAATATAATTGCGCGCTATGTTATGTCTTCTTTGGGATCGAACTTCTTTTGCTCAGCATTGTACCACAGATTTATTGATGTTTTGTGTATCGTATTTGAACTTCATATGAATATAACTGCGCGCTATGTTATGTCTTCTTTGGGATCAAACTTCTTTTGCTCAGCATTGTACCAGAGATTTATTGATGTTATTGTGTATTGTATTCTATTCTATTGCTGTGTAATGTTTCATGTTACGAATAATGCACAATTTATCTATTCTCCCGTTGATAGACATTTGGTTGTTGCCACTGTGTCTTTTCTCGTGTTGCTTCCTCAGCCCAGAATGGCTTTCCCATCCAGCCCCCCGCCCCCGCCCCCTAATCTCTACAAATAAAACCTTCTCACACTGAGAGGTCAGCTTGAAGAACCCAGTCAAAACTCATCCTGAGCATCTTTCTGACCTTTCAAAGAGAAGTGACCGCCTCTCCTCTGTGGCCCCACTGGTCCCCATTTTGAAATTCTAAGGGCATCTCTGCCAAGGGACCATGATTTCTTCAAGGTCAGGAACCATATCTGAATCATCTCCGTAGCCTCAGCCCCTAGCACGGTGCCCAGGAGACAGGAGGAGTCTAACTAGGGACAGTCGCCTGTCTGAGGAGGCAGGTCCACCACCAGGGAGCAGACCTGGGCAGTCTGGTTTTGGGAAGGGAGGCTTGCAGAAGCGAGGCAGGTTCTAGGCCTAGAAAGGGCCTCGAGGCCCTGAAGGACAGCTCGACAGGAAGTCCAGTGGGACAAACTGGGCATGAGCATGGTGTGCGGCTGTCCAGGGCTCGCTCCGCGTGGCAGCCCAGGTGACTGAACCCTAAGCCCCCAGGATGCACAGCCCCACACACCTGAGGAGACGGGCTCAGGGGCCTGGGAGAAGGGGGCCCTTAGGCAGGGCATCGGTGGGTTCCGGGCTTTCAGGTCTTGGCACGGCCCAGAATTCTGTCTCAAGCACTGCAGCCTGGACCTGGTACCCCCTGATTGCCTCCCGCCTTCCAGGGGGACATTTGGAGCCACCCAGAAAGCTGACCAGAGGAGCTCCGCAAGGTCCATTGCATTTCCTGCTGCAAGTTCCTTTTCTCTGATCTCTCCTCCTTCATGTAAGTCACTTAAATAAGGCCATCGATATGGTTCTCAGTCCACTGAGGCAACCCAACGGCAGTACTCAGGAAGCCAGTCTCCGGATCGATAGCTCTTAATCAATTCATGCTTTTTGTCATAGAGAGGTGGTCAGCATTGTTTAGAAAATCTAAGCTTTTTGACCCATGATGCTGTTGCAAGGAGAGGCTATTGGCAACAGACAGACCGGAGCCTAAACCTGTTGCTTCCTGGCTGTGTAACTCTGAGCCACTCGCTCCAGTGTTCTGAGCTTCAGTTTCCTCATTGGCCAAATGCTATCTCAGTTGCACAGAGGTTATGAGGATAAGCAGGTGTTTAATGAGTGGCTGTTATGTCCCCCGGGCCATCGGAGGCGGCGTACGCCCCGATCCTGTGCTCATCATTTACTTCCTAACAACAGACAGGCTCTTCTCTGGACGCCACCCTGGTTATCCTGAAACGCCCTCCCCCACCTCACCCGGGCGCCCACGCCAGACTGTTTGTTTTGGATGCAGGAGGCCAGCCAGGGAGTGGCGGGCCTGCCCATGCGGTTCCTTGAAACAGAAGTTGCTCCCTGACTCATTGTGAGAGAAGCCAGCACATCCAAGCACCTACACAGACATGTCGGAGATAGGCTGCCCTGTGGGCAGGGCTGCTGGTGGGTGGGGTGGTGCACAAACTGAGTGATGGCGGACAGAGGGCCTGTAAGCCAGGCAGGAGACCTCGGCTGTGTCCTGGGAGAAACAGGGAGGTGGCACTGAAGGGTTTTAAATGAGAAAGGGACACAATCAGATTTGTGGCTTCGAAAAGTCCTTCTGGATCCTTGGATGAGTCTTTCAGAAGGGAAGGCCCCACGTATATTTCAGCATCGTCTCCTTCCTTTGCCCAACACAGGTTTTCTGCTCTAGCCAAACCCCTAAACGCCCTCCGCACCTCTGCCCTACCGGGGCTCTCTCCATCCGCCCTTCCCTCCTCCAGAGATTCTCCCCCGGCCCCCCACACCTGTTCCCTGCTCTCTTCCCAGAACCCAAGGTTCTCACCCACCCACCCAACGGCTAGAGCCACTCGGAACTTGCTGCCCCATGTGGCTAATTCTCGGAGCCCACGACGCTGTCGAAAGAACAAAACTTTTGCAATCAGAAGACCCTAGTTCAAGTTCACATTCTGTCCTTAGCAACTTACAGTCTTCGGCATCTCACTCAACCTCTCTGAGCCATGCTTTGCTCATTTGCACAATAGGGCAATATGACACATCTCCCAGGATTGTGGTAAGTATCAACGGAATGTAAAAAGCACTCTGTAAATAACGACTTTGAACACAAACTAGAAAAGCCATGGCTACAGAACCCGGAAAACCCAGGGCGGGACCCTGGCACTGCCTCCTACGGATGACTATCTCTAGACAGGTCGCCCAGTCTCTCTGGGCTTATTCTCCTCTTCTGTATGTGGGGAGCTTAGAACCTGCCTCTGAGATTAAGATGAAGATCGAATGCGTTAAGGGATTGGCACCGCGCCTGGTACATAGTAGCCTGGCAATGAATGGTGGTGCCCTGCCCTCCTCACTGCCAAACAACAGTGCTTTGGACATGGGAGTACGAACGTGTCTTTTGCTTGCCTGGCTAATTTAATTACAGACCCTCAAATAAAGGGATGGATGCAGAGGTGGGTGGGAGGGTAAGTGGTTGATGGATGGACAAATGAATGTCTAACTGACCAGATGAATGAATGAATGAATGAATGCGGGCGACCAAACTGATAGCTGAATAAAGTCAAGGAGCAAATGAAAGCTTCAATGAATGAGCAAAGAATAGAGTGAGTGAATCATTAAATGAGTGACAGCGGGGACAGGCGGTAGAGGCCTGTTCTCCTTTGGCCCAGAGGTCCCTCCTCCCCGCGCCCCCACCCTAACCCTCTGGCCTTTAAGGTAGGAGTAAAGCACTAGTTATCTTCTAGGCTCTCCTTAGTGGCAGACAGATGTCCCTGCCAGGTAACCAGGGCAACCAGGTTCCTGAGCAGAAGCAGCACTTGGCTCCATGAAAGTGAATCCAGGCCTATCTTGGTGACAAGGTCAACTTTCTGGGGCTGTGTAGACTAGAGGAAGTGCCCGCTCTGAGCAGTCGGTGGGCACGCTCAGGCCAGGCGCTCTCTGCGTCCAGGCTGGGGCTGCATCCTCGGCAGCCGCCGACCTCCTATTTGGGAAGCGGGGGGTCGTCATTTGCTTCATTAGAGAAGATGCAACTGGCACGAGCAAGCTAAGAAAATGGGTCTGAGGAAGAAGACATCTGGAGAGAGGTGGGCCACGGCCCCCGGCCTGCTGACTGTGAGCCTGTGGGCCAGGAGATGGCTCGGTCAGTCACGGCAACCCCCTTGGGGCAAGGAACAAAGACCTGCTGGCAAAGGCATGATTCTCTGGGAACAGAGGAGCCAGTCACAGTGCTGGTTTCTTTCTTATAACCATGCTCGGAGGCAGCCAGGCAGTGCCCACCCACCCCTCTGCCAACCCTTACGCAGATAAAGAGGCCCAGTTAGGGAAGAAGACTGGCCCGGGATTCAAGAGCAAAACAGCAGAGCAAGGAAAACCCCAGTCTCTCCACACCCCAACCCTTCTCTCCAGGCTCTCGTATGCAGCTGAGACCCACGTTCAGTTAAATTAAAGGTCCTCATTAACATCCCGAAACAGTCCAGCCAGGCCTGCCAGCTAGCTGTTATCCGCTACCGGATCTTCCTCTCCAGACTTTTTTGCATCTAGCCTTTCACCACGTCTTTAAGGCAACGAAAGAACTGCGGCCTTGGAATCTCTCGCTGGGAACCCAGATGAGCAGAGCAGAGCGAACCGCCTCGCGGGCCAGGCGCTGCTTTGGGTTTAGACTCTGTGTTTTGTATGTTGTCTCATTGAGAGCTGACAACAGCCCAGTCAGGTATTTCTTCTGCTTCACAGATGAGGAAACTTGAGCTCATGCACCTGAGAGATGGAAGAGTCTGGACTCAAGGCCTGAATTTCTTCCTACTCCAACCACGCCTCATGGACATAAACAAGGCCTGAGGTTAATGGAAACGCACGCACGCAGGCACACACCAGTTCGTCGCAATGTCATAATCCCTCATGCACAACTCTCCGATGGGAAAAGCAAATCCTTGCTCATCAAAACCAAGGATAATGTCACCGGACCCGCGTGTGCTCATCTAATTTACTTGCATGAAATGGGGCCTCCTAGGATATATTAAGAGTTGGTGATTTCATTGCCTAGCTCATTGGCTGTAGATTCATATATTAAAGAATAAAGAACACTTTTAAGATTCTCATCTTAAACAAACTGCCCACTAATCTGCACCATGCTCTCTAAGGGTGCTCTGTGGACCGGTACCAGTACACAAATATTTATTATCCACCCTCAATGGGACACGTGCGGACACTGAGGGTCAACATTTAGACACGTGCACAGCTTTTTGATGTTGTTAAGACGTACAAGTGCACGGTCGGGGAGGTTGCATTTTGGTCTGTTTCTGTAATCTCTCCTCCTCCACAGTATCTTATGAAGAGTCAGTCTGAGATGGATTGGGGAGAAAATAAAAAACTGGTCCCACCACAGGCAAGCATTGCCTCTGAGGCCTGTGAGAGACTCCGACCGAGAACGTTTGGGATTTTGAGGACTGGCTATCAACTTCCAGGTGATGACCTTGAATAAGCAGAGGCTTTCCAGCCCTCTCTCCCCTCTCCCATGTCCCCTTGTGGTGCTACAAATTTGAAATTCTTGGATGACTCAGAACCCCCTGTTCCGAGAAAGGTGTTCAGAGGTACACTTACAGCGATGCTAAGATCTTTTTGTGAAATTTTCCTAAATACGGGGTGACCAGGAGGAACCTTCCCAAATAGCCTTCATATCCGCCCGGAGGTGCCAAGCTTGAGAAGGGAGAACAGGCGGGCGGTGGTGAGCGTGGGAAGATGCGCTCTGTAGCAACGCCGCAGAATAAGGCCGAGGAGGAGAAAGGAGGCAGAGAAAGACCCCAAAGCAGAAGCACCCCTCGCTTCCTCCTCCCTCGCCCACCCCCAGTCTCTCTGGCACCCTCCGAGAAGAGTAAACTGAAATGTGGCAGGAGAACCAGGCCGACTCTTCCAGAGTTTTCCACTGACCCTCGCTCGGGCCACCCCCATGGAAAACCACTTCATGGGCTCCCCGAGTCTTTTCCACTTGGCTGGTTTCTGATATTTTCCGGCCCAGCGAGCAGTGGACTCAGATGCTGTGGATGTGCAGCGGGGAAGAAAATCGAGTGGCAGGGCAGAGCGCGCCTGGAGGGGTGCAGGGAAGCCGCCCGAGGGGGTGACCCGGGGCTGAGACCTGAGCGATAAGCAGAGGCCCGCCGTGCGAGGGTGGGGAGGACGGAGACTGTTCCAGGCAGAGGACCAGAGGGTGCGAGGGCTCCACGTGGGACAGGGTTTAATGCGTTAAAGCAGCAGAAGGAAGCTCAATGTGCTGGGGCGTGTGGAGCAAGTGAGGACACAATGGGAGGTCCCCGAGTGGCGAAGGTGGGACCCCAGCATCTTGGTCAAGGTGAGGAGCGGAGACTGCGTTCATCGTGTCTGGTAGAGTTGAAACAAGATCATAACAGGATACCCAGTGAAATTCGCATTTCAGATAAGTTTTGGGTCATGCTATCTAAAAATTTTTTTGGGGGGATTATCTGGAATTCGAATTTCACTGGGCATCCTGTCTAGTTATTTGCTAAGTGTTATTTCTAACTCCTATTTGGAATACTTTAAAGGGTGAAGCAACAGAGGGGCGATTTGATCTGATTGATCCCCTTTTTGCGTTGTGTGACTCATGGGCAGGAGTGGGGCGGGAGAAGTGGGGATGGCAGCCGATCAGGAGAGAGAAGAGGCTACGGACCAGGCCGGCGGCCCGGGAGTGAGGCCAAGCAGGTGAGCGTACACTCACCGCAGACGAGGCTCGAAGCCCGTCCAGTGAGGGTCTGCCGACCGAGTGAGCACTTGAGCAGAGAGAACATCACTTCTCTCCCCAGCCCTTGATGGGAGGCATCCTTGCCTCCAGCGGCAGCGCTCCTGGGTTAACAAAACTCCGAGACCTGGAGCACAAGAAGCCTTGTGACATCCAGCATCTCACTCAGCCACCACACGTGATGGCTCTCCGGGTGACACAGAATGAGAGTGGCAGAGAGGAGGAGTTCCCAGAGAATCACGCGTGAGCTCCAGTGAATAAGCCACGTTACAGATGTGAGGTGTGGTCACAGCTGCTCCGGGGGTAGAGCGTCTGGAGAACAGCTGTACTGGAGAGAAACTTGGGTGGATGGCAACAGTTGGGCCGTGCAGTGACCTGAGGGTCCCCAGGCCTCGTCAGTGAGGTGGGGCACCATCACACATTTGCCTAAATGCCAGTGGCTTGTGTTTACTCCCCAGACGCATTGCATTATTTCTTTGGAGGAGTTTCTGGGAAAATCTGGGTCTTTACCTCTAATCTCTGGGTGATATCTGCTGCCTGCATGGCCCCAAAGATGGTGTTTCTCCACTGCCACCTGGTCAGTGACCCGGGCCAAAGTTGAGGCAGCCCAGCAGTCTTGAGATGAAGCCCTTGGGGGCGAGAACATGCCAGGCAGTGTCTACTGAGTTGCAGCCAGGCCACGTTACGTGTAGAAATGGGGCAAATGTTCCCTACTGCCTTCTGTATTCTGCCTTGTCACTGGGCCCCGAAGAAGCACAGCTTGGACTCACGAGGCCATCAGAGTCCCTTGGAAAACAGTTTCCTCAGCTCTGCCTGGAGACTGTCCCCACTGGACTGGGGCTCGAATCTGGGTGACCGGGCACACAGCCACTCACAGCCCTCCTTGGGGGCACCTTCCCTCCCTGCAAATAAGCTCATGCAAATAGACACCTGACACCTTACTGGCTCATCAGGCACGCCCACTCTATTTGGGCTCATCTGGCTCTGGCTACATTATAGAAAATCTTTCCATTTGTACAGGATTTTATGTTTACATATCATCCTGTATTTGTTTCCTGTGCCTGCTGTAACAAATTACCACAAACCGAGAGGCCTAAAAAAACAATACACATTTATTGTCTTACAGTCTGGAGGCCAGAAGTCCGAAGTCTGTTTGACAGGGCTGAAGTCTTTGTTCCCCTTTTTCTTTTTTTTTTAACACCTACAGCACCTGGTCTTCCTAGGTGGTCTCCCATCCAAGTACTACCCAGGCCCGACCCTGCTTAGCTTCTGAGATCAGACGAGATCGGGCCCGTTCAGGGTATCATGGCCATCGATAAAAATCTGTTCCTTGCCTCCTCTAACTTCTAGAAACCGCTGGCATTCTCTGGCTTGTGGCCACATCCCCCAGTCTCTGTGTCCATAGACTCATCACCGTCTGCTTCTCGGGTCTGTCGCCTTCCACCGATGAAGACCCCTGAAACAGGCCCACCTGGATAACCCAAGATATTCTCCCCATCTCAAAACCCTCAAATAAATCACACCTACGAAGGACCTTCTGCCATACAAGGTAACATTCCCTGGTTCCAGAATTAGGACATGGATATCTTTGGGGCCATCATTCTGTCTACCACCCATCCCCGTTCATTACCTCATTTTATTATCACGATGGCTCTGAGAGGACGAGAAACCGTGGCTCAGAGAGGTTAGGTGATCTGCCGGGAGTCACACAGCCAGAAGGGTGTAGGGCAGGGGAGGCGGAACCCAGGTCTGTGTGGTTCCAACTGCAGGGAACAGATTATGGAACAGAGAGGACGACGACGCGTCTGCAACGCGAAAAACACCTGCTGCTTTTCTCTCCCTGATTTCTGCCCCTCCCCATGCCCGAGCAGGCCTTCGGTCCTCCTCTTTCTTTCAAGGGGTAAGAGTTGAGAGAGCACGAAGGGAAACACCTGCAGACTGTCCTAGTTTAAGGAGTGACCCACATTAGAAGGAAGAGCTAAGCAGGCCACAGCTGGGGCCCGGTCTTGACGGCAGTTCAAGAATGGTTCGCACAGCACGTGCAAATGCGGTTTGGTAAATGATTTTCTCAATTAACCCACGAGTTAATAAACTTCCTGTTACTTACGGAGCTGCTTCATATCCCCAAAACCTTCCACCTTGGTTCAACAGCCAGGAAAAGGGGAAAGAAACGGGACTCATCCCTTTGGCTCTGAACCAGCAGAAAAAAGACTTTAAAGCAATGTTATTTTGTTTTAAATCAGACATTGTAGATTTGATATTTAGTTGGTGTTGGAGGAGGACAGCAAGCATAATTCACTCCCTGGGTATCTCAAGGGCACATAAAGGAACAGTCACACCTGCTCAGGCCACAGTAAGACATCGAGTGACTCACGCTGAGCTTGTCGGGGGAGGCCAAGCAGTTGGCTGTGCTGTTCAGTGATGCAGAGATTAAAGAAAAGTTAATCATTGTGTTTGAGACTCACTGGGCCCTTTCTGGTGCGCCAGGCGGACACATGACAACTCACTGGCTGCCAGCCGCCGTCCCATGCATGCCTCCTGGCTTCCTGCTGTTTTTTTCTTCATGCTGCACCTGGACGTTCCCTCGCCGTAAAGGCATCTAAGGAGGAAATCAGGTCCCCTTGTTTGGGTGAGAAATGGCTCCGGGGAAGATGTCCCTGGGCGGCCGAGAAACCAGGAAAGCCTGTGCAGTGAAAGAAAGGTGGAAGTTACCTTTGCTGCAACTCACACCAGCTCTGAGAGTGGATGAACCTGCCTCTCAAACGTCAGCAGCTGGCCGGCGGGAAATGGCTCGGACACAGAGAAGCAGAGGATTGTGGGTGAGAAGAGAAATGATGACATCCAGTCCCAGGGAGCAGTGTAATGTCGAAGTTGCCCATGCCTTCGGACTCGTCAACTTCATATTAAAATAGATTTAAAATACGCAGATTTCAATGGGGTCGTGTGTGCTTTTAGAAATTGCTTTGTTTTTCCAATGAACACTATGTTCTGGAAATGTTGCCACTACAAGGCTTCAACAGTAACTCCTCATTGATTGCACTGTCTACGTCCGAGGTGCTGTACTCTG
>NW_006436672.1:214653-236768 GCF_000325575.1 Pteropus alecto
GCTGCGAGGAACACCTTTGTCGCTAAATCGCTGGCTATGTTCTGGATTTCATTGTTATTGGTATAAATACCTAAAGTGGATTTGTGTAATTAAGAGGGTATGTATTTCAGTATCTATTGCTGGAAGCCACACCTCTCCAAAACTTAGTGGCTTTTTCTGGGGTCGCTCACATAGCTACATTCCACTGGAAGGTCCACTGGGCCGGAAGGTTCTCGGTGGCCTGACTCGTAATTCTGGGAATTGGTGCTGGCACTCAGCTGAGGCCCTCAGTTCTCCACATGGCCTCTCAGCCTCTAGCAGGCTAGTCTGGGCTGCTGCCCGGCTTGGACCCCCAGTTCCCAGAGGGCAAGAGCGGAAGCTGCAAGGTCCCTTGAGTCCAGACTCCGGAACTCACGCGATGTTGCTTCTGCCACATCTTTTGGCCAGAGCAAGGCCCAGGGCCGGCCCAGATTCAAGAGAGGGGAGAAATAGACACTGTCTCTTGATGAGGGGCACAGCAAGGCCAAGGGGCATGGACACCGGCGGGTGGAAGTCACTGGGGCCATTACCGTAATGATCCATCTCAGTAGGTTCCGTCCCGAGCCCTTTTCCAATATGCTGCCAAATTGTCCTCGGAAAGGTGGCATCATTTACACTGCCACCTACCAGTGCCCTTTGGGAATATTTTTAAAACAAACTGTGCAGCCTCGTCTGGAAGAGCGCACACTATATGCGATAGCAGAGAAGCCTTCTGTCCCCTGAGTAGCCACAGTCATGTCCCTGGGTGGTGACCTGGGACCCGGCAGCAGAGCCAACAGTCACGCAGGCCAGTCGAGGATGGTCGTTCTCTTTGGACAGAGTGGAGGCTGAGCTCTATGCCTGTTTGGCAGAGTCGTCACTCCTGCCCAAGCCCCCTCACCTCTCCCTGGTCTCTCAAAAGCCTCTTAAACGTGCTCCTTTCTGCTCTGCCAGACTCCACTCCTTCTGCCATGTGATCTAGAACGACTTTATCAAAATGCAAATTTCATCAGGGTAGGCCCAAGTTTAAAACTCTTCAATAATCTTGGCTGCTTTCCAGAAAGAGCTGAAGATCCGTCACGTGGCCTACAGGTGCTGACCAGATACAAAGCACCCACAGCTCCAGCCACTGTGCTTGCTCTGCCAACTCTGGCCACGTGGCCTTATTCCATGTCTCCTAAAGGTGGCAGGCTCTCTCGTACCTCCTGTCTGGGCTGAATCTATTCTGGAGTGCTCAGCTCCTCCTCTTCTTATTTTTAACAGCTTCATTGAGATATGATTCATATACATTTCACCCGTTAAAGTGTTCAGTGCAGTGGCTTGTAGGACATTCCCAGGGTCTGCTGGTCTTTTTTCAGTTCGAAGCACATTCCATTAGATGGCTAGACCGCATTTTGTTTATTCATTCATCAGTTGATGGACGTTCAGGTTGTTTTCACCTTTAGACTACTGTGAATAATGCCGCTATGAACGTGCACGTCCAAGTTGCTGTGTGGACACGTCTTCACTTCTCTTGGGCACGTACCTGCTGAAATGGCTGGATCAGACGGTTCCTCTGTGTTTCATTGTTCAAGGAATTTCCAGACTTTTCCCAAGGGCTGCGCCATGTCGCGTTCCCACCAGCGGTGTGTGAGAGGTTTCTCTACCCAAACCCATTTCGATTCCACTCCTACCTCAGCTCTCAGACTAAGTGTCACTTCCTTGGGGAGCCCCTCCCTGGGCCTCGACTGGCTTCTATGCTTTATGCTGCCAAAGAACTGGGCTCCCTCTGGCATTTGCTGTACAATTATTCCATCCACACTGTCTTTCTCCGCGTGGTAGGCTCCATGACAGTGAGGCCTGTCTCGTTCACCTTTAAAACCCTAACCCAAGGCTGTCCTACAGCAGCAGCCCACTCGAAGTCTGTGGAATAAATGAATGAGTCAGAGAAGGAAAGCGGAGTCCCAAAGAGACGATGGGAGCCTTCTGTCCTATATCCACCCTGTCCCATACGGTAGCCACTAGCCACGTGTGGCCACTGCGTACTGAAATATGGTCAATGCCACTGAGAAATTAAGTTGTTCATCTTATTTCATTTTAATTTATTTGGATTTCAATAACCATCGGTGCAGGTAGAAGGAGCAGAGTGATATCAGGACCCCTGCTACAGAACTGAGTGTTCTCCCCTGGCGTTAGAATCTTCCTTTCCCCCTGCAGTCCTGGCAGATGTGTGGGGCGGCTGCAGGCTGAGCCGCAGGCATGGCCGGCCGCTGCTGCTTCACTGCTTCTGGCTTTGTGGAGAGGCTGAGAGGACAGGTATGCTGGAGGGTCTCCAAAATTAGAAGGGTCAGCCCTCGTTCCATGGTGAGTTCCTTGCACTTATGGCTATTTACATTCAAATGCATTAAAATGAACCAAAATTAAAAACTCAATTTCTCAATCACACTAGCCACATTTCAAGTGCTCAGTGGCCACACATAGCTGGTGGCTACTGTATGGGACAGGGTGGATATAGGACACGTCCACCATTGCAGTTCTTTTGGACAGCACTGTCCCTGAGGCTTCCCTCACGGAGGTTTCTCCCCTCTCCGTCTCCTCCAGGAGAATCTGCCCTCCCTGTTCCCAGCTCTCAAAGCCTTAGGGCCTGTGAGTCAGGCTCTACTGCCTTCTATACCAGTCCCCTGTGTGCAAATGGGATGTAAGACTTTCCCCACCCAGTCCCTGGGGAGTCCGCCCCCGTGCCCAGCTCTTCCCCTTCTCATCCTAGACTTATAAGGCCAAAAACTTCCTCTCTCCTCTCTGGTCCTATAGACACACCAGTTGCCCGGATGCAAAACCCTCTAAAGAGGAGAGGTGAAAAAAAAGTACCTCTCACTCTTCCCAATTCATTCTCACTCTGATGAGCCCGTAGGAAAACAAGATAGTTCATTTTTCACCCTTCTCTCTCCTCCTTCTGGCTCATAGTTTTGACCATTTGCTTCTGTTCTTCTCCACTCATGGAGTTAGAGGACTCAATGATGTAGCTAGAAAGTCTACCAAGAGTACCCAGGTTGGCCTGCCCGTTTGGCACAGAGGGAAGCAGGCCCAGAGAAGGGAAGAATTCCCACGATTGCACGGCATCTATCCTGACCTTCAAGGACTAAGGGACGCCAAGCAGCAAGGGAGGAGCAAGAATAAATTGTATGAGGCGCCTACTATGCCTCAGGTGCTTTATAATCGCATGTCAGCTGATTTACTATGTATCATAGGTTTTATTGCCGATTTCAGTTTGGATTCGGAGGCTCAAGAGGTTAGGTGACTTGCCTAAGACCACACAGTAGGGAGCAGAGCTAGGACTCCAACCCTTGTCTGCCCCACTTCAGGACCCAAGAGTCGCTGTGCACAGCACGAGCTCTGGGCCATCTGGGTTGGAGGGAGAGGTGGGTGATGGGAGGGGCACACAGGGAGAAGTCATGTACGTGGCACAGAAGGTGTCATGCTGACCAGCCCTCATGGTTGCCGCTTTGGACATTGTTAACTGTAGGGTTTTAAATTCTAGCCGAAGACATTTTCACTTGTAAGAAGAGCTTGTCAGGATCTTAGCATTTTTGTCCTGTAACTTATGCTTCTCAACTTCAGAGATTTTTGTGACGTCGACACTGTGAGTGTTCGAATAACTCAGCCTCACCTGGAAGGTACAAAAGTTCTCTCTCAAACGTGAGCAAGGAGGCGGCAGGACCACCCCCTGCTGCAAGATGACCTTTTATGTCGCTCCTTTCTGCCACCGAAATGCTGGTTCGGGTTTTTCGCGGCAGAGCGCGCCCCCTAGCGGGAAGGGCTGGCCTCCCCGTGTTACAGTGGATGGTTCGCCCACAGGAGAGTGCCTCGTCGAGGTTCTATTTATTTCATATTCTAGGAAATTTGTTTTCAAAAATGAAATCAGCCAGTGTGGTGAGATAGTCAGAGGGTTTTTTGTTATTGTTGGATTTTTTTTTTTTGTCACTAAGGAAGACAATCGGATGTGTGGGTTCAGTGGGGAGCTCTGCTGTGGGATGGATGTTTTCAGATTGAGTCCTTTCTGGGTGCAATCGCAGACCTCCTGCTTCAGATTTCCAGGTGTCTCCCACACTGCGAATCAGCCCCTTGCAGCTGGGCCCCCGGGACCTGCCTTGGCGCCAGCTCCCACGTGATTCTGGTGAACATAGTCCCAGAGCCTAAGCTGGAGGTGAGCCTGCTCTCTGCGGTTTGAATTCCACCTGTGCGCCATTTGCCACCAATCCTCCGCCTGTGAGGACTCTGCCCCTCCCCCAAGGCCCATCTATGTGTTACCTCCTCAGTGAGACCACTGTCACCCCGTCCAAACTCCCCGTCGGAATCTAATGATTTCACATGTGACACCCCCTGCGCAGTGTGGCCCACTGCACCCCAGATGCTCAGTGCACAGTTCTGTTGAGTGTATAGTAGGTGTTCGATATATTTGAATTAAGCACCCTAAAACGTTTTCCCTCTTCTTAGTGGGTCTTAGAAGGAAACGGAAACACACGGATTCTGGAGGCAAAGCTTTGACCCAGCCCAGTCCCTCTGGCCCCTGCCTCATCCCTTCCTCCTACGCCCCCAGCTTTGGGCTTTTGGACCCTTGTAAGTTTAGTTCCGCTACCGCTCTGCATGTCTCTGCCTCTCTTGCAAACTCCGGGCGCATATTCCGAATACCTAAGCTAGGCCAGTCTTTCCACTTAGAAAGAGCACAACCGTTCATGTTTCAGCGGTGCTTCCCAAAGGCCTCATCTCTCTTGGACGTGTTCAAACTGGTTTTTCAGAAGTTTTTAGTCCTTATCTTCCCTGTCATCCCATGGGACTGGGGTAAATGTCACGAGGCTGCTCTTTTCCTAGAGCCAGTGACGTCAAGCCCTGCATGTCTGCACAGCGGCTGGTCCGTCAAGGGGCTGGTCTGTCCCACGCAGCAAGGCCTGCGGTACTCACTGCCCCGAGAGGGACAGGAAGCGACATCCACAGAGGGTAAGAGAAAATTCATTCTTTGAACTTTGCGCAATTTGTCAATTTGGAGGTGAGACAAATATATCAACGCTTTCTTCCCCAGATACCACGCTCCTCTATTACAGAGGCCGTCCCGGTTAACTCTTGAGAAAAGAAAAAAAAAAAAAAAGTCACCTTCCAAGGAAGCAAACCCTGCATAATCCCGTTTCGAGTGGGAAGGAAACCATGAACGCACCTAAAAGTGATTCCCAAAAGTCGCCTGCCAAACCTCTGAGTAGTGGGAGTCCCGGCAGATTGTATTTTCCTCTTCGTATTCGCTCATTCTCCTTTGACGAGCCTGCGTTATTTTATAGAAGTGACGTTTCATTTTTAAAAAGTGAAACCAGCATGCGTACTCAAAAACACACTGCAGCTCCCTGTGCAAACGTGGCCGGATCTCTTCGACATGACGCAGAATGAAAGAGCACAGGCATGAGAGTCCGAGCTGTCTGGCTTTGCTTATTAAATATTCAAACTAAATGGCCGAACTAGTGAAGGGCGAGGGCGATGGAAGTCAGGATAGCGCTTACCTTCAGGGGGTAGTGACTGGGGGGCACAAAGTGGGGTGTCTGCGGTGTGGTCTGTGCTGTTTCTGACCTGAGAGCTAGTTATTTGAGTATGTTCACCTTACGGTAAGTCATTGAGCTACATCATAGATTTTCTGTGTTGCTTTCGATTTTTAAAAATATTTCATTAAAATCGTATGATCTGGATTATTGAGTATTTTGACCCAAGGTGGATGCTTTGCTTGCCTCACTCCAGTCCCTGCCATTCGGATGGAATTACTGAGGCCGTATTTTCTAACAATCTACCCCAATGGGCCACATCTGCAAGCTCATCAAAACCCCTTATGTCAGGAATAACTCTAGAAAGCAGAAACTACTCTAGAGATTTCAAACAAAATAAATACAGAGAACCGATTACTCAGATGAAGGAAGAACCAAGAAGGACAATAGAGGAGAACGAGGCAGCCCTGGGGGCTGGAGGGACACACGGACAAAAAATCAGAAGCAGGCCCATCTGACAGGTGCAGGAAACACAGCAGGAAGCTATGGGGTAGAAGCTATGGTGGCAGAGTGATCTGGAGCCATGAAGGAGACACAGCCCCTGCTAGAAAATGCCCTTCGTGGCTGAGAGGGTGAAAAGTCCCTGCTTCTCCTGGTTTCCTGCCCTCTAAGTACTTGTCACCGCTCCCTATTGGCTGGACCAGGCCAGAAGCGAGCTGGTGAGCGAGATGGCACAGGGCTTGCAGGCGGGGGCGAGGATGCGTCTGATAACAGACCCAACGCCCGGCTCCTTTGCTTCAGTTCTCCCACTGGGCTGCCTTCCCCCGGTCTCTCTCTCTCCCCCAGGTCACTCTGCACAGGGCATCGGTCCTCTGCTGGGAAGAGTGATGCTCCATCAAATTCCCAATGACGCTGGATAGCACACTGTGGTGGACACACCTTAAGGTGACCCCTTAGTATACTCCTCTCCCCTTGGGTGTGGGTGGAACATGTGACTTACTTCTAGCCCAGAGACTATGGGTGATGGCATGTCACTCTCATGATTATCTTACAAGACTCTTTCTTAGCAGACTGGAGTGAGAGAGACTGGTGCCGGCCTTCGAAATAAACAGCCATGCTTTGAAATGTCTATCTAGAGAGCCATGTAGCAGGGAAGTGCAGGGGGCCTCTCGGACCTGGACAGCTTCTCCGAACAGCCAGGAAGCAGCCAGGTCCTCAGACAGCTGCAAGGAAGTGACCTGACGAAAACCTCGTGAGCTCGGACCTGGGTTCTCCCAGTCACGTTTTCAGATGAGAACTCAGCTTGGCTGCAGCTAGACTGTAGGCTTGTGAGACCCTGAACGGGGGACTCCTGACCCACAACTATTACGAAATAATAAATATGTGTTGCTTTCAGCCACTGAACTGTGGTACTTTGTCACACTGCAATGGAAAACAAATCTCCAAAGTAGAAAGAAAGACGCTTATCTTACTCTTCCCAAACTACAGGGTTCCATTTAAAAAGGGAGAATGGTAAGTAAAGTAAGTCACTCTGAACTTTATAACTGCTCCCTTCCCATCTATTGTTCTGGCTGAGCTCAAACTGCCAGGGACAATATCCAGGTGTGTTGTTCTGCGCAGCTGGCAGAGACATCATGAAAAAGGAGTGTGTGATGCTCCAAGTAGAGTGTTGTTATTGCTGGTGCTGCCATCGGAGAATCCCCAGGAGCATGAAAAGTTAGGGCAGGACTCAAGGTGCTTTGGGGTCGGTGACGGCAAATGGACTCACAGCTCTGGTGCTTCCCATGCTCAAAAGGCACAGATGTGGGTTGGACGGTCTGAATGTGTCCCCTCAGAATTCACACGTTGATCCTAACCCGGAAGGTGACGGGAATTAGATTGGGAGGGCGGCGCTCTCACAAATGGGATTAGCGCCCTTGTAAAAGAGGCCTCAGAAAGCCCCCTGGCCCATTCCACCATGTGCGGACACAGCAAGAAGACGGCCCTCACCAGACACCACCCTGAATCCGCCAGCATCTTGACCTTGGACTTCCAGACCCCAGAACTGTAAGAGAACTGTAAGTAATACATTTCTGTTGTTTATAAGCCACCCAGTGGCTTAGTCCTGAACGGACTAGAACAATGGGGAAAAGTTCTAATGAGATCATCGCTAACTAGGAAGGTCATCTGAATACTTGAGTAGTCCCCTTAATGCCATTTTATTTCTTTTTATATAGACCAGTAGAAGAAAAAATTTCATAGATTCTTCTGGAAATAGTCAAGATCCTGGGAAGATGAATGAAAAACTCACGTAGATCGGGTTGCCCACAGTTTGGATTTTCAAGACCTAAAAGATGAAACAAAACAAAATGGGACTTTTAGGATAAACACAACCGCCCTCGGGAAGAGGGACGAGGGAGGCTAGCAGTTATGTAGGGTGTTTGTTCTCTCCAGCTGCACATCAGAATCACCGAGGGATGGTCTTTAAAATAAAATCTTTTTCAATTTAAAAATATTTAAGTATAACTTAAATATAATAAAGTGCACACATCTTACAGATACCGCTTTATGAATTTTCACAAGTAAGCCCTCCGGCGTGACCCCCACCCCGGTCGTGTCAAAGAGCATTTCAGGGACGTCAGACTTCTCCTTCAGATCCCGTCCTGGTCAATATCCCAGCCTTTCTTACACCCGCCTCTACAAAGGTGCCCGCTATTCTGATTTCTAACACTTTGAAGAATAACTTGGGAAGCTTTAAAAAAAAAAAATACTGATACCTGGGCCCAACCACAAAAGATCTGGTTTGTCTGATTGGCACATAGGCCTGGGGACTTTGCAAAGGGCCTTCTGATGTGTGGCCAGGACTGAGAAGTACCCTCTGGTTGAAGGCCAAGTCCCATTCCCCACGGGGCAGCACGGGAGGCCCCAGACCGCCTAGGAGTTCCTCCTAGGGCCACAGACAAGCTCTCCGGCAATTTTTGGATTGCAGCCATCAGGAGCCAGGCCAGGTACCGAATCCGCCTGGATGCCGGCCTGGCCCACGGAGGCAGGTGGGTCGGGCTGTGGGTTTCGGTAGAAGTGACGGGTGGCGTCCAGGCAAGAGTGGAGGTGGTGGCAGCAAACACACTCCACCAAACCTTTCTCCCTTTGGAAAACACCCAGCATCCGGTGCGACCCACATCAGTCTGATTCGGGACAGCTCTTCCAGTATCCCCGGCTTTCCATTCCAGGAGGTTTCTCTTTAGCATTATTTGGGGCTGTGATAATCCTTAGGAAGCTGAGCAAGCTTCTCCCGCAGGTCACCGGAGAAATGAAGCCAGGCGTGCCCAAAAAGGGGTCCGGGAGAGAAAGCAAAACCGTACGGAAAGAGAGAAGACAAACACTCACGTGGCTTTTGCAGGATGCCTTGACCAACCGAAACTTCTGCATGATTTCGTTTGTCCTGAACTCCTGCCACCTGCCGCCCACCAGGGTCTGCGCTGTGATCTCGTACTTGACCAAGCGTTCCGCCCGCAGGCTGATGAGGCCGTGCTCGCGGAGTGAGGAGTCCACGTCGGTGTGCCTTATCCTCTGCAAGGCAGGCAAATCCACCTTAGATGGAACTGACACTGGAGTGACCCAGAGTGAGCGAAACCTGGTCCCTGGCACATCGACCCTCCCGTAAAACTATGCAGGGAGCATTTCCCCAGGGCTCGTGTCCTGAGCGCCACTGTTGCTGAGTCAGTTGGTATTTGATCCCTGACCATAGGCAAACCACTGGCCAGTGGACTAGGGTTTGGCCAACCCAGAGAAACGCCATTGTATCAAGCTTACTAAATTGGAAGGTCTTCGCTATCGCTTTGCCAGAATTTTAAAACTAACGTAGTATTCATAAGAGCATTTCGACTGGTGTCGTTACATAAAACATCTCTTCCGTCCAGTAAAATCCATTACGTAGGGAAATGTTTAGTCACTGAGGACCAAGGACTGACCCAAGGAAGAGACGTGGCTTGCTCAAGGGCACGTAATGGGGGCGTGGCAAAGTGGGGCCTAAGCTTCAAGTCTCTTCGCTTATGCATTTATTCATTGATCCATTCATGATATGAACATACTTCCCCTATGTTCCAGGTACTGCGATTAGTGATGATAATAAAAAATTAATAATGATTGCTCAAGGAGCTTGAAGTCTTGAGACTTAGATAGCAAACCTTCAGTGGAGCACAGTGGCCTGTTATCATAGTCGTCATTGTCAATGTCATTACTATGGAGAGCTTTACGTGTCAGGCCCTGTTTCGAGCCCTTCCCACAAATTAACTCATGAATACGCCTGAGAATCCAGTGAGGTTGGTCCTATTACCTTCCCCATCTTGAAGGTCAAGAAACTGGACACAGGGAGATTCGTGGGCTTGCCAAGATCGTACGGCTCACTGGGCAGTGTGACTTCAGGCTCTCCGCTCTTGAACACAGCCCCCTCCTGCCTCTTCTAAAAGTCCAGCAGGAGCACGGAGGCAGAGCCATTCACCCTCCTGACTTCTCTGATGTCCTGTCTGCCACCCTGCTTTGCCACTCTAAACGAGACCATTCCTTCTCCCCTGTGGGCACTAACGGTGGCCTCCACGAAGAATGGCCATCTGCAAAGCATCACCTATCGTGTAGAAACTGAAGATGAACTGAGCCCCACACGTGGAGTCAGGGTCTAGAATTAACCCTGACTTTGCCGAGAGAGGCCACGTGAACGAGAAGACACCGAGTTTTGAGGTTCTCATTTGATCAACGGGTTGACCACAGCAACCTCACAAAAATCAAGTGACATCACATCTATGAGCACGATTAGCACCAGCCTTACAACACGTTCCACATTAGTCGTTAACTAATGATGAACCAATCATTGTTAATTTAGTGTGAATTAGCTCTGAACCTAAAAGGCTGTTTCAGAGACACACCTCTCCTGTGCTTTGTCCTGCTTACCTGCATGTAAAAACTATAAGAGGTAGTGTCATTTTTGATTCCCTTTATCTCAAAGAAGAATCCATATATAGCAATCATTTTTGAATGAGTCGTATATTCCTAAATTGGGAAAGATAAACAACAAAGTGACAGGGGAAAAAAATCATTGGCATTCAAAAGCAGGACGACATGGCAAAATCAATTCTAGTTACAACAAAAGCGACTAATTTGGCAACTGATTTAAAACAATTTTAGACTCGGAAGCATAGGAAAAGCCAAATTGTAGTGACTTTACAAGTCCTACAGTTTAGCGTTCAGTGACAATCTTGGGGAAACAATGAGTTAGGCACAATCTTAGATGACCTGTCACCCGTAGACTTGGAAGGAGAGCATTTTGCTCCAGTGTGAAAGGCCTAAGAGACACTCCATGCTCATGGCGTTGCCAGTGTCCTGCCCCTGTGGTCTGCAGTCTGTCTCTGCAAGCAAGGGGGTAGACCCAGCCCATCCAGGCCTGACCCAGGCAGAATCTCTGATGATAGATTCAGGGTCCCAGGGCCCTGAAACATGAATTCTTTTTGAAATCACTACTGGGCTGGCTTTAAAGACATTGGAGGAAATCAGTGATTTCTCAGAGAATTGTGCCTATCACAGGGAAGGCAGGGGCAGCCTCCAGCCCAGACGCTCCCATGGTGACCAAACCACCAGACGCCGTGCGGCCGAGCTCCCCAGCCCACTGCTGCTTTGGTTCTGGTGCTCATCGGAACTGCCGCCCAGAGTAGGTTCAGCCTCGTAACCGCAAACCCAGGCTTGGAGTGGTTTCTGTCATCGGGTAGTGGGCATCTCTTGATGTTTGTGGGGAAAAGAACGACCCACTCACCCCAGTTTGCCCAGGCCTTTCCTGCTTTTAGAATGGGAAGTCCTGTGTCCCAGGGAAGTGCCTCCATCCCCGGAAAACCAGAACAGTGAGGAGAACGTGGAGGTGTGCATCAGCTTTCTGAGCGGCCAGTCCTAGGCCCTGTCTTGATCATTTCTTAGGGTGGAGAAGAGATGCCTGTGGCTACCTCTTCTGCCCTGGCCTTCCTGCCAGAAGTGACCCTATGAAGGTCCTTAGCCAAGTGCAGGTGGGGACTGCTCTTCCCCTTGCTCAGAACCCGTGATCAGTACCTGGTTGAACATCAGCCCGAATCTCATGGCCTGGGTGGCGAGGTCGTTCAAGTAGGTCATGTCACCCCCGTTCTCCAGCTGAAGAGAAACACACACAGCTTACTGGCAGCCTGACCCCCGGCATCACCCTCACATCGGCCCACTGATCCACACGACCCCACTGTGCTCGAGAGGCAGTCTGTCTGGGGACCCTACTCTCGGCCATCCGGCCAGTCTGCAGGGTTTATTGAAATCCTCCGTGGTGCCAGGTGCCATGCTCGTTGCTCTCAGAGGATGCTTTTCAGAGAAGAGAACTGCCTGGGGAAGCACACTGACCGGGAGGCAGAGAATGATCACAGCCTTGCAGTCAAGAGCTGGGGGCTCCACGTGCGGGCTGGGATTTCAGGGGGGTGACATTGGCAACGGGGGGCAAGAGGAAGGAAGTGGGCAGGGTCGGACGGACATGAAGAGGGCAGTGGGGACTTCCTGAGGTGTCCGGCTCCGGAGGTCATCCCCCCCTGCCCCGCTCTGTGCTGTGACAGCACAGATCTGAGTTCCGTGGCAGAGACGCCCGGTTCCACGGAGCCCTTATCGACGGCGGGGCCGCTGAGCTCCGTGCTTTGCCCATTACAAGAGGTATTTGTTGAGCTGAATTGAATTTTAACGGGTGACTCATAAATCGTCACAACTCAAACACTGCCCTACTTCATCACTAAAAATGCAAAACTGGAAACACATGAAAGTACAACAGTTTGCACCGACAATTCACAAAGGGAGAAACGCCACATGGAAAAATATTCCTAGTGACCAGTAATAAAAGGAAAGCATGATTAAAAATGAGATGCCGTTGTTCGCTTCTCAATGAACAAAAGTGATCTGAAGTGGAAAGGCCACGTTGCTGGACACGCACTAAATGAGGCACTCTCATTTATCACAGGGGAGAGTATTTGGTCCCAAACTTGTTAACATAAATCAAGAATAATTTGGGCCAGTATCTTCGACTCTTGAAAATATTCTATAAGAAAATAATTCCATGTAGAGTAAAATAAACCGTGATGTACAAATTTGTTCTCCATACAGTCATTCATAATAGCTAACAATCAGAAACACTCTTAATTTTCTGCAACGAAGGAAGGGCAAAGTAGCATTGGTCATAGACTATCCTGGTGGAAGAGTTTGCAGCCACTAAAAATGGTGTTAGGAAGCCCGTTTAATTAAGTGTATTTAAAAGAAAAGGGTGAAAGGCAATAAAATGCAATGAGATGTTAGCAGTGGTTGTCTGTGGGTGGTGAGTTTGAGGGTACGAGTTTCTTTCAATTTCTCTGCATGAAAAAAATGGTTTCAGTAATAAGCCTGTGACATTTGTGTCTGACGGGGACTCGGCTGGAAGGGCAGTGTGGCTGGTGCTCCCCGACCCCATCTAACTCTCCAGGTCAACAGGATAGATGCTCTAAGCACCTGCCTTTCCAAGGCTGGGCCCCCTTCCTCCTCCCCTTCCCAGGCTTGGCTCGCCCCACATGCCCTGGCGGAGAATCCAGATATCTCCACCTCAAAGGCCCAGAGGTTTCAAATGCAAAACACATCTCCGGAAAAAGCAAAGTCAGAAAGGCAATACGTTTTGCTAACTGTTTCCTTGCTGAGCTGGCCACTCACTGCGTGGTAATGGTTGGCTTTAACCCGGACCAGCCAGGATGCAGGGAAGAAGTTAATGTGCTTTAACTCCTCCAGATCCTTGCCTTGGAAGAAACACAAAGGGAACAGGTTTATGGATTTATTCCTAAGAGAATCGTGGAAATCTCACTCACAGAGAGGAAAAGGAGGAAGTCAGAGGCTGAGAACGGTAGGGCCCCTGGAACCAGACGGTGTGTGGGGCCCAAACGGGACATTACGAGCACCTCCCCAAAGCTTCCCTGCCCCCCACCCCCGCAATGCTGCCCTAGGAGGGCAGGTTGGGATCAGATAATCAGTGTCTTTGGAGTGTCTAGGAGCAACTTGAACAAAGCTGTCTGGGCTCCCTGGGTTTTAGAGCTGCTAGGTTTATCTGGATAACTGGAAATGGCTTTGAAAAAGTTCTCAAATGTCCTTTTAGATGCAAAGATCTCACTGGGCGGCCCGCTGGGCTGCCCGAAACACAGTCTCTAGTATTTCCCTCTTCTTTCTAAGTCACTCCCCGCCCCCCTCACCCCCGGGTCCAGAGGTCCAGAGTATGAGGTTGGGGGAGCTCAAGTCTGGAACACAATCCCAGACTTTTCTCCCGAACCAGCAGACGAGTGACCGAGAGGGGATGCTGCTCTGAGAAGCAGGGCACTTGATGAGACAGCAATAATGCAGCCTCTGGCAGCTGGGTGCTCCTTCAAAGCCGACAGGCCCCTCCCACCCATCGCACATCGCAGAAGCTCTGCTTATAGCCATGTGATGGACAAATAAACTGAGACAAGGCAGTGACTTTCCTAAAGTCGCACAGCTCGGAAGTGGACAATATCAGAGCTCAGCTGATTCCTTGGGAAACATCTGGTGGGGCGGGTCCCCGACAGCCAGCCTTCCCGTGGACACACTCACAGGGGTTGGGCTTACCTTTGGTGATGCCGTGCAGACGTAGGCAAAGGAAGAGTGACATCAAGCTGTGTCCGACATCTCGCTCCAGAAAGGAACACTTCTTGGGGAAGCTTAGCAGAGGCACAAAGGGGAATAAAAGGCCTTCAGGACACTCCTTTCTAGAAGGAGCTAGGGCTAGTGAAAGCCGCATCAGAAGGACCAGTGCTTTCACCGGCCAGGCGTAGACGGCGCCTGGTTCTCCCTGGATGGGGGAGGAGGACGGAAGAGGGAAGCGGCTGGATGACCTTTGTGAGGGACGACTCTGGGGATCACAATGAGACCACTGGTTCTGTTTCCCTTGCCGGCTACTGCCGAGCCCTGTACATAGCCGGCGCCCAACAAGTGCTTATTAAAAATCCCCGATGAACCTATGTTACTTTACAGAGGATTTCGAGACACGGTGTCTCACTTGAATCTCACGAACTTCCCTATGGCAAGTATCATCGGCTCCACTTTACGGATGAAAAAACAATGGCTCAGGTAGGACTTGAACCCGGGACTTCTGATGCCTCCTCTACGCATGCTGCCTTTTGAATAAGTGGCCAACTAAGGCACTTCGGGAGCCCGTTCTGAGTGGGTAAGTGGCTTCGGCGGCTGGTTTCACGACCGGGTCTGCGACAGTCGGTGATGATGCAGAGCCCCAGTGAGTTTCCACGTGGCCGAAGGTCAGGGCTGGGAAGAGACCAGATTCCCCTCGAGCAGACACGTACGCACAGACACACACCCCCGGCTCTGGGTGAGAAACAACTCGCTTCATAACATGGTCACTTTTCACATATGGGGACAACGGAGGATAATTTTTCCAAGTCCCTTCGGAAACTCAAAGTCATTCCCTCAAGGCAGATCCTGTGGGAGACCAGCCAAGGGCACTTTTAGATTATTTTTCCATGAATCAAGAGTGATGTCCACATCACACTCTGTGTTGGCAAGACTGGACACACCGCTGGCCCTGCCTATGTGTCCCGACTCTGCTGGGGGTGACTGTGGACCTGTCCCAGGGACCATATGTTTTCATAATATCTGGGAATTCCTGGGCTTCTCTGAGTCCTCTGCACGTCAGTGGTCCCCAGAGATAGGTTTAGGGGTGCTTAGGAGTTACGGGAGGGGAGAGGCGTGCAGAGGCAAATGAGTTGATTCAAATCAATGATTATTTATTAGAAGGACGGTCTCTGGTTTATTAGGTGCCTGTCTCTGGGAGTGGACAGATCCAGCGTCAGTAAAGGAAGGCCGATACTTTCAGGAGTACAGCGCTGTTGATTCTGGAACCGGCCCTCCGTCGGGCAGGGCAGGTGGGACAGGCTAGCGGGCTGCCCCTGAGAAGTGAGTTTGCAGAGCTGCAGGTTACACACAGTTTCAGCCCAGGAGAGAAAGGGTTTCTCCTCCATCTCTGCAGCTGGGTGGGGAGGCTGCTGGGTGAGCAGGAGGGAGCCCGTGAGAGGTACTCTGACTCGAAGGACCACTAGCCAGGACCTCACCAGATGGAACTCCTCTCCGGAGGAGTCAGGAAGAGCTTTGAGATGAGCGATTGGCCTTTATGAGCCCTCTGGGCCACAACGAAGTGGCACTGATGGTGTCTGACTTGGAGAACTCACGGGTCAGCTCGTCCGTCGCCCGGCCATGCATGCCTCAGGTCCCTGAGCTTGGGCCCTGGAGTTAGACAGACCAAGCTCCAGTCCCGGCCCCACCGGCCATCAGTTATGGGACTGAGTCTCCATCAACTTCAGTCTCCTCTGTCAAGTGGGGACAATAGCCACAGGTGCCTGCCCGAGTATTTGAGAGGAGTCAAGGTGACGATGCTCATGAGGAGCCTGGCACAGCTGCTGGGACCCAGTGACTCCTCGGTACCCCATGATTACCACCATTGCCCTCTCGTGCCAGGAAAAGTGATCTGGGCTCAAGCTGGTCGAGGTCATGGAAGTGCTGTTGGTGGCATTCATTACCACGCCACTCTCTAAACCACCTGGGCCAAGGGCCACCTCAAAGGAAGAAAATGGTGGCCTCCGCTGCTGATTTTCTAACATTTCAAAGCATCTGAGGGGTGTGGTCCACCCTTTTGAACCAGTCCGTGTAACCCCGGCCCTAGAGCCCAGGAAGATCATCTGTGATGGAGCCAGTCTCCACCCAGGTCTCCCAAGTCCAGCCCTGTGTGCTTGCCATCATACCTGGCTCCTCTCAACTGTCTGGGCGCACAGACATCTGCTCCACCCACGACGAGTACATTCACCCAAAGTCACCTAAAGTGGGAGGAGGCTGGCTGCTAAGTTGGGGGACCTCTCTGCGTGGCTTTGCCAGCAGAAACAAAGGCTGGCACAGCTTCCCCTGGCACTGAGCTTTGTCTGTAAAAATCTCCTTTGGATTTAGCACTTTTTGGGGACAAACTTCAGGCCATGGTCTCTGCCTCCTAAAGTTCACTGAGAAACCTTGAGGCGTGACCCCTTAAGGGAGGATTGTTCACAGGTCATTGATACTAAAAGACACATCTGGGTTGGCCCTGGGTCCTGCTCTCAGGCCCTAGGGACAAATTCCTCCTGAACGGACAGAGGCCCTGAAAAGGCAGTGCCCAGGGCAAGACTCCTCCCACCGCACAGCACAGACTGTAAGCCGAGAGATGCTCCAAGCCACAACCTTCCTGCTTCCTCCACTGTTTACCCTTTCTGCACAGTCTCAGACTCGGGTCTTCATCAGCCCCAGCCCTGCAAGCATTAGCCTTAAAATACAGAAGCTCCTCGACTTACGATGAGGTCATGTCCTGATAAACCTATCGTAAGTTGAAAATATTAAGTGGAAAATGCATTTAATCCACCTAACCCGCAGTTAGCTTAGCAGAGACCACAGTAAACGGGCTCAGAACACTCACGTCAGCTACAGCTGGATGAAATCATCTCTCTGCCCTCACCCAGCCCAACAGGAGCATCGCACCGCGCATCACTAGCCAGGGAGAGGATCAAAATTCAAAGTTCAAAGTAAGGTTCCTACTGAATGCGTATCACCGTCACACTGTTGTAAAGTTGAAAAATCGTAAGTCAAAACCATCAAAAGTTGGAGACCACATGTATACACCTGGGAATTCTGACACCTGCTACGACCTAGATACTAAACTTGAGGGCTTTCTGCTAAGTGAAATAAGCCAGGCACAAAGGGACAAATACTGTGTGATTCCACTTGCCTGAAGTCCCTAGAGCAGTCAGAGTCATAGAGACAGAAGGTGGAGTGGAGGTTCCCAGGGGCTGGGGGCGGGCCGTGGGGAGTTGTCGTTTAAGGGGTATAGTGTTTGGTGGTGAGGGTCACCAGCAATGCGGATGTAGTTAATGCCATTGAACTGTACACGTAAAAATGGTCGAAATGGTCACTTTTATGTTATGGATCTTTTACCATGATAAAAAAGAATTAGGGTGAAAAATTACTTAGGGTTAAACAATTTATGTGAAAATATCTGAACTATTACATTTTAAGGTGAAGTTTAAAAAAAATACACATTTGGGGACAGTGACTCATGATAAGGAAGGAATATGGGTTTTTTTCAAACATAGCTCAGTGTAGAAGACTCGGGCATCTTCTTAAACCCAAGAACCAGGAATGGTCACCGTGTTCAAGAGCTGTGCTGGACTTTTGTCTGAGTCAGAGCATACTGATACACTGGTCCTGATAAGCAGGAGTTGTTAATCATCGTGCCGAAAGGTTAGGTTCTCGCCCAAAGTCTTACAGCCGATAAATGGCAGAGTTGGACTCAGCCTCAGGGCTGTCAGCTTCTAACATACACACACATGCGCACGCTCAGACCAGGCTATTCGTGCTGATTTTCCCATGCTCGTGGGGTCCTGTCTGAGGCTGTCAGCTTCTAACATACACACACACATGCGCACGCACAGACCAGGCTATTCCGTGCTGATTTTCCCATGCTCGTGGGGTCCTGTCTGCTTCTCCAGGCTTATGCGTCAGGCCAAATCCTATCAGACATTCTGGAGACCCAGTTCCACGTCATCCTGACTATGAAATTGAAGACGGGCCCGCCTTCGCCCAAAGGCAGAGCTGGGTCTAGAAATCCTGTCTAAGGATAACTGCCCCGCCCTCTGAAGCGTCTCCCGCATCCAGACACTTTAACTCCTGTGTTCCATCCATGTCCCCACTTCCCGTGGAAGCCGACATTCTGGGGCTGCCCAGTATGGGTAGAAAGCCAAGAAGCCGCGTGAGGAAAGTGCCAAGTGCATAAAGAATAGGAATTGATGATATTTAGGAACCTCGCAAAGAAGGGAGAATCAGATTCTAGGGAGCCAGACTAAAGGGGGTTGGGGCAGTGCTGGTCCGAGCAGCCAGAGAAGAAATGAGACAGTAAGAAACACAACAGTCAAGCAACAAGAAACCCCAACTGTCCTCAAATACATCAGCCTCCCCGCATAGGGCTGGGGCAGTGATCTGGAGAGAGAACGATTTAATGGTCCTTATGCCCATGACTCATGGGGGATTTCAAAATGAATGTTCTGGTAAAGAGATCAGCGTTGTCATGCCAAGGTGCCTAGTTTCATGATGACTCTGTGGCCGCATCTGCAAATGCCATCCATTAATCACATGGCCTCTGCCCATCCTGGCACATGGCATCATAGTGTTTCCCTTGAGACGTTGGCGGGTTCCGGCACCAAGGGTGGCTCCCCTCGCGCAGTATATGGGGGAAGGTGGCGCCGGGTTTGTCAGGCTGGTGCACACTGCACAGCCCGCGCATGTCCTTGTTCTTTCCGCAGAGAGAGGCTCAGAAGAGGAAACCATTTGCTGTGTCGGCGAGATGCTGGAAGGCTTCCTGGAGGAGTCCTTGGCCAGCTCCATAAAGGCTGGGTCAGACCTGGACAGGGCACGGGAAGGGGGAGACTCCTGCAGGGGTCGGTGAAATCTAGAAGTCGGCATCGCATGGAAATTGGCTCCACTACTTTCAAGAACCGCCTTCCAGTGTGGCTGTGAGCCCATCGCTAGGACCCGCCTTTGCGGTGTCTGAGAGGGACCCATTTAACGACGGATAAATCAACTGGGGACCAGAACTGAAGGTCTGTTAATGACTTGCTCTCACCTCTGAGATCGCTGGGAGAGGCAGTGACTGAGACGGGGCATCTCGTGAGGGGGCCGGTCAAGCTCTGCTCCTTGGTCAGGGTGCTGCTTAAACAGGCGGGTGCACTTGTGGAAATTCACTGCTGTTTACGTAAGGTTGGTGTGCTTTTCCGTATATACTTTATACTTTGATTAAAAATACTCTTAAAAAAGTGAAAATTTGCCTGCCTCTGGCTCTTCTCCAGCTGATGAGTTTTTATGGTGTTCCTGGACTTCTCAGACTGCTAAGTGGAATGAAGTGATGACATTTCCTCCACGGACCAAGGCAACAGCTTTGCTTTTTTTTTTTTTTCTCCTACAAGGAAATCTTAAATTTAATTCTAGACAGCTTGTTTGTTTTTCCAAAATAACCACTGCCAAGAAAACAGGCTGTGGGTGCCGAGGGGCGTGTGTATGTGTGTACGTGTGTGTTTACTTCCTGTGTTGATGTACTTGGACAGCAAGGAAAATAAGCTCGAAGATGCTCCTGAACACCTGGCCAGGTAGAGAAACTGCCCCTTCGACTTTCCCTGGCACGCGGTACATGTTCAAAAAACAGTCATTGAATGAATGATCGGAAAAAAAGAAATCGATGAATAGAAGAGAATGGGAGAGTAGAAAAGCTTGGACTTATTCGCAGGAGGAGTCAACTATTCAAACTCTTAGTCTGTCTTCTGGATGCTGCTCAGACAGCTGGAAAAAGGGGCATTTGATTGGTTTTACTCACTTACTGCTCTAAACCGTTTTCAGATGCTGGGCCAGCTGGGGCCACACGCCTCATTCCTTGTGGGTCACAGGGCTGGTTATCTCACATTTGTGTGGCTTGTCCCTCTGCCTCCACATTATGGAAATACAGTCCCATTTTGGAAGTTCCCGTATTGTTATGGCCTGAAAATGTCCACTCTGGCTGCTGCTCCCCGACCCTGGACGGAGCTCGAAAACCACCCTGTCATTTAAATTATTTCATCGATAGAGGCAACTTTACAAATTGGGCCAAACAGTCAGCTTCTCGGTTCTCATTCCCAAGCCTGTGTACCCTGTCTCCCAGGGGGTCCGCTCCTCTGCCCCAGCTTGAAATGCTCCTAGCATGTCCCTGTCAGTGGCCACAGATTAGCCATCCTCTTTGGCTTCACTGAACTGTGTAGATCACCTTTTCCGGTGACCCAATTCTGCCCCAGGCTGATCGTGACTTCCTGAGGGCTCCGTTCTCTACTCCTGGGAGCTCAGGTGTCTTTTTGCAGCCCTGGCTTCGGGCCACCAGCCCCCCGGGCCAACAACTTCAAAGCCCTGCACTGCGGCTGATCAGCCCTGGGAATCCTCAGGAAGAAATGGCAAACAGGGAACAGGGCGGTGCCGCCAGTGTCTGCTGCTGCATCCGGGTGGATGTCAATAACCTGCCTATCGAGACGTTATTTCTCACCAAGCCTAGAGACAGAAAGCCGTAGAACGCTTCCCAGTCTAGTGCACCAAACAGGCACCACCTGTCAACAAAAACGGAAATCCGTCTGTGGTCCCTATTACTTCAAGTTGCTGCAGACATACTGTTTTCCGAATCTCGCACCAGCCCACTCAGATCCACTTCTCTGAGGGTAATCAACCCACATGAAAATGTCTGATGGAATCTCGTTACTTCATATGCTATTATTATGTGTCCAGCACGGAGCCAGGCGAACTTCCTGTAAGCTGCTCGTGATGTCCCTGGGGAGGCAGGACACGGACCCGCACCAAGCGGTCCAGAAGGAACTGGGTAGAGAGGCTGAGAAGAGCAGGCAGAGCACCTGGGTGGTGGAAGCAGGAGCATTAGGCTAAGGAGCCTGGGGACTCAGGGACACCATTTGGGAGGTGGAGGCCATTGACGAGGGCGCCCCTTCTCGGTACCATCGGTCTGGAGCAGAGGAGTGAGCTGGGATGGGGGGAGGACCAGCCACGATCCTACAAACAAGCCACGCTGCCCTCAAAGTTGGGAGAAGATGGGGCCGCTGCAGCGCAAGGGCGTCTGAGGTCCAGACTGTCCCATTTTTCCTCCTGAAGGACACAAAACCTGCTGAAGGGAGGGGAGGTAGATGGAGCGAGGGAGGGAGCCAGGGTAGGCGCGCAGGCGGCCTGTCACTCCTGCCGTGTGGTCACCGAACCTGGGGCCCAGGTAGGAGACATTGTCAGCATGCCTAGGTGGGGACAGTGAGATGACCTGGAAACATGCAGATGGTTTCCGAGGCGGGAAACTGGGCAGGGCCGGGGGCTTGCGGAGAGGCCACGTGGAGGGGCGAGGCTGGCGGTCGAAATAGAATTCGCATGGAGGAGGGGCCTGGTGAGAACCGCTCGCCTGTGAGGGGGGCCTTCGAAACCCCAGCCCAGGAAGGCCGAGGAAACCCCACCTTCAGTGGAGGGGGCCAAACACTTCCAAACAAGGGGCCAAGCCCTCTTGTTCCTGCTTGTGCCTCTCACCTTAAAAACACGGTCCCACGAATCGCCCGCATTCTAGCTCATTTCCCATCTCCTGGTCCCGTACATTTTCAGTCTGAGCGCTAACCTGCAGCCCAACAGCGCTTTTCCTGCTGTGTATGTATGACTCGTAGGAAAAAGTGTCTCCAGGGTTATTGAAAGTGTAGGGGGGAATTAAAACACTTGAGTTCGAAGCAAATTATATAGAAACGAAGCAAAGTGCATATGATTCTGGCACTGAATAATATCACCTTCCTCAAATAATGAGACAGGAAAAAAATGGTCTCTTTGGCTAACATGGCACACAGATGTTCCAGAAAAAGATCGAGTGCTTCAGAACGATGCAAGCAGAACTCGGCTTATGCGGGTCCACGTGCCGTTGAACACGTGGATGATGCGTTTATCTGCTAAACGCACATGTGAGAAGAAACGGAGCCTCCTGCTTCCTTGAACATCCTTATT
>NW_006436672.1:236794-238929 GCF_000325575.1 Pteropus alecto
AGAAGCATCGACCCGACGTGGAAGGCATTGCCACCAGTCACTTCCTGTCTACGGCAGAGCTTCTGAGGGCCATCTGGGACTGCCTTTGGCTACGGAGCCACCACACTCCACAGCCAGCGTGGGGGACGTGAGCATATTTCACACGGTTTTAATAGAGGCTCAGGAGGCACAAAGTGGAGCCCATAAACTATTGCTTTCACACTCACCCCCACCCCGCTCCTGGCCACGTGCTGCCCCAGCCGAGACAACTCATGGGGGCACTTTCGATAGACAGAAAGTGCTCACAGGCAGAGGGGCACACAGGGAGGGGAAGAAATGTACCACAAGGCTGTATTGGAAGTAATTAGCTAACAACACCACCGAACCTAGAAGCAGGCTCGGGCTCTTTCTGACCACCGTGCCCAGGAAGCTGCCACTAAACCAGCTGGAATGGCAAGGAGAGGAATCCTATCTGTCGTTCTAGGAATGGGCAGTAGAGCATCTTGGGATTCAGAGGGTCGGGGTTCAAGTCAGACTTCACCCTTTATCACTTGCATGACCTCTGGTAAGGCATTCCATCTCTGCCTCAGCTCCCCCACAGGGAGAATGGGAATAATGACACCAGCCCCTGGGTATTATGCAGATTCGATGAGATTGCAAATAGACAGTGCTGGTCGGAATTACCGCATTTAGTTAGCATAATTAAACGGAGCCCATTATTATATCGCCATTGTTATTTTTTACTTAAATGTTGAGATATACAACTTTTAGAATTTATAAGTTTAGAGTATAAGAAACGAGATACAGTCTATGAACCCTTTGTATATTTAAATGCTTTTTCATTTGTCCAGAAAATTCAGAATTTTATATGTTATCTAGTGAATTATCAATGAGGATGACCTGGTCTAATTCAGGTACATTTTACATATGAAGTTTTAAGCTCAATGCAGTATGGTAATTTTCCTGAATAAAAGAAGCATCTTTTGTATCATGTCTTTAACTGGGCACAGAACATGATTATCTCATATTTCTAACACCTACATATCATTCACTTTTTCAAGCATCTAGTTGGTCAACGGTATCGCACAGTCTTAGGCCCCACAAAGAAAACTGCATTCTATGCACTCTGAATGATGCTATGAAAAATAATATCACTGACATATTCCCCCGATATTACAAGCTATAATAACAACAACAATAACAGTGTACGTACATTTCATCGATCAACACTAAGTTACGTTACCTGTTAAAAAATGCCATCACGGTCTCATATGCCGGCATCGTCTGAACTCTGTGGTTCAGTTGCAAGTAGACCCACAAAAGCAGTGTTTTCAGGAGGTGAAACTCACTAAAAGTAAACAGCCTGGTCAAAAGCAAAGATTGAGAGGACGTTTTAGAAACAGTAAAAACCGCATCGTTGATAATAAAACGAACAGTTAAAAGCGAGATTAGGAAAGAGACGACACCACCCCTGAGTCTGCCGGTAGCCGCACACACGGAGCGATGTCACACGCCATGCTGGAAGTCACTCAGCTGGTGAAAGGCAGAGCTGGGGTTTGAACCTCGGGGCCTCATGCGGAAGCCCGTGCTTTTCACGCACCTGCCGCGCTGCCGAAAAACAAGAAAGACAACGGGAAAACGACTGCCATCGCTTAAGGCGCCAGGCCTTCCCCAGACGTTTCCGGCCATTTTTACTTTATTCCATACCACAATCCTGCGAAGCTGGGATGGATATTCCTCACTTTTAGAGATGTGGACATTGAGGCGGATCCCCCGTGTACCTAAAACTCATACTTTGTCCATCGTGGTTTTCCATGTTTTTATTTTGAAATGTTGTACTAAAACATACCTATTCTCGATGGCTGAGGTTTTTTGGTGCCCCCTTTACTTCTGCACCTGGGCTGAGTGGCTCTCTTGTCATTTGCAGTCCCAGCCCTGACCGAGCGCTGAAACATGAATAACTTATCCGAAGTCACACGATTCTGGGGTCAGACCTGGGCAGGGGTGGGTTTTGCCCCAGACTGTCTGTGAACTCTCCCTCAGGAGGCTGAGAGGTCCTGCGGCCGCCAAGACATCCATGAAACAGTGATGAAGACGGCTGTTCGGAGGACAGTGGTGAAGGCTGCTCGAGGCGACACACTGCATGAGCCTCTCAT
>NW_006436672.1:238949-244971 GCF_000325575.1 Pteropus alecto
ACCCGGAGGCTTAATAAGACATAAATCTATTATCTTATAGTCCTGGAGGTCAGAAGTGCAAAGTGGAGCTTACTGGGCTAAGATGGAGGCGTGAACAGGGCTGCGTGCCTGCTGGAGGCTCGGGCAGAGAACCACGCCCTGCCCTCCCAGCTCCCAGAGGCCACCTGCGTTCCTCGGCTTGTCCCCACTTCCTCTGTTTTCAAGCCAGCGGCACAGCGTCTTCAAACCTCTCTGTGATCCTGACTCTTCGCTTCTCTCTTCCACGCTTAAGGAACTTTGTGACTACACTGGGCCCACCTGATTATCCAGGATCACGGCCCCATCTTGAGCTCATCCAATTAGTAACCTTATTTTCATCTGTGACTGTAATGCCCTTTGGCCACGTGCCCTAACATGTTCACAGGTTCCAGGGGTTGGGATGGGGACATCGTTGGGGACCATTGCTGAGCTGACCGCACACATACGGATGGCATGGCACAGTGCGGGGCACGCGTAAGGTGCTCAGTGGATGGCGGCTCTAAGTCCTGAGTGGCAGGGCTGGGTCCTGGTCCACGCTTTGCCCGCAGCAGCACGAGGCCTCTCATCAAGAAACGAGGGATGAGGGAGAGTGGCTACTGTTCTCCACGTGTGAAGTAGGGACGTTTCCCAGGCAGCTCCTCAAACAGCCTCTGGGGTCTCATTAGCTGAGAAGTCATTTCAGTGTTTCTACCTCTACCCGTGGAGGTGCCTGCCTGGCTTTGAAACACATCACAGCCTTTTCACCCACCACTAAGTGGCTGTGGTGGGTGGAAACCCAAGCTAAGTCATGACTCCAAAGGGCAATGGAAATGTCACCCACCCACCTCTCATTCTATTTCTGGACACCGTAGAGCTGTCTCTTTCCTCTTACTTGATTTTAGGCCACCTACAGATGCATGGGCTCTGACCATGGCCAGACAGCATCGAATTTGTCACTGTCTGGGCAATGACGGTTAAGGCAGGGGGAGCGACATCACTTGGTGCGAGGTCCCCACAAAGAACTTTGACAGGACGTCAACCACCGCTGTGCTGGTGAGCAAGGTGACTTCTGGGGCAGAATCCATGCTGGAAGTCCCCAAGCCTAGAAGGTTCTTAGCAACCTTACCAAAGACAGGGGAGCAGCGATGAGGGATGGGGGCATCACGAATCAGATCCTGGTTTTATTTTTATGTTGAAGGGTAATCGCTGAAATAAAGTCCTCTGTCTTCAGGCCCAGGATTAGGACCCTAGAGTATTCATTTCTTCATGAAATAGCCGCCCTGAGTACCTCCGAACGCATTTTCATTTGCCGAGGGACTCTGATGGCCTTAAGCAAGACGAAACTGGCAGAGACCCCAAACTCCCCCCGACAGGCGAACATCCAGGCTGTTCTAAGTGTGTTTACTGGTGCTCGCTAGGAGCTTTGGGGTGTAGCCAGTGTCTGTTCTTTATAAGAAAAAATGCTTTCCACAAGACACTGTCGTCCTTTTTCTTTTTTTTTTTTTTTAAGAAAATTGTTTATATATAACAAAGGCCTCCTTTTGAATACAGACCACAAAGAAAGCCATGAACAAGAAAATACGCATAAGGATGCTCATTGCAGCATTGATTGTCATAGTGAACAATGAATCCACGCAAAATAAAACAAAAGGCCCTTAGGAAGAGAACTAAACAACTGCATCCTATTCATTATGTGGAAGTCTGTACAACAATTAGATTAAAAATACTAACCAGATATGTAAGTATCAGCGTGGAGAGAACACATTGCGTGATGTTAGTGGATAAAGTTATAAAACATTACAATCACTGCGAGAACATTTATTTGAAATTTAAACCTTTGCAAAAACAATGACATTATTTACGGACCCACACATGTGTAGTAAGGATATAATCACATGGATTGTGTTCACACAACAGCGGTTGCATTGTCTTTAGGGAGGGAGGCTGGAAGGGAGGACAAGGAATATGGCTGGAGGGGACACAGGTGACTTCTGCTTTATCGGTAATATTTCGTTTCTTAACTTATGACAAAATGTTCCCATTTGCTCATTTGGGAGGTGGGTCCGATTGGGTTTTGTTATTATCCTGCTATGTTTGTAATTTTTTCCAATAAAAAATATGAACATTGATATCCTTATTGATCTTGACCATCAATCAGGAAGAGAAGCCTGGAGTAGAGTATGCCATGGGCTGGTAATGACGGGTCCAGAGGCCACTCAGGCCTGAACTCCAACTCCCACGCTGCATGTGGGGAGCTCGGGCCAGTCCTGCATTTCCTGCTCTCTCCATCGCATGGGTCAAACGCAGGTAACAAACAGACCACGCTCACGGGGTTGCCGTAGGAGCCAGACCTGATCGCCCGCTCTGAGTGCTCCGCATACAAGTGCTCAGTACCTGGGGGGCGTTTTTGTTATTAGCCAGAGAAGCATCAGCTTAAGGAACTACTATGTTTGAGGGACGCCCACCGGTATTCCGGACGCTAGAGGAAAAACTGTGAGACGAGCAGGCCGTGCAGGACAGCGGTGGCTCTTTCTAGGGAATTCCTGAGCCCTCAAGACCCTTGAATCACAGACAGGAGAGGTGGACACACAGAGGGACGCGGTCCCCTCCTACTCATGCGAATAGGAGCTAGATGACCCTGTGAGTTCTCTAGCTTCCAGGAAAACAGAACTCAGCACGAAGCTTTCAAACATTGGAGTGAGAGCAGGAGAACCGAGCAGTGACCTCTAAGAAGAACGTTAACGGAAAACCAAAGGCCCAGGCAGATGAATGAAGACCGGAGGCCCAGGAGGTCGGGGAAACCGTGTGTATTTTCTCCCAGGTTGTTTTCAAGCTGGAAAGCGAAACCCAGAGGAAGATGAGGTCAAAGGGACTTCGGGAGGGGGAGGCGAGTGGCCCAGAAGCCGAAGCATCTGCTGACAGATGGATGTTGTTTGTCGAGGCTGAGAGACCAAACACCACGACCACAAGGCAAGGGGACGGGCCGCAGTCTACGCTCCGTGAGACCGAGGGACATTCCATCCCCGACCGGGGTGGGGGGTGGTGACGTTTCCACACAGCTGCTCTAAGGCCACATGACTTCCCGGGACGCTCCAGCCCTGCTGGGAAACCCCAGCCCCCACCACGCATGAGAGGATGACGCTTCGGTGCCGGTGGGAGCCTGGGCCTTGGAGGTGGGTCGGAGCCCAGCCCAGTCGTTTATCGTCCTTCTTATCTGTGGGACAGTAATTTTACCTACTGCCTGGGGTTGTGGGGACTGAACGAGATACCATACCGCACACAGCACGGCACACCCCCAGAAGTGGTGAATAATCGTCAACTTGCCCAAAGGTCAGTTCTCAGTCACGTGTGGTCCTCGGAGCCCGAGGGTTAGGTAAATTTCCAGCACTTGCACCTGCCACTGGGTGTGGCCCAAGCCCCTCTTCCTTGCGCCCTCTGCTGGCTCCCTCCCTCCGGCGCTGAAGCAGGTGGTCCCCGCACACCAGCACGGCCAGGAGATGTCACTTCGGAAAGTGTGAGTCGGGGAGCTGTCGGCCTGGTCACTCCAGGGCACACGGACTGATGACACGTCCGGTCCACGCAGAGCTCTGCCCTCCTGGCACCGGGAGAGCCGCGAGCGGTCGGTGCAGACGGCTCGTGGGGAGGGGCTGGAGGGGCAGTTTCCACATCAGTCATGTTTCCCCAAACTTGTGAGTCTAGACGTTGGACACGTAATGTTCTTGATTTCTTTTCCTGCCCAGCGTGTTTTCTGACGCCTGTGCATTCTGATGTCCTGGCTGCGGTCAGTTATTTTTTCCCCCTTTGCTGGTTAACTGCTGCCAGGGAGGGGCAGCTCGGGCTTCCCAAGGGAGGGGCCGTGTTACGAAAAGTCTGAGGGATGCGGTGTTTATCTTCTCCTCACTAGCTGTGTAACTCTTGCTCCACTGCGGGGTGCGAGAACACGCCCGTGGGGCAATGGCCCCGGCCGCCCGCCCGGGGCCCCGGGGCTGCTTCTGGGACCCGCGTCCCCAAGGTCTCCTCGAACGCTGTTCCACCAACTTCAATCTTCAGGACTCTGAGGGCGTTGCAAGCGGCTCAGTAAATCGGAACCAACAGGGGAAATAATTCTTTCTAGATCTAATTTCTGAAATCAGGAGGTTTCTCACTACACAAGCATGAGTAAAGATTTCTTTTCTAACAGACCACTCAAATGTTTCGTAGAATTTAGTTCTCACTTTTGAAATCCACCCCAAAAGAATACAATTGTGGTAACTTGGCAGTCGGTATCAAAAGTCATTTAGAGACTCCCAAAGAGACACAGCAAGGCAATGCAGTATATGATCCTAAATCCAAGCCTGCATCGGAGGAAAAAAATGTTATAAACGACAGTATTGAGTCAATGACGTTAAGTCAATGTTCGATTTCCTGACGTTAATAACTGCTTTGTGATTGTATTTTAAAGTATTTTTATTAAGCAATAAACACTGAGGTTCTGAACCCTTATAGGGCAAGTATATGTTTCTTGCCCTCTAAGGATTCAGGAAAAAAAAATGTGTGTGTAGATAAACAGATACAGAGATCGAACGAAGCAGGGTAAAGGGCATGAGATATTCTTTGTACTATTCCTGCACTTTTTGTTTGAAATTATTTTTGTTTGAAATTATTTAAAAACACGAATAAAAGCAAACAGAAATTCCTTTGGACGTAGTCGTTTCACTTCTAGGAATTTAATTTAATGCCACCAAGGAGCTATTTATATGGTAGAACATTGGAAATAATCTAACCTGGGGAGGTGTCCATGAGCACTGGAAAGCGGAGAGGGAGCCGGCCAAGGACGGCCACAAGGACAGCCATTTCAGGTGGGAAGGGGCCAAGGCACAGAGGAGCTGTAGGTGGCAGGGAGCTCAGTGGGGCTGGGGTCCCAGGAAGTGGCCCTGCTGCCCCAGGGTGTCTGAGATGGAGGCAGAGGTGCCGGGTCAGCAGGGCCAAAGGCTCTTTGGCTGGAGATGTATGGAAGGGAGTCAAGAGCGGATGCAAGACCCTGTGTCAGAGGTTCCTGGGGGATCCTGATGAGACAGGGGGGTTTGGCCTCCAGCGGGTGTCCATGGAGAGACGCCCCCAGGCGCTGGCTCCGTCTGGAAGTGCATCTCCCTTCACTGGGGGAGTGAGTGTGAACTGGTGTCCAGGGCACCCTCAAGGTGCTAGATTGAGCAGCTGGGGACACTGGGGGCGAGGGGAAGGGGCAGTAACAGGGCAGGGCCACCAAGGGTTGGGTTTTAGCCTTAACTGTCAGAGGTCACACAGGTCATTGGATGTCTGGGTCCAGAGCTGTTCACAAGAGGAGTCGGGGCTGGAGATAGAAACTGATTTAGGAAAATAAGCTGATTTATTTTCCTTCTTCTGTTTTTCCCTGTCTCCCAGTTTCCATCATGAATGTATATTAATGTTGGCAGGATGTTTAAAAAATTACTTAGGCAATTATTTAATTCATTACCGGGTGAGTAATGAGACAGCGGGCACCCAGAGGGACCTTATCATGATGAACAACGTGAAGGGTGCCCCCGCCCTGTCCTTACACACGGCACCCCAGTTTTGGCCCCCATCCAAAGCCCAGCTCTCCATGAGAGGAGAAAGTTTGGGGTGGAGGAGGTGCTGCACACTGGGTACGTGCAGCAGGGGTGTGGGTGCTGCCTCTGCTGGAGCACCTCCCTTCCCCACAGCAGCCCTGCGCCCCCAGACCTCACCAGGTCCAACACTCAGCACACACACATGCACACACACGCACATGCACGCACGCACGCACACACACCCCAGAGCTGGCTCTGACCTGGGGGACCTTAGCACTTTGTGGAGCAGCTCCTTTGGGATTTTCCGGAGGTGGATCTGCGTCCCCATCAGAGGGACCAAGTTCACTTCCAGCCACTTCTCGCAGGCGGCGATGAGCTGCTCCTCCTTGTACTGGGAAGGCAAGAAAAGCCGATTGATAAAGGAATCCCTGAACTTCAAGCGCCCTCTGCTGGACCGTGATGAGACTACAAGCGTGCTC
>NW_006436672.1:244983-250100 GCF_000325575.1 Pteropus alecto
ACTTCCCCAAACCTTTTTTCTTCAAAATACGTAAACTGCAGCAGATAATATTTTGCCCTGCTCAAGGCCCTGCACTAGTTTGATTTAAATCAATCCTCAGTGCAACCCTGTGAGGTAGGTTCATTATTATTTCTATTTTCTCAGTGGAGAAACTGAGGCTCCAAGATTCCTGTTTTTACCTGTGGTCACATGAGTAAGTGGCAGAGCCAGGTGCAAACCCCAGTGGTCTGACCACAGGGCTCTCACGCTGAAATCCCCAGACTGCAGCCAGTGACTGATGACCGGACATCGTGCAGGGCGAACCCCACGTGGGGTTCTGGGGCACGTACCCTAAAATGAAACTTCAGCGGAAGTGGCAAAGGTCTCTCAGGGCCAGCGAGCTTGACAGGGCCTTAGCACACCTTGCGTGTCCTCAGGGCTACGGTCCTTTCCAGACCAAAGAGTGCCTGAGAAATGCTGGCGGAATGCAAAGACGCCACCCTCCGAGTGACTTTCTGAGTACCAGTGGAGTGAAGGTGAGGACAATGAGTGGCCTTTGACAAAACAGGCATTTAGAACATTCTTAGAAGCCAGTTATAAGAGCATCGTGACGTGCCGATTGTGTGTGAACTAACGTCTCAATCGAGCGTGTCCACTCCGGTGTGCATGTCCAGTCAGGACAATGGCGGCCTCCTGGAGGGAGGCTGAATCAGGAGGGCTGCGGGTCAAGCCCAGCACAGCCGCGCAGCTGCCATGTCACCCTGGCCGGGTACCTCCCTTCCTCGCATCTCGGGTTTCTGAGTTAGAGTACATCGTTTATCCCCAGCACCGACACGCTGACTGGGCCCAGGTAGGACAAATTTCACTCGACTCCAAGAAGAATATCCTGGAAGGTTGTCTGCTATTTGGGGGAGAAAGGCTGTGACATGCCCTCCTCCCCGTCCCCCCACTTCCCCCCAACCCTCGGACTCCAAGATCAAAGTTTTCTACTTTTTGAAGTATTAAAATACCATTTTCAAAATGGTTTTTCAAACTCGTTCACTTGGCAGAACAAAACACTTCGCTCTTATGTTGGTGCCTTTGGGCAGATTATTTTTTGGAGCTGGGCATGGTGTGTGAACTCCTAGAGTCTGGGTGCTGTCGCATGCCCCCCAGGTGCTACCTGCCCTGTCCTGGCTGTCCTCACCTTGCGGCCGGTCAAGTAGAAGCTGTTGATGTTGCTTGGCTCAAGTCCCTTCATCATCATGGCCACACACCTGCAGAGACAGGACAGGAGCTATTCCTGAGGTCCACCCCCCAGGCTGCTTTCAGGGAGCGGGCAGCCCCCGAGATCCGCATTCCATGCCAGGAGGCTGGCGGGCGGAAGGAGCGTCCTCTGAGGAACAGGGCCTTCTGTCATTTCTCCCCAGGTGGACCAGCGGGATCCGAAGGCCCGGGGGAAGGGCTGTGTCCCAAAACGGGTTGTCGGATAGATGGGCAGTTTCGACTCTGCTCTTTGCACTTTTCTCTCTCTCATAAGATCTGCAATGACCGTGTGTCACGTGTGCAAAAACAAAGATATTGTTTACAAGAAAAAACAAGTCTCTATCGGAAATGAGTGGGAAAACTGAGCCCTGACAGTGATGGGAAAAGTCAGCTTGTCTTCAAATGGCCAGTGTTTGTGCGTGTGAACTAAACGAACAGACTTTTGTAGCCAAAGGTAAACACTGGTGAAATTGATAAGCACGGTCCGCGTGCTGAGAAGTCACTTTGCACATGGGCGCCGAATCCCCCGCCTTTGGATTTCACTCCTGTGAGTGTGTTGCTGGAAAGAGGCTCCTCTGTGAGCTGATGACGTGTTAGTGTGAAATGGTGATTCCTTTGAAGACTCAAAGCCGAGCTCTGTGCAAAGACCCTGGATGTCCTGGCCCACAGAAGAGGAATATTCCATGAAATGGATAGGGAGACCCCCCTTCCGATCTCTCCCAGGGCTGGCCCTGGCTGCACCCCACCGAGACCCCTTACCTTTGAAACAGGCTGCTGAACTGGAGAGTGTGAGCGGAAGCCAGCACGCCCAGCACCTCATCCAGATCCACCTCCGCCTGGCTCACGTACAGGTTCTTCAGGGCTGTGGCGAAGGCTGGGGCGGGGAGCGGGGGGCAAGCACTGAGACAGAGCCATCAGCATGGGGCTCTGCACCCCGTGTCCCTCCTCACTCGCAGGCGCCCCGCCTGCTGGATGCTCTAGTGCCCGCTGGCTGGGTGGCCACAGATGCCATTGGAGACACCGCGCAGGCTCCCAGCCTTGCAGAAGAGATTGGGATGGAGCTAAAGAAAACGGAGCTTCTGCTGAAAAAATGCTCCTGCGAGCCCGACCTTGGAGTCTGTGGCCCGGGGTCCTCCCTTCACCCGGGGCCCTGGCCCGTGCGGGGAGGTGATGCCCAATGTGCAGAACGCTGTGTGCGTGTAGGTACGATTTTTTCCTCTGGAGATGACATATAACTTACAGCAGATTTTCCTCGCAGTCTGCAGTCTTCAAAAAGGTTAAGGACTCCTGGGAGGAGCCAGGAGACTTGGGGACATTAGGGTCTGAGCTCCTGTGAGTCGGGAGCAGAGGGACTCGGCTTACTCCCAGCTCTGCCTCACCCCAAGCTGTGGTGGGGACCAGTGGGCTCCGAGGACAACTGGCCTCACCAGGGCTTAAGGGGATCATTGCCTGACTTACTGATTTATAGACCGTAACAGTATGCGACAACACGTATGTCCCATTAACACAGAAGTATGTTCCTAGGTGGCCAGGATGGGCTAGGGAGAAGGTGAGCCCAGGGGAGCCCCCTGAGAGAGGCCTCTGCTGCTGGAAGCCAGCCAGTGAGGGGCCTGGGCAGGAAGGGGTGGGTCCAGTGCAGGTCAAGTGCTTGTGGGGGGCAAGGGTGGGCCCAGTGACCCTGGAAGGCAGTTACATTTTCCCGGGTCCATCTGAGAAGCTCGTGACTTCCCTCCCCCTCTGCATCCCTGACGTCCCTTTCCCGAGGACGAGGACGAGCCGCTCGTTAGCAGCATTTTCCCAGGCTGGCCCAGCCGCCCCTCCCCTCCGCTGCTGACAGGGCAGAGCTGTTTGTAGGAAGGAAGCACTGAGCAGTGGGCCACTTGTTTGCCGGGTTTTGTCTTTCGTTTTTGGCATCTGGGCGGGCCATGCGTCCGATGGCATCTCTGAAAAGGAGGGTAGGCGTACGTTACCGACTTTAGTGACCAGGGGATCGTTGATCTTCAAGGAAATGATCATCTTCTTGACGGGGGGTCTTTCTTTGCTCCTCCTCGGTGCCGGCGCTAGCGAAGGAAACGGGGTGAGGGTGTGAGGGTGTGAAGCCACCGCGCCTCGTGTGAGACACGGCGTCGGGCTCCGTTGCCTTTGTGCAGCCTGGCCCCTGGCACGCGTGTGTTCTGTCTGTTTGTTTGCTTATTTGTGCACTTTTCGAAGTGATTATTCATTCTGAAGTAGTTGAAGACTCACACGACGTGGCGAAAATGGTAGAGTTCCCGTGTGCCCCCCGGGCAGCTTCCCCGATGGCCTTACACGGCCAGTGGTCGTGGGAACCAGGACACAGATGCTCACGCTGCATTTAAGTAGCACTCGGCCCTCCCCTTTCCTCTCCTCTTTGCTCCCCGCTTTCTCTCACTCGCCATGAGCAGTTTGAGGAGAACGGCTGAGACTCGGACTTCTCTTTGCCCCGAGCACCTGGCTCACACCTGGCCCACACCTGGCCCCTACCTGGCTCGAGCAGGAGCACAGTGACCCCCTGCTGAAGGACAAATGTGGGGCAGAGGCGTCCACCCAGTGGATCCACAGGTCTCCAGAGAGGGGTGTCACCAGCAAAGGCTTCCGGGAGGAGGGGAAGGGAACCCCCCCCCCCCCAGTCTCCCCCATCCACTCGGGGCCATTCTAGAGCACGAGTCCCAACACACAGTGCTCTCAGGTCCCCAGCAGCATCTCAGGCCTCAGGCCCAAAGCCAAAGCCCCTCTGGTGGCCCCAGGACCCTCCCACTGGGCCCCAAACCTGCCCTCTCACACTCTGTTCCGCACAAGAGTCTTGGGGCTCCCTCCCTCCCCCATCAGGAGCCTACTTGACCCCAAAGGTCAGGGAGCACGCCCTACCCCCAAGCGGGTTTTTGTTTTCCTCCTGGACTAGCCACCTGCCGTTACACCGCCTGCCACTACACCGCCTGCTGGGTTTATCTGCTGGGCAGACACACTGGATGGTTTACTTGCCACTCCGTCCCCGGGAACAAGCACAGTCCCGCACACACTGGTGCTCAGTAAATGTTTGCCGAATGAATAGGATGAATGGATCCCATTACCGGCATCGCAAAGCCCGGTGAGCTCGAGGTTCTGGGCAATGGGAAATGGCGTGAGTCAGGAGCAAGAACGTCTGTCACACTTTGCAACTGCAAAGACGGCAGAGGAAAAGAGAACAGAGATCCATTTTCCTCAGGCAAGCAAGGTCCCCGAGCCTTTCCTCACCACACTCACGGCACCTGGCTCCGTTCAGGCTCTCATTTGGCAAATACTTGTTGAGCACCTACTAAGTGCAGGGCCTGGCTCCTGGCTCTGTATTCCTCTCCTGGGTTACTGCATGGCCTCCCATCCACACGTTCCATTCTCTCAGACACCCGCACTGGGGGCGATAAATGAGATGATGCACGTGAGTGCCTGACGCATAGTAGGCACTCAGGAGGTGGTGGTTAGTATCATTATGTACCGTGCTATTTATCATGCTCTATCATCATCGTGGGTGATTAAGTTCCTAGCATAATGTATCAGTTAAGTACTCAACACTTGTGGAAGGAAGGAAGGAAGGAAGGAAGGAAGGAAGGAAGGAAGGAAAGAAAAGAGGAAAAGAGGAATGTTATCAGCTAGGTCAGAGTAGGTAAAAGACAGAAGTTCAACATTCCTCCATTTTAAATAAAACTTCAAAGCCTGTTAGGACGAGGCCTTGACTTTTCCATGGCGCCCGCTTATAAGTTATGATAATCTGACCACGTGCTTCCAAGCTGCTCAGAAGCCAAAGTGGTTCGATTTCCTTCATGAACATCCTCCTGGAGAATAAGCGGGTCCTGCCGAACCACAGCTGATCCTGGACTCTTGGCGGAAGGCCCGAGCGG
>NW_006436672.1:251235-276841 GCF_000325575.1 Pteropus alecto
CCCTCGCAGAAGCGGGCGGGGCCGGCTCGGCTGGCGGGCGCTGCGGGGAGTTGCGGGGATGACAACGCGTTTGCCAAGAGCACCTACGTGTCGGGCCCGTCGCTGGACCGCCCCAAGACCCCCCGAGCTCCGGTAAGAACGATCGCCCCGTTTGATGGCTAGGGAGACTGAGGTGGAACCCCACGCTGAGGCCATGCCCTGGGTCACCGCGGAGTGACCGCGGTCCCCACACCAAACGCCGCGCCGGAGTCTCTAAAAGCAGAGGGCGCCGGGGCTGCGCGCTGGGGACCGTACCTTGCAGCAGCTTCTCGAGCTCCTCCACGGGGTCTGAGGTGTCCTCTCCCAGGGCCACCAGGTAAAGCTTGGTCAAGGTCTCGGACTGAAAAAGTTGGGGCAGGTGGAGCTCCCATTGGAGGCCCAGGCATTCGAGAATCACGGCTGAGGAGAGAAAAGGCCGCTGAGCAAGTGACGCAGAGACACACGCTCCAGAGGCGCAGGCCGGCCTCCCGCGCCTCCCTCCACGCTGCCGCCACTGAGCGGTCGGGGGCAGGCAGGTGGCCGCGCTAGGCCTTCCAGAAACGAAGTGACGCAGATGACAGCGTGGGCCTCAGGGAGCCTGCTGGCTCCCAGGGGGATGTGACCGGCAGACCCAAAGTAACACAGGCAGCAATAAACCAAGAGGGCGGCCGGCCAGCGGCTGCAGGGCTTCGGGGGCTCGTGGGCTGCCCTCCGACTTGGGGGCTGCTGGCTGGGACACTTGTGAGGGCCTCGTCTTGCCTTCCCCCATTACAGCGTTTCTCAGCCTCGGCACTGTTGACACTTTGGGCCAGAAAATTCTCCATGGTGGGGACTGTCCTGTGCGCTGGGGGTTGTTTGGCAGAACCCCTAGACTCTCCCCAGGAGCACCTGCCCCCCGGGGTTGTGACAATGGAATGTGTCTCCAGACACTTCCCAAAGTCCCCAGGGGAGCAAAATCAGTGCCCAGCTCCCTGTGGAAAACTACTGGGCTATTGGTGCCTAATTATTACCGCCCTTGAAAGGCAATCGCCATCAGAAGGCCCATTGCCAGGGAGCAGAGTTCTGTGAGCCTCAGTTTCCTTGAGGGAACGAAGACCATCGAGAACCAGCTCACAGGTGTGAAATGAGAGTGTGATGTGAGATGTGACGGAGGCTCTTTGCAGACTGGAAAGGACTTTACGCGAGGGAGGGTCTCACCCACAAACAGTCCGGACGGATAAACGGAAGAGAGACCGATAGGGGGGGGCAGATGGACCCCAGGGACGCCGGGCCAGGTGAGGCACGAGAGGCGGCAGCCACGAGGGCTGTGCCAGCTGGACTCCCCTGAGCACAGAGCGGGCAGAAGGGGGCGGGGCTCCAGGTGACGCCCCAAACCCTGAAACCTCAGTGCCGGACACGGACCTTGAGGGCCACTAGCCCCGCCTACTTCTTTCTTGTTTTGACTACGTGACCTTGGGTACCTGTTTCCTCTCCCATTATTATTATTGTTGTTGTTATTCGCCGGCTCTGTGATATTGTTTGGTGCTGGGATTCAGAACCTGGGTTCGCATCTCAAATCTTGGATCAGTCCCCTCAGGTGACGGCCCTGTTTTGCCGGGTGGAAAGAATCCCACCCCGCTGGGGGGGTTTTAGCCAGGAGGAGATCCATGGATCAAGCATGTCCCTCACTGGCCATCCACTTCTACTTACAGGACGGCAGATGCACGGTGGACATCACAACCAGTCCCAGGCCTCTTCTCCGGGGCCAGGAGATGGCCTCAGACTACTTAAGCCCCTGTCAGCCAGAGCTGACAGGCAACAAGGATTCACTCAGTGCCTCCTGGGAAGAAGGCTGGCTCTGACCTCGGCCAGCCGCGCTGAGACGTGGGGTCTGTCCAACATTGCTCTTTTAAGGAACTGACCCATCTAGGCTCCTGTGAGGCTCAACGAGCCTCTCTCAGCTGGACAGACCTAGTCTGGTTCTTGATTATAAGTCAGAAAAGTCCTCTTGACTCGTTAGAGCTGAGAGGAACACCTGCCCCGTGCTTGAAAGGGCTTCTGTTCAGTCTTCCGATTCAAAGCCTCTTTATTAAATCAGCACCTCTGCCTGTACCATGACCGTTAGCCTGTGAGAACGTGTTTGCCGGCTTGGTGTCATTCATCGTGCACCTGACAAATATTTACAGGCATCTATTACACATTAGACTCTGTGCAGTGCGCAGAGACTATGGTCTGGTGTCCTCCCATAGAGATCACGAGATGCCCTGAGGTCAGCAACGTTCTGACTGAATCCACTGGCGACAAGAACTCACCGGTATCCCCGCTTTGGAGGGCCTTGTTCTTCAAATTCTCAGAGAAACCTTTCCGACTTTTTGAAATGCATAACCTCAAGGAAAAATACAAACAAAAGATCCAAGAGTTAATATCTTTTTCTCCAACTGCGACCTGTATCACTCCCGTCAGAGTGAGTGCCCCTGAAGCGCCCGTCAATCAATGTTATCACATCTCGCCCTCTGGGGCACTTTCGTCCGATCGCCATTTGTCTGCCGAGTTGATAAACTACAATCTCGGTCTGATGGCTGTTTCTGAAACGTCGTTCCCGTGTTTGGTTTGTGGGTAGGCCTGAGTGAGGTATCTGAGGCCACGTGTGGCTGCCTGAATGGCACCTCTCTGAGTGAATGTCTAAAACAATGTCCAGCACATAGTAGGTGCTCAATAAATATCTACTGGAGCAAGGAAGAAAGGGTCCTGGCGTTTCTGGGGACGTCCAGAACACGCTGCCCAGGGGGCGCGCACTCCCCAGTCTCAATGTGACTGAAAACTCAACTTGGCATCTACCCTGGACCCAGCCTGCTCCTTCACCGGGGTTCCCTGTGTCAGGAAATGCCTCCACCAGCCCCCCGAGGCCCAGGACAGCACACCGAGCGTTGTCACATCCGATCACCTGCCTAGGTCTGACGAAAGATCTTTTGCATCCATCTCTCTTTGCCCGTGTTGCTAGGACCTTCCTCCGAGCCAACATCTCTCCCCCAGCACTGGCCGTCTCCAGTCCCCAGCATGCTCCCTTCTGATGCGTACCCCACCCTGCAGCCCGAGGAACCATCCGAGATACATATCCGATCTGGCCTGTCTTTTGCTGAGGTCCTTCAGTGTCCCCCAGTGCTCCTGGGGAAAAGCCCCAATTCCTTCGCATGGCCACCAAGTTCCTGCGTATGCCTGTGTTCTCGTCCCGTCCCCACTGCGGCCCTCCGCAGCAGCCTCATCCACTGTCCTGTTTCCCTTCCCCTGGACGCACAGCTCCCTCTGCCCAGAGTGTCCTTCTCGCCTTTGCTCTTGACGATCTCCCACTCGTCCGTCCGAATCAGCTGCGTCGTCGCTTTCTCGGGGCAGGCTGGGCTGGCGGCTTTCCCCGCTGCCCGCCCGGGCACTACTCCCATTAAAACTCTTTCTACAGTGTCTCGGAGTCACCTGTTTACTCAGGCATCCTCTGCGACAGGCTCTGCTTCCCATAAAGACAGATGTGGGGTCTATTTACTGCTGTGAGCCTAGCACAGCCATCGTTCAAGTGCTCAGAAAACACCTGTTCAACGACTGAATGATGTGTAAAGATAAGATGCTTTTCCGTAAACACTGACTCATCCCGCTGAGCAAGGAAGTGAAACAAAGTCCGAGTCGCATGTTTGCAGCTTGAAGACAGTCATCCCCAAAAAGCCAACCAGCCAAGGGCTACGTGATGACCACAGCTGGTCAGTGTCATCTTTGCCATGCTGTTTTCAGTGACCCCGGGAGCCTCGTGGGCCAGGCTGCCTGGAGGAGGGCTTGGGTGGGGGAACCTGTGTCCAGAATAATATCGACCAGGTGACATCCCTTCCGAGTGACTCAGCCCCAGGAAGGCAGTGAGAGCCTGAGCTGTTTACCCAACAGGAGCAGTTGGAGCTGACCTAAGCCAGACTCAATGCCCCTGGTGGTTGAGTTCACACATCTGGGAAAAGCTGGCCAAGGTCAGGAGTTCAGACCGTGACCTCAAAATGAAGCAATGGATCCTGGAAACTATGGGGCAATGCCCATGAGCTCAACTGCCCTCACAAACACCACTGTCATCAGCTGAGCTGGGAGGTGCCAGACAAGAGGAGCGAGGACATCGCCTTGGTCACTCCTGGGGTCATGGCTGCTTGCCCAGATGTACCATTTATCATGCAGGCGCCGCGGATTCCAAGGGCTGGGTTCAGGTTAAGACCAGTGGAAAAGTTAATGGAATAAATGGCACCTGTGAGTTGTTCTCGTCACTGCTGGGGACCAAATGGCCTGTGATGTAGTGGCACATAAGGGTGTTGGGACTACGCTGTGAGGCTGGGGGCTCACTCTCCCCAGGAATGACCTGTGGTGGAGCAACAAGAAGGGGAAAGGGGGACCTCCTGGGGATTTCTTAAGGACATGGACGTCCTTTGGCAAACCATCCAAAGGGCTTTGGCTCGTTAACTGCAAATCTCCGCTTTGATTTCCTGCCCTTGACTTTGAGTTTGGCCATGCGACTTGCTCTGGCTAAGGGGATCTTTGTGGATGTGACGCAGCTGAAGGTTTGAAAAGCATGTGTGCAACTGAGCTATCGCTCTTGCCCTCTGCCGTCACCAGGACGAGAATACGCCCAGGCTAGCCCACGGTCTCAGGAAGAAGGCAGAGCATGACATGCTTGCCGAGCTGAGCCTGGGTCAGCTGACTGCCAGACACACACGTGATGAGCCCACTCGGAGTGCCCACCTGCCTTAGCCTGCCTCTGGATCCACAGCGGCCCAGCACCGCCAAGGGGAGAGGCAGGTCTGCCGTGGTGCAGGAAAGGTGCTTTGATCTGGGGAAGGTGCTACGAGGCAGACTGGAGTATGGGGGTGGTTGGCTGGCCAAGCACAGGGACGACACACCCCCAAACTGGGGTCGATAACTAAAACTGCTGCTAAGACAATAGTAGACGCTCTATTTATTGAGCGTCTACTATTTGCCAGAAACAGGGCAAAGCACTCCCCATGTACTGTCTGATTTAATCCCTAAGATAACACTTCCAGGGACCTGCTGCTATCACCACGTCACAGAGGAGGAAACTGAGGCTCAGCGTGGTTACACCACTGACTAAAGGTCACAGAGGAGGAGGAGTTCTAATCCTGTCCGATAGGCTGCTTTTAATAGTCCTGAAGCCCGGAATAACTATCATCATCCCCAGGTTTCTGTGCCCCAGCCCTCCGGCCTCCCCCGCCACCCCTGGCTTAGCTCATCGATGCCACAGACCAGCCCCTGGAGACCTCTGCTCCTGCTGCCCAGCCTCCCTCGTCAGTTTTCCGGATCAGCTCCCGTGCCCACCTTGCCAGCCTGGCCCAGGCACTCAGGCAAAACCCTAAGTACAAAATAAACTCAGGATAGTTTAAGGCTATCAATAGCCAAGGCCAGAAATAGTAATTCACAGCAAGCAATTTTTCTAAGCTAGGGGCATGGGAGAATTTAGACCCCAAATGCAGATGGATTTTGATTTATTCAAATGCATGTACTCTAGTCAGTCGCCTGTGGGGGTGGGAGGGGCATTGGAGCAGGGCTGGCCAGTGGGTCTGGAAAGGGAAGATTTGGCTACTTGCTCAGCAAACACAGAGCCAGTGGCTTTTCTTTAGCAGGCGATGCCTGGGGACACTGGCCACGCTCAGGTAGACTGGACTGTGTGCTCACGAGGCAGGTGCTGCCAGCACAGGGAGGGCAGTGGCATCAAGTAAGGTCTAAAGCACCAGAGAAGTGAGGTGTCCCTTCTGCAATAGGGTCCAGCTCTGTGTCCCCAGGAGAGGCAAGAAAGAACTCGTAACATGGAGACGTGAGGCTCTAGGGCTGCTGCTCAGAACGCCATGGGAGTGAGGGGTGGGGCCAGCTTCCTACCAAAGGCAGCTGGTGACCGCATGGATGTGTGCATTCACGATCGTGGTGCAGGCACTGAGCCAGGACGAGCTAAGTTTCGTTTGTCAACAAATCAGTTGATAAACTTATAACAGAATCCTGTTAGGGTCCAAAATTCCCAATGCAAAGGAAAATCTAGGAAAAAAAAAATGGTCAGTCTCTCTCTGGACTTCTGTCACCGCCCACAGACATTCTCAGAGGAAGTGGTCACACTGACCCCGTGCCTCCCTAAAGGACGATCCCAAAGGCAGCCTTCCTTGCAGATGTGCCCCGTGACAGCCCATCTGCCCAATCAGAGGGGCCCAACCAGAAATGCGATTCGCCCCAAGCAGGCACCCCACCCCGTGGGCCGTTGGTCTCCCCACCTGTCTGGGTCCTTCAGGGCATCATCGAAGTCTATGCTCATGGCCTTGCACATCTGGGAGAGCGCCAGCAGGTCCTGGGAGAAAGGCTCTTTGGGAAAACGCCACCGGTTGGTTGAGCCAGCTATCCGGCGTTCCAGCCGAATGCTGTGCTATTTGGGAAGAAAGAAAGACTTTTTTAACCTCACAAAAATGTCAGGTTTCCCAAACTGCACAGCAGAAAGAAAATCAAGACGGATTTGAAAATGCTAATTAGTTTTCAAACATGGGCATCTTCTCAAAACAAATATATTCAGTAGACAGAGGATTTCAAGCCACAAAGTAATTTGGAATTTAGGACCTAGGATAGTCGGTGCAGAGGCCAAGGTCAGGGAGAAAGGTTGTTTCTTTGCAGTTAGCTCTGAAGCACCCACAAGCAGAGATGGGGTTACGCTTCGAGAAACTGTTCCTTAAGTCTTTGTCCTAACGTGTGACTGATTCAGAGAGATGCCAAGTTGGGGGGAACCTGGGTAGCGAATGGTTTTATTTTTATTGTGGTAAAATGCACAAAACACAAAACATAAAATTCACCATTTTATCCCTTTTATAGTGTAAATTTAGTGGCATTTAGTATATGGCGTATCACCACCTAGTTCAGAACATTTTCATTATCCGCAAAGGAAACCTCATCCCCATGAAGCCGTCACTCCCAAGTCTCCCCACCTCAGCTCCTAAAAGCCTTTGATCTGCTTTCTGTCTCTGTGGATTTGCTGTTATGGATATTTTATATAAATGGAATTATACAAGGTGTGGGCTTTAAAGTGTGGCTTCTTTCACTTAGCATAATGTCTTCAAGGTTCGCTTACGTTGTAGCAGGTGTTGAATTTCATCCCCTTTTTACGGCTGAATCCTATTCCATTGTGTGGACGGGCCACCTTTTGTTTATCCTTCATCAGTTGGTGGACACTCGGGTCCTTTCCACCTAGAGCTGCTATGAGCACTTGTGTTCGAGTTCCTGTTTGAATGTCTGTTCTCAATCGTTTTGGGTCTACGTCCACGCATGGAACAGCTGGGTCTCTGGGCGGGGACTTTTAGATGTTTTTTCAGTGATTTCCTTAAGGGAGCAGTAGAATACGCAGCCTGGATGAGGACTTAGACATGGCGGCTCAAGGAAAGCTAGCCAGGAAACGTGCACCACGAGGGACCCACGGGAATGGGTGTAACTGACCCTAAGCCGAGCCGGGCGCCAGCGGTGTGGTGGGGAGACCGGGGACCATGATGGGGAGGGTCCGAGTTCGAATCTCATTATTGCCACTAACTAGGTGTGTGACCTTGGGCAAGCCATTTAATATTTTTGAGCCTCCTGGTCCTCATGTGTGAAATGGGAATAATGGCAATGATGGTGAGGATGAGGACGCTGATGGCGGTGGTGACATTACAATGATCAAACGAAACGGAGCTGGGGAGCCGCGCCTCATCCGGTGCCTGGAATACGGAGGGTGCTGGGGAACTGTGTGATGTGAATCTCGACACAGTCCCGCCGAAGCGTGAGACATGTTCGAAGGGGGCTCGGACAGCAGGATTCTGACACCGCTTCCCAGCGGTCAGCCAGCAAAGCCTGAGGTCCCCGTGGTGCAGGACCCTCCCCGCCTGGAAACTTGTAACCAGGTGCTTCCGCTGCCCCTTGGGGAGCTGGTCTACTTACCGGATTCAACATTTTCATGAATGATAGTGGAGATTACACTGCAGGGGGCGGGGAAGAAGCACCTAGAAGACAAAACAGGTCAAGTTCAAATTTTCAGAAAATTTCCAAAGGGTCTATTCAAAATATTATGGAGGAGACCTGCCTAAAGGATCTATGTTTGGCCACAAAAGTAACAACGAGTAAAGCCTTGAGTGCAGGTTATCCAATCAAGAGAATATTAAACTTTTAAAGCACAGTAACAGACTGACAACTCTCTGCTTTTGTGCTGGGAAAGTGGCTTAGACAAAGCAAAATAAGAGACAACCTGTGATTCTTCACCGTGTCCCAAGGGATGGAGACCAGAGGGATCTAGGTAGGCTGACCATACAATTTGCTACTTGCGATGGTCCCTGGGCTCCCAGATCCCTCATGTCTCCCAGACTGGAACCCCGAAGCCCCTCCCCACCAAGCCGATCACGAGGGATGGAAAACATTTTCAAGTGGATAAAAAGCACCTGCCACACTTACCACGCTGAAGCCCCCTCGCTGACCACGGGCGTTTCCAGGGGCAGCTGGCCGAAGGGAGGCCTTCTCACTGCGGGGGCCTCCGGATTACAGAATCGCTCACCCCTGAGGCTGACTCCTCAGAGCGCTCGTGACATCTGGGGCGAGCTTTTATCCTTTTAGGGGCCAAGGTGCTTCGGCAGGGGAGTGCGCCTCTGGTTTCCTCGGGGTGTTGTGGGCACCGTGGCAACGTCAGGAAAGGTTCTGAGCACTTCCTGTTCCAGGCACAGAGCTGAGGGCTGCAGGAGATGTGGCGTCTCACGGAGACCAGCCACTGGGGTGCCACACACTTCCTCTTCCCGCCTTAGGGGAGGAGCAGTGTCATTCTGGAAAAGGAGGAGACTGGTCTGGAGGGTTCTCAGACACCTTCCAGCTATCACACTGGGGAACTTGGTTCGTCGAAGTCCTGGACCCCCCACCCATGGGGTCACCGAAGTCCCTAGAGTCAGTACAGCTCGAAAGACCTGAGGACAGCCTTCCTCCAGGGCTTCGCGTGCAGCTTCTCACGAAAATCGTAGAGTGGAACAGGAAAGCAGCTGCTCTGCCTACCTGCAGCTATGCTCCAGAAATTATGAACACTCTATAAATGGGAGGTGCCTCTGAATGTTCCTGCCTCCTCGCCCACAGGTCTGGGATTCTACTCTCCCGACACCCACATTCTGCCTTGCAGAGGAGCTGGTTACGGCGGGGTGGACTATGGCAGCTTAGTCCCCACAGAGCCCACAACCACATGCAGCCCTTAGGACTAAGTGCTCAAGCAACGTCTCTTGACTTGGATAACTGGATGTAGCAGTACCTACCCCCTACCCGCGGCTCTGCTTCTGCACGAGGATGAGCCCTGTGTGTGTGCGTCTGTGTGTGCACACATGTTCACACATGCGAGCGTGTGTGTGTGTGTCTGCTTCTGCGTGGGGCACAGTCACATCTCAGCAGATGCCTTTGCACAAATGGGCAGATTCGCTCCCACTTTGTTGCTCCGTCCCCTCCCCCCAACTTTCCCCATGTCAGATTTCAATTAAAGGGTTTGAAATACATTGTCCTGGACCAACGTGTCCACTACGGGCCAGCTGGGGTCCCTCAGGTATCATTTCTGAGGCACAGCCAGGAGCAGGCCCAGAGGCGCCCTCTCGTGGCCACTCGAGGTACACGTCCCAGGGTGCCACACTCCCAAGTTCCTAAGCCAGATGCCTGCCTGGCCTTGGCTCCATCCATCACTCCCCACAGGGTCTGAGTGAGGCATCCGGGCCTTGAGCCCACCCCAAAGCCCTCTGCACGTACACCCCCCATGGAGCTCTAGGTGCTGAGTGGTTAGCTAATGTCAAAGACAACAAACACAAATAAATAGACATGGTCCCGGCACCTGTCCTTCAAGCCCTTTTTTTTTATGGTGCCCTGTGTACTGGCCTGTGCAGTCACCTGGCCCCATGGGCCCAGACAAGTCAGAAATCCCAAGAGCAGAGGCCATTAGTGGCTCAGACACTAAAGCTCACGGAGCACAGCTCCCAGCTAGAACTCCTTGTACTCAAATCCCCAATGCCACAGTTAGAGGGGATTCTGGTGGGATGTCCAATTGCTTCTTGAATGCTCCAGGGGGAGGCACTCACTGCCTTCCCAGATTGTCCAGTTCAGCTCACTCCAACCCGTCACACACGTGGGGAGGCAGTGGGGTACGCTGAAAGAACGCCCAGTCTCGACTCCGGTTCTGGCGGCACTGACCGGCCGTGTGACCCTGGACGCATCCTCGACCCGCCTGGGTGGATAGTGGAGACCCAGAGTGCCAGGGCCCTGCCATTTTGGAATATTCAGACCTCAGGGCTTGCACGCTGTGTGCGATGAGAGGCCCCGTGGGTACTCGAAGCAGGACCAGGTGACCCCCACGGTGTGGGTCTTGCCCTCGAGCTAAGTCCTATGTGGCCGGGGGTGGTCTCAGCAATAGGAAAGAAGCGCAACTCGCTGTGTGACCTTGGGAAAGTCCTCTGACTCTGGGCTTCGGTTTTCTGGTCCGCAAAACAAAGTTCAGGCAAAATCACTCCTTGGCTCTGCCCACTGCTGACCCCATAATCCCAGGACGTCCGGGTTGGGGCAGCCGGGACTGGGAGGGGAGATGACACCTGCGCTGGCCCTGGCCTGGCGTCATTCCTTGATTTCAACAAGGTCGAGTGTCAAGTGTGTCTATGGGGCCAGGTGAAAGGTGGGTGCCTGTGCGATTTCATGTGCTCACATCACCTGGAATGTCATTTACCTGACAGATCTCTTGAAGAACGGGCTTGCCTTTCCATTGACAATTTTTTGTTACTTACAATGTTTTTAATGTAAATTTATTTTATCAATGAAATATATTTGCCGGTTGATTCCTACTATTTATTAAATTAACCACATAACTATTTTTAGAAAGTCACTCATGCGCTGCCCTAAAAAAGTCACCTTTTTTACTTTTTTTACTTCTGCCTCTCTGAGCTCACAGCGCACAGGGTGCGGGACCAGTGAGCTACGGGAACTTGTGGGAGGAACAACTGAGTGTAGTGAGCGTGTCTTTTAATTCTGATGCTTTGATGTCGTGGGGCCTTGCGGACTCTGGAGGGACACGTCCCTCAGCGCTGGCCAATTTGTAGAGACAGTAAAGGACTCGCATACAGGCGAGCCTTCCATCTGCGTACCAACCAATCCAGGGTCCACATCCCAACCTCCTCCTTTATAAGGCTCTCTCACTCGGGGCCACTGTCCCTCTGTCCCCGTACCTGAATCACCCCAGGGCCAGGTACCAAACTACGGTCAGCCCCTATGCCCCAGAGCCTGCTGCAATGATCCCTTCTAGCCAACCCTAAGCCTGCTTACCCTGCCTCACCCGCTCCTTCCTGCGGAAACCCCCAAAGAGCCTTCTGCCCATTGCTGATGCTTCCCCGTGTGGCCCTGGGTGGCTCCTCCTCTTAGGAACTATAACAAAATATCTTCTCAGTGGTAACTGTCTCCAGATCTATTAGCCTCGCCATATCTGAATAATAATAATAAAACCGACATTTTGAAGCAATGACCAGGCCTGGGGGTCCCAGGAGGGTCCCCTGCAGGAAGTAAAGCAAGGATGAGCCCTAAGGGAAGAGGAGGTAAGCTGAGATGGGATGACGGGGTGGCAGGGCGAGTGTCCCAGGTAGAGGGCACAGCCAGTGCTGGACTGGACTGGAGAGGTCAGGGCCTACTGAAGAGATGACCATGCAGTCTGCTGCCCGGGGTGGGACGTGGGGAAGGGAGGCCAGAAGGGGTCCAGGGACCGATCTCCCAGGGCTTCTAGGGGCCGAGGAGTCTGGGTTTTGCCTGGTCCAACCCCTTTTTATCTCCAAGTTGAGTTTCTCAGGTCCTAATAAACCTGTAAGACAGAACTGTGAATTCTCCAGAGTCTTCCATTGCTAATCCAGCACATGGAACTCAAAAGCCTGGCTGGGTACCACCAGGCTGGGGCAGTGCCATGGCACCACTGACTAGGAGCGAAGCCACTCACTCACATCAGCCTAACAACGCTCACCTGGGCGAGCCCCTGCCGTTCCCAACCACCGAACAAAGAGCAGGCTTTTCTCGTCTATAGAAACAACCGGGGCAGCCGGCCAGACGCAAGGCAGGGCCCCAGTCAGACCAGTTCACGAATGGAGGTAGGGGCAGCAGCAGGCGCTGGGAGGCAGTGAACTTCCGTGTAGAGGCAGCTGTCGGCCTGGGGAATGCAAGGGTCGTTGCTGTCGCTGAAGACCAGGCCCCAGCACTGGCCGCCGCATCGCCTGGCTGAGTAACTCGGGCAAGTCCCCAGGTTTCTAACTTCTCTGAGCCTCCGTTTCCTTTCTGTAAAATGGAAATAAACATAGTTCCCACTACCAGATCGTGAGCGAGCGCGCTAAGCCCGAGAGAGCCCGGCGGGTGCTCGAGTGTGAACACCCTTCTCCGGCCGGCAAGCCTGGGTGCGTGAGGACCTCCACCCTGCCCATCGGAACACCCGCGCGCCCGGCTCAATTCTCCAAGTGGAATGTACTGGAAAGCAGATGGGCTTCGCTACGAAACCTCAGTATCCTACCAGGGCCAAGGATTAAATGAAAGGGCCACAGGCCCAAAGCCAGGCAGTCCTCATTCTGGCCCTGTCACCTCCTTCACCTGCCCCATGCAAAGCCCTGATTGCTCCCGAGTCAGGAGCCTGAAATGGAGGTGGCCTCAGGCCCTCCAGATCTCACGCCTAAGGAGCTGAGCCCCAAACCTGAAAACAAAGAAAGCCCCTAGGTCCCCCCAAGCGTCCCCCACGGCCATCAGTGACGACCACCCTCTTTTCTGTCTCCCTCCGCTCCTCACCTACTGCCCTCCTGAGGCAATCTTGGTATGGAGATAATGCCACCTTTACCTTGAGAGCCCCAAGGAAATGCTGAGCCGAAAAAAAAAAATGTTAGAAGTTCAAGATTTCCGCGGACCTGGCAAACCCAAGTTCCTGAGAGACGCTGAGAATCTCGAAGGTTATAGCACCATGGCCAGGGGAGCTCTGGGTGACCGGTCAGGGGCTGGCGTTTTGCGCTCTGCCCACTCACTCAGCACAGGAAAGTAACTAGACTAGTCCTTAGCAGCCATCACAAGGGTGGACATTTACAAGCGTATGTGGCATTATACAAAGTGAATGGAGGAGAAAAAGTGGCTGACCCCAAACCACAGGGGGCTTGGAGGCTGGACACTCTGCATAGTGGCCCCGTGGGCAGATATAGTGAGGTGGCCAGGCATGCAGGTGGGACTGAGGCCAGGCTTGGGGCCAGCGCTTCCCAAGCTAGGCTGGGCTGATAGGCAGCAGACAGTGACAGAAGCCAAGGGACCAGTTCCTATGCCCCAAAGGGTATGTGGGTATGTGGGAGGAGATTAGATAGATAGGTAAACAACAGATTAGATAGATGGCGTCCACTCGCACACACACAAATACATAAACATGTACAGCTTTACCTTAGTCTGGTCTTCTCCTTCCAGGTGAGATTTACTGAGATACACAGCCTGAGAACTGTCTCCATGACGACTGCATCTAATACAGAGCAAAGCTTCGTATTGCTTCCTTAAGCCCTCCCCAGAATCATCTGACCCAAGTCAGAATCTCGAGCGACCTCTTCGGAACTCCGCTTACAGACACCCCCAGGGCTCCCCCTAGTGGTGTCTGCCATCCATCGCTGCAATGAGCAATAAACACACCTTGTTCAATCACAGGTGTGCTCCCGGTGGCCTTTGGCTGGAGTCAATACAGTGACACCGTTCACCTGGGTTACCCACTTTAGGAATTTAGCCTAAGGAGAGACTCATGTTCATAAACGTACATGCAAAAGGATACTCATTTCCTCACCCATGCATAATGATAGCAAAACACTGGACATAGTATAAACGTCCACTGGCAGGCCGGTGGTTAAATACATTTGGTACCACTGAACACATGCAACCATTCAAAATGGTGGCAGAGAGCTGTATTTGTCGACATAAACATTAACCATAACGCAATGGCCACGTTAGAGTATTAGGCTAAAAAAAGCTTATAACACAGTACGCGGGGCCACCACAGACGGCCCACTAGTGTGGAACCACACAACTCCAAATAATTCCACTTTTATAAAGACAAACATTTCAGACATCAAGAAAAAAGTATAGACAAAGAAACATGAAAGCATTGACAGTTATCATGTCTTGGTTTGAGGATTATGGGTGGGTTTTTATTCTCACCTACATTTTAGGTTATCACTTGAGTGATAATAAGCTTCCGGGAGACAGGAGCTGGGCTGTTGAGAGAACAGGGATGAGGAGAGACACCGGGACGAGGCGGGAGGGGGGGGCCCAGAGGAGCACCTGGAGGAGCGGCTGCGGCCGGACTGGGCAGATGTTGCTGGGCAGTGGGACAAGGCAGGCCCCTGTCTTGGCTTAGAGTCCTGGGTCATCGAAGTCTCAGTCTGCTTTCTAAGCTTATACCCCACACCACACATGTCCCCCCAAAAATGATACGTCCACATCCTAACTTCCGCTACCCATGAATGTGACCTGATTTGGAAAGAAGGTCTTTGCAGATGTAACTGAGGATCTTAAGATGAGATCATTCCGGATTCGGGGTGGGCCCTAAATCCTGTGACTGGTGTCCTAATGAGAAAGGAGAGGGATCCGAGACAGAGAGGAGAAAGCCACGTGAAGACAGAGGCCGAGACCGGAGTGACGCAGCCACAGGCCGAGGAATGCTGGCCGCCCCAGGAGCTGGGAGGGACGCTGGCACAGGCTCCCTCAGGGCCTCCAGAGGGAACAAACCCCACCGACACTTTGATCTTGGACTTCGGGCCTCCGGAAGCATGAGAGGATAAATTTATGTTGTTTGACGCTGGTAAGTTTGTGGTGATTTGTGAAGGCAGTCCTGAGAAGCAGAGGCACTGTCTCAGCCCCTCCCTCCCCCCATATGCCCACCCTGCAGCTGGGGTCCCTGAGGATCAGGGGCAATTAAGGAATCTAACTAGACAGGCACATATCCCTAGTTTAATCTCAAAAGTGGCTTGTGGCTTAACGACCTGTCTCCCGACCTGTCTCCCACCCGTAATTGATCATCCTTTCCCGTTCCTTTAGAGGGAATGGATATTTCAAGGTTGATCTGCACACAATGAGGGAACAGGCAGGAAGAATAACAGCCTGCTTCTTCCTTGAGCCAATAAAGGAAACTAGATTTTGCCCCCTAAAAGTCAAAGAGACTTCTTAAAAACAAAATCCAAGCTAATTCAATACATTCACTTAATTATTTAAGTAGTAAGTCAATATTTCCTATTAGTTTCTACTTACAAACACAGCCACGATGACGAAGGAAATGTTATTTAGATCTGTGGACAAAGGAGTGAGCCCAGACAGAGAAGAGTGAAAAGCCAAATCTGATTGGATTTAACAAAGGCAAGAAAAGACTCAACCCTTGCCAGAAAATAAATCACAGCCACACATATTGCCAAGATCCAAAGAAAAAAATTTATTTACAATAGAGAATTTTATTTGAAACATGCATTTTCTTTCTTTTTTTTTTTTTTTAAACAAATCAGCAAATGCAGATCAAGTTTACACTCCTTAAGGCAAGAGTCCCTGTGTAAGCTGTACGTGGTCATATTAAACCCAAAAGCCGCTCACCCTGGGAACTCATGTACAAAGGGCAAGGCCAAGGTCAGCGATTTGTCTTTTATTAGAGAAGCAGACAATCTCCCTGATACAGGAACTCTGAGGTCAACTTGCTATGAATGATACTAAGAAAAATGCAAACCAATAGCAAGAAATCCTGATAGTCTCCTTAGTACTGCATACAATCAAATCAACATTATTTAGAAAGTAAATACAGCAGTGCATACAAAAAAGTGAAAACAGGACCTGTCCACAGAACCAGGACAGCAGTGTGCCGACGCTCCTATTGCACGCAACGGTCAAGTCCAAACATTTGGTTCAGAGTTAGCTTTTCCCCATTTTGGCAATCAGTTCATCGCAAATCTTGGTGAGTTCTTCTATCTCTTTGTTCTGCAAGTGAAGACAAAAAAAAGAGGTTGCCGAAATCTCTTGGTTGTCTGAAGTCAAGTCAATCAGAATGGCCACTGGCTTTTTAGGGGCAAGGGGTTCTCCAGGCCTCTTGGTTCTCCTGAGAAATGACTTGGAGCCGAACAATCTATATACATCCCAGCTCTAGCTGTGCGATGTAGGGCAAGTTACACAACCTCTCTGAGCCTTAGTTTCCTTATCTCTAAAATGTGGATGATCGCATCTGTCTGAGAAGTAAAGCGCCACAGTGACCAGCATATGATAAAGGCCTAACGAGTATTGGTTCTCTTCCTTTGATTTGCCTCTGAAGGATGTGGACACTATGTGTGGACACTAAGGGGTGGGCTGGTGTGAGCTCTTCGGGGGCTTTTTTGAGATATGCCACCTGGAGGGGTTAAGCAATTCTACCTGAACGGGGATCGCTGACATTACTCGGAGGATGCCGGATGGGGCAGTGCCGTGACACAAGGGGTCGTGGGGAGGGGAGGCGACAGAGAAATGGCTTCAGGTGTTCCTCGCACCATGCCTGTCCTCTGAAGCCCCATCCAGGGGAACCACACGTGCACCCCACTCCAATGATCTGACAACACTGTCCATCCTCTAAGAACAGGGATCCAGTGCGTCGACGCCTCCATCTTGGCAGTGGGGCTTTGCTCTCCAATGGGCTAGATGTTGACTTGACGCTGAGCCGGCTCAACGGCCCACCCCGAATGGCCCTCTCTACAGGGGCTAGATCTTTCGGATATCCTGGGAACATTTTGCAGCCAGCTCTCCCTCCAAGTCCCCATGGAAGGTGCATCTGGATCTTAACCTCAAGCCTGTCCCCTGAGGCTGTACGGAGGCCCCTCCTCAGAAACTCAGAACCACCTATGACAGGTTCCAGCCTGGAGCCACGTGTCCTGTTTCCAGGTTGGGCTCCTGCTGCCACTCACCACTGTGCCAGCGCCTGGGAAGAATCCAGCTCCTCAGTGGAGAGGAAATTCAGTGCTCGCTGCAGTCCTGCCTCCCCCAGCCCCCGCCAGCGGAGAGCCCCGCCTGGAACACCACCTCAGCCGACCTCCTGTCGAGAGTTCATGGCTTTGAGAGGCTCAGCTCTCAGAGGTGCCGAAAGGCCCGTTGGAAGATGAGGCTCTGCAGAGAATGCAGCACAGACCACTAATCCTAAAGCTGCTGTTCCCGGCACTCCTGCCGCTGCCGGGCCGCTAATGGTGATGTTTCATCTGCTTGGAGTGCTTTCCATGTGCTGCTCACCATGCTAAACACACCCCGGGCACTGTGGCCTCCCTCCGTTCTCACGATAGTCCCTTAATGGAGGCCCTGGACGTCGCCACTGTTCAGTGAGAAGACTGGGAGGCTCAGAGAAGTTAAGCGTTGCGCTGGTCAGATGTGGCAGGCATGGAACGCGAATCCGGGCTGGCCTGGCTCCCACACAGCTTAGCTGTTTTGCTCATCAACGTAACGTCTAGTGACTGATGGCTGCTGAGAGGCAACAGCAGACCCACTAGCTGCCGACTCCTGGAGGTTCTCCACGCTCAATCTTGGCAGCATCAGCCCCACCGCCTAGCGAACTGCCTCGTGATGGAGCTCAGCTCACGGGGCAAAACCCTTTATGAAGTGCTGACGGGGCTGTTCCTGTAAGAACAGCCTGGGGAAATCACGCCTCTGAATCTTTTAAAAATAGAGACTGTCCCCTCTCTATCACTTTAGGGAAGAACTCTAATTCATTCCTGTCAAGTTTTCTTTTAGGACAAAATTACATTTCCACAGACGTTTGTATCTTTTCTGTTATGGAACACGTGCAACTCAATTTCTTCCTTGTCTTCTAGTTTGCAAAACACTTAGCGTCACCTTCATTTTGCAACTGTATACAGTCTGAACAGCCCAGGTGCCTTGAAAACATCTATCCTGCTTCACGTTTTACCTCTACTTACCTAGACTGCCTCAAACTGATGCAACTTAAACACCATCAAATCCTGATGGAAACCGGAGGGAATGATCTCAAACGACCAAACTGTTACATTTCTCCCTGGAAACATTTACTATACAACTCCCTTAACACTTGAAGTAACTGGGGAACGTGGCCTTTCATTTAAAGGAATATTCCATTTTTCAAGAGTCACCGAATGTGCTATATGTGGATTATCAACATTCGAAGAATAAAAGTAAACACCCGCTCAACACTAAAACTGCAGCGACGCTCGGTAAGGACTGAGTGACCGAGCACGTGCTGGCGTTCGATGGTTCTAAGCTCTGCTCGTCTCTGTGGTCACTGACGGAACCACAGTCGGAGCCCGGAGACAGGTGCTTAAACATACACAGCACAGTCCAGGCTCCTTTTTCTGTGAAAATACAAGTCTCTAATATTAAACTTCTCGGTGGCCATTTGTCTTTTTCACCCCAAGAGGAAAAGATAAAGGATGGAAATGACCTGGTAACGTGAGCACCCTGGGTAACCAGGACTGAGTGGACTGTGGGGCAGAGGCGGCTGGAGGCTGAGCTAGCACTTAGCCTTGAACCTCAGGGAAATTCATTCAGTTACTAGAGCCATATACTCCTCAGCGCCAGACGGGATCGTCTAGCATCTGGTTTAGTCCCCCAACATTACAAACCTAGACACCCGAGTGAAGCACGAGGCTTGCCCTGGGCAGGGTGGGGCAAGGACCTGAGGCTCCTGTCCCAGGGGTCTTTCCTGACACCGCATGGGTGAAGTGAGAGGCAGTACCTGCCCCTGCAGAGATCAGTACTGCTTGGCCCAGATGTCCTTGGGGACCCCAGCCAGCCCCACTGGAACCTGGCTGGGTGTGGGCACAGGAGGGGGCCCAATGTGAAGCCATCTGGGAGACATGCCAGACTCCTGATGCCACCTGCCTACAAAGGACCCCCCACGACTGCCCGTCAAGGCCCCAGTGCATGAGAAGTGCTGCTAGCCCAGACTACTGGGCTCTCTGATGACTATCCTGGGGGGCCCTCAGGCTCAGTAAGGCAACCAGTATTGGGTTGCAGGTTTGAAAACACACCCGGGGAGGGGGCCTGCCCGGCCTGCACTCACCCAGACTCAGAGACTCATACGGGCTCCTGGGCAAAAGGGACTTCTCATGTGGACACCCGGGGAGACACTGTATACAGCTGACCGAGCACCACACTGGAAATCAGAAAACCTGGGGACAAACTGAGGGACTTCAGAAGGAGCCTCCACCCATCCATAGAAAGACGAGGACACGGTCCATCCTCTGCACCAGCCAGTCGCTTCTGCATCTACCCACTCGCCAGCGTGCATGCTAAATGCCGGAGTTAAAGTACCACGCCTGGCCCACTGCAGGGGCTTAACAAATACTTGACAAATAAACGAACGCTGAGAAGGAACGAAAAAGGGCAATAAACACCCCAGTGAGCAGCTAGTCCAGGGAAGGCAGAGAGGAGGCCAGTCTCAGGGCTGGCATTAAGCTCGCTCTTCAGAGGGAGGGCAAGGCTGTGCTCACAAAGCAAGGACTCATCCCGGGAAGGCCGCTGCGGAAGCCCAGCATCTGGTCATCTGAGCATCCAGCCAGCCCTGCCTGCCTGCCTGGAAGCCACTGCCCAGGCCTCTTACCTTCTGCTCCAGTGTCCTTTCCAGAGCGTCCACTCGCAGCTGCTCCTTCCGCAGGCTGGCCTGGTAGGCAGCCTGCTCCTGCTGGGCCTTGCCTCGGACCTGGGCGATCTCGGCGTTGGCCCTGTGGGAATGGGGGTGAGGGGAGGATTCGGAAATTATCATCCTCCTCTGTGGATGCCTCCCATCTTCTCCCTCCCAGCTGGGGGAACTATTAGGCTCCAGTTCCCACCAACAAAGGCCCAGCACAGGGGCCCACGAGAGCCCCTATTCCGAACCCTCACTGTCATAATGCTGAGGTGCTTTGAGTGGGTGCCCTGGAAATTATGCACCCTTTGCTTATCAACGTGCATGACCGTGGAGCGTGCGCTCATCACAGACTGTACTGAATTGTTCTGAAAAGCCGACTCAATGACAGGGGTGCTGTCGGAGCCCCCAGCCCGCCTCGGGAGCGGCCCCGGCCACGTTACCTGTCCAGCTTCTCCTCCGCGTGCACCTTCAGGGCCTGGTACCTCTGCTCCTCCTTCTTCACTCGGGACAGGTACTCCTGCGCACACTTCTTCAGCACCTCTTCATTCTGACACAACAGAGGACAGGGGTCGAGCCCACATAAGAAATGCCGACGAGTGCTGGGGACCCCGAGAACTCTCCGGTGAGGGTGCGACCTCAGACGACCAAGTCTGACTCCCCAGCCTGCAAGGACGGCCTTCCGGAAACCCCACCACCACTCCCCGGCTGATCCGCCCCCTCCCGCCCCACCCGTCTCGAGCACAGCCGTACCTTGCGGAAGCCTTCCAGAACCTCCTTCATCTTCTCATATCTCCTGAAGAGGTCAGCCAGAGACTTCTCCACGGAGTTCAGGTCAGCTAGGGCTTGCTCCTTCTCCAGGACCAGCTGCTGGACCGTTTGGTGCGAGACTGACTTCTCCCTCTGCTCATCCTCTGGCAGAAGAGACAGGAACAAAACCATGGAGCCCATGGAACCTGAGCCTGGTCTCAGGGGCCAGCAAGGTCTCAGTCTAACCGGTGGGCATCTCAGACTCAGGAGACCCTTCCCCGAAGCCCACCCGGACTCTGCCTCTAAAGGAACAGACCCCACAGCCCCTGCATCTCAAACCCAGGCCTGTGCAGTAGTAGATGGGATGGGCAATAGCTACTATTCTTTGGTCTGATCAATGCAGCCCCGTAAAAGTCTATACTGCGGACCCCAGAGAGTCCATCTGGTTGTTGACAGCAAACAGAGAGATCCACAGGTAAAAAAGAAAACATCACTACTGAGTTTTGTGTTGGGCAAGGTTAAAAGGTCTTATAGCCCGACCTGCAAGGGGCTGGGCTTCCTAAGTGTCACCAAAATAAAGGAATGGCCATTGGGAAAGAAAACGGTTTCTTCATTGTTAAAACACCCATTAACCCAAAGTCCACGTCGCCGTCACCCCCCAAAACTCTGCTCCACGCGGAAAGCGGTATTTTCTCTGATAGAGCAGGTGTCTTAATTCTGAGCCAAGTGGAGCTAATTCTGTCCAAGTGAGTTTCTCAGTTATGTACAAAAGGATTAAATTCTGGCCCCGCTCAGAGTGGCTGGTCCTGGTGAAAGGGACTGCTCTGTCCTCAACCCCACCTCTGGGCCATCACGTGTTAACACTCTGCCCAAACGCCTTGAAAACCCTCACGTTTAAGGGTAAGGCTTTCTCTGACCACGCTGTGTGACACAGCCCCTTGCCTGCATGGTGCTATCTCCTGTATGCCGACCTGATGCTGGTGCAGGTGGGTGACGGACCTTTTGTTGTGGTGTCTGGGAGACTGGTGACAGCAGAGAACGGGGAAGAGAGAAGTCCCTACTCAGAGCTCCTGAGGGAAGGGCCTCTGCACACCTGCCCCTCTGTCAGCCCCAGGTCACCAGGTCACCAGGGAGGGGGCTGCCTGCTGCCCGGAATGGCCTCCGAGGGTGGCTGCCATAGGATGGATCGAATCTGGAAATGACGACAGTCATAACAACACAGCAGCCGTGCGTGCTGCGCTCGTCCACGTGTCAGACGCCATGCTGACTGCCCATCGGATGCTCCCACGCCAGCACCCAGCACCCAGCACCCAGACTCTGTTCCCAGAAGTCTAAACCAGGTCGCCTCACTCCTGCTCAGAGCCCCCCAGGCGTCTGGGAGTAAAAGCCCAAACCCGCACACGCTTCGCCTCTGCCCTCTGTGCTCATCACGATGGCCCCCATGCCCTGGGGCTCAGCGCTGCTGTGCCCTCTGCCAGGAGAGCGGGCCCCAGAGCTTCCCACAGCCCCCAGGTCACCTCTCTGGAGGTGCCCTCTCTGAGCATCCGTGGGAGACACCTCCTCTCCACTCCCTATCCTCATATCAGACGTGCGTGTGCACACACATATGTCTGCTGGCGGCACATCTCCCCCAGGACGCACGCCCCACAAGGGCAGGGTTCTGAGTCAGTTTTGTCACTGCTCTGTCCCGGGGCCTGTGACAGTGCCTGACTCATGGTACACCTCAACACACGCCCATGCAATGGATGAACGAGGGGCACCTGGAAACAACCCGAGGTAGGTCTCTAATCTGCATTTCACAGCAGGCGACAGGGTTGGAGAAGCTAAGTCGCTTGTCCACTGAGCAAGTGGCAGAGCCAGACCTGAACCCACAGCCGTGCTCAGAGCTACGTCTCTGCTCGGACTTCCGAGTAACAGACCTAGAAAGAAGCAGCTCCCTCAAAAGCAGGGAGAGGCTGTTCTGGGTGCCTTCCCCCAGATTGGCGTCTTGCTGTGCCCCACAGTCGGGTGCCTTTGTGTGTGCCCTGTGGAGGGAAGAGGGAGCACAGGGGCCCCACCCTGGTGTCAGCTCCAGCCCTGACATAAACTTGCTCACAGGTCCTGACTCTGGGGGTCCTAAGGCCTCATTTACAAAATAAGGGGTCTTCCCACATGAGCATGCATCTAAACCAGAGGGGTTTGTTCAAACACAGACTGCTGTACCCCAGCACTGAGTTCCAATTCAGTAAGTCTGGGTGGGGCCAAGAATTTGCATCCATGACACTGTTCCCCCGCAATGCTGAGGCAGCTGGTCCAGGGGGCGTGCCCAGGGAACCGCAGGCCTGGAAACTGCCCAACGTCCCTCCAAGCCTGCCTCTCAGAGCCCCGCAGCAGGGTAGAGCTGAAGGACCCAGAGCCAGAGTGCCCAGGCTCGAGTCCTGGCTCTGCTGTTCCCAGCTGGGTGGCCTGGGACAGGGTGTATAACCTCTGAGCCTCAGCCTCCTCATCTGAACGAGGGATCACAGTGTTTATCTCATGGCCTTTGGGGGAAGAGTGAACAAGAAAATGCATAGAAAACCTTTAACCCAGTTCAGTGACCCGTCATCCACACCCCCGAACTGGCGAGCTGCCGCGTCGCAGGGACCCGTGGAGGGGGACGTAACACGCAGCAAGAACAGAACCGCCAGCAATCTGCTCGCTACGTCCTGACTCCTAAGAAGGGGCGTTTCCACGCCTCGCCAGCAATCAGATGCCTTTCATCCTCTGAATTTTAGCTGCTTCCTCAGCACGTCGTGCGATGCACGTTCCGGGCTGGTTTGAGGTCATGTATACATCTCGCTTGGCTTGGAAAGGGGTCGTTTATCAAATGGCGTTCATCTGATTTCCTGGATCTGAGACTCAGTCGGCCTCAGCGGTTTCCATTCCTCCCCACATAACCCTTGTAAAAATAGAAGCTCCCCGCTCCCAAGAGACCGAGAAGGCGACAACGCCTCACAAATCTTGTTGTAAATTACAAACGCAGTTAGGTTCTTCAGATCAGGAAATCGGCCCCAAACCCAAGATGCTCCAGACTCAACCACAAAATGATATCGTGAAGATCTTCTGGCTTTTCCAGGCAAAACATTATGAAACCGTGTGGGGATGCAGCCAAAACACACAAGCAAGAGTAACAAAAATAGAGAAGTAAACAAACAAACAAAGCTTGCAATGGGCAGGTGTCAAATCAGGTGAAAAGCATTTACTTACCGGGCTTGCCTGTTTGTTTTGCAAGCAAAGGGCAAGAAGCAACAGAAAACGGAAGCAAAACAGAGAATCAGGGCAGTTGTTAGAAAGCAGGAAAAAAAAAAAAAAATCAATCGCAACGACCCGCAATGCAGAAAGCACAGAAGTCTCTTTCCGTTCTGAATTCTAAATATTCACTACCTGAACATAAAACAATCTCTTTTAGGAACATGTGACGAGAACGGACAATGATGGCAGGACAGACGTCGCGTTGATGCGAAGCACGTGGGACGGTGGACCGGAAGCCACAGAGCCAGGCCCGAGCCGGGAAGGGCGCAGTGCGGGTGGGCGGAACCTGGTTTTAACTTCAAAACGCTATGCTAGTCACTCTGGTCCTGAACGGCCAAGCTCTCTGGGCCTCAGTGTCCCCTTCCACAAGGAATGCTGGTTAGGTGAGTGAAAATGAGAAGAAAAACACGGAATCCGGATGAGAAATATGGGTGTTTCTTCCACACACGGGGAGACTCATGGCTCACGCGCAGAGAAGGCACATCCCGCCCAAGGCCACAGCGAGTCCCAGCTGTGCTTTAGCCCTCAGTCTCCTACGAGGACACGAGGACCTCAACATCTACGGGGGCCCTGACCCATGACCTGCAGGAACGATGGACGGATGACAACCATAGATGCGCCCCTTTCTGATGAGAACAAACTCTGAAAAGTGGACGACGACAGTGAAGGAATGAGCGAGGATGGGGGTGAGGGACGGACACACGGTGAGACGTCACCCTGGGGGACAATGCTGCTCGCCCCAGGGACACTGCAGGGGTCTCGCGGAGCAAACCGGGAGACCTCCAAACCCCCTAAAATGAAAACATTCGAAAGGGGCAAGTTCCCAGCTCTTAAAGAGAGGGACCCTCAGCCTAATACCAGCTCCCCTGGGTGGGGGCGGGAAGGAGAGGCTTGAGGGGACAGGGGTGGGCATGTGTGGCCATCAGGGTCCCTTCCACACGGACCATCTAGAACTGAAACTGCTCTTCTCACTACTCTCAGAGTTGAATAAGCTTTCTCTCGCTTCGAGGACAGGCCACTTGTGCAATGAGAGAGATTCTTACTCTTTTGGTTTTCAAGAGGGGATGTCTTGTATCAAAATTGCCAGCCAAGCAATGCAAGATGGCTCTGGGCAGCCTTCTCTGAGTGGCACAGGCTCCTGGCCCTTTACCCCCATTTCGATATTGGCCTAAACGTCATCACCAAGAGCAAAAATGAAAACATATGACTCTGAGACACAGGAGGACGTCTCCAGATGAGCCACTGTAGGTCTGAGTGGCGTTTTCACATCCCAAGGCTCCAGGAGGCCAGAAGGCTGGGTTCAGCTTGCCAAACACTGTATATTGGAAAACATAAATCCTTCATCCCGGCCATGTTCACCAGCAGTTTCAATTCCAAGAGCTTTGTTTTTTTGTTTTTTTTTTTTATCTCATCCATACGTATTCATAAATTCTTATACCAATTTAATAAAGAGGTTTCATTTGATAGAAAGCAGACACTGTGAGGCTAATCCTTAGAAACACCCGAATGGGCTTCCTCCTGAGCCTTTATTATATGGCCTTTATTATAATAAATCAAATTTAAGGTGCTTTGAATGGAAAACAACTGTCAGCCTCTTCACCATTCCCAAGGCTGCTCTCATATTTATCTCGGGAGAAGCCAGAGGTGCGGTTCGACACACATCTAAACATTTGAAAGAAACGGGTCATCTGCTAAGCACAGTTTCAAACTTGGACACAGAAACTATGGTTTGCAGAGAGCTGGGGTTTTACTTCATATATTTTTAGGAACACAAGATTTTTATTAAAAACTGGTGTCATGGACCTAAGCGAATAAATAAATAGGAAAGCAAAAACCCTACCTCCCCTTGGAGTCATAACATCATTTTTGCATCATGATCATTAGTATAAAAAAAAAAAAAATGAGCTTGGAACATCTGCAAAATCCTTTTCG
>NW_006436672.1:276864-301379 GCF_000325575.1 Pteropus alecto
CCAGGCGTGTGTAACTCGTCACTCGAGGCCTCGTTTTATTACAAGCCAAAGCGACCTGCAGTCCTGGCTGCCAGGAGGCTGTGCCGAGGCGGGTTCCAAGGCAGTGTCCACCCTCAGGGAGACAGCGCTGTCATCAGGTGCCTGGGACTGCCCCGTCACCCGGGAAGCAGGGGGCGGGCAGCTGGACGGACACACGCTCTACTACCTTTGCCCTGGACCGGGTATAAAGGCTGAGGGGGGTATTGTGTCGCTTGAGTTTAAACTACTTTAGGGTTTAGGGATTTGATTCCTAGTCTCTCCCCCAAACATTGCAGGAACCAACACAATCTCTTTCTTCGGGAGGTGGGCAGTCCTGGCTGGGTCACGTGATGCCCACTGAGGTGACTCCCGTGGGCACGGAGAATGCTGAGGGACCTTCTAGCAGATGTTTCCAGGAGGCCCCCAGGCTCTCTGTTCTGGAGTGCTGCCTCCCCCGACCCCCGAAGGACCTCACCCTCTAAGGGGAGCATGCCCCGAGTCTATCTGCAAAGCCCCCGTAGTTTAGAACCCTCAGGCGGGCCTGAGCCCCACACAGGCGGGACACTCACCTATCATCTGGGCGATGGTCTTCTCGTACTCGGCCACTATTTTCCTGTAACACAAGTGAGAATGTGTTGGAACCAGGACAACAAAATGGTTTTTAATTTCACACGAGGCCCACGTGCTGGACATCATCATCCTGACCAACGTACAGGGGACAGGTCTCATTTGTCACAGTCGGCTCCCTCTTCCACATCGGATAGGTTCATTTTCCTAGTGTATCACTCTGGACGCCGCTCCCTGGTGCAAACGCTCGATGTCACCCCATTGCCCCCTGATAAGAAACAGGAGGCCAAACCGTAAGCCGGACAAACAAGGCCTCTGCCACCTGGGCCCGCTATCCCTCAGCCATCTCACGAGCACAGTGGTTCAGTGAAAACAAATGATTTCCTGTTTGCTCGGGGCTTTCTCATCGCCAGACCCCTGCCCGTGCCGTTCACGTCCCCTCTCTATTTCCAACTCCCACAGTCTATCTGATTCTCAAGGTCCAACTCAGATGTTATGTCCTCCAGGAAGCCTTCCCTGATTTCTCCTTAGAACTCTTTAACATTTTACCTGAATCTTCTTCTAAAACAACTCACTCATCTGGCATTAGAGTATATGACTGGAAGTTTCTCAAGGCCCAGGGCCACTCCTCAGTCACCTGTGTTTGATGGGGTCAGGGCTGGGGAAGCGGGTTCGAAAGAATAGCACGTCTTGGGTAGCCTTGATAAACTGTAGCTGAACAAAAGTACTAAGGTCCCCTGCTTGTGAGAATGCCTCACTGCTGCCGCCAGGTGGAAGAAAAAGCCTCCCCCTCACCCTAACCCCAAGTCAATCTTTTGGAAAGAACCTTTTGAAGAAGACTTGGATAATGGAGGTTTCACCTACATTATCCAATAACCATTATCCAATAACTGTTCTCTGCAAGAGGACCAAAAGCTGCTCACCACCAACACACCCAGTGCCCTGAGTTACAGGTGACCTTGCCTCTCTTGGCTGCGTGACTTGGACTATGTCAGTCTTGAACGCCGGGGGCTCAGCTTACTCCCCAGTACGGTGAGGATGACTCTAGACCCTGACTTTCAGGGCTGTGGGGGAAGTTAAATGAGGTTAAAAGGGATAATAAAAGCAGAGTGCATCCTGCAAGGTCTAAAGGCCTCATAGCTGCTGGGCATCTGTGCCTGGCTTCTCGACAGTGGCCCCAGGTCAGTGCCTCACCCCAAAGCGGACCCATAGTAAGAAAGGTAACCATGCATGAGCCCACTGGGTTCTTTCTTAATCTAACACAGAACTTATTCAGGTTTTCTGCGATTAAACAACACCTCCCAGTAACCCAGAACCAGAAATCGGAGATGGATCTTCATGGCTGCCCCATCCGAACCCATCACCACTGAGGACAGAGGCTGGACCACAGCAGGTGAGGGACGTGTCCTCTCAGCAGTGCGGGGAGGCCAGAAGCCTCAAGCTGCTTCAGGTGAGCTGTATTTTCATCTCATCCTCAGGATGACCCCAAGAGGCGGTGCCCTCACTGTCCCCAGAATTGCTGACGAAATATCGCGGCACAGGGTCATTCAGGAACCTTCCCAGGACCCCAGGACCACTAAGTGGCAGGGCTAGGCTTTGAGTCCGGACACTGGACTCAGGAGCCTTGTTCATAGCCCTTACGCTCTGCCACCTCTGGGCACTGAAGTTTACTCCTCTTTTACAGATGACAAAAGTCAAGCACGGAGTTAAGTGACAGGCCCAGACGCAGCTGGGAAGCAGAGCTTGATTCTTACCCAGTCTGGCTCCAGAGCGTGACAGGGCTGACATCTGGGCCATCGGTATACCAGTACAGCCCTTGACACTTGAATCCCCACCATACCAGTGAGTAAAGAGCACCCCCTGGAGCCTTCATTTTCAGTGCAGGGAACAACTAAAGCCACCCTGTTCCTTCTCCCATCCCTTCATTTAAATAGAGAGATGGATGATAGATCGATCGATCGATCGATCGATCTAAAAATGCAATGGCAGGACCTCAGTGTGAATGTGAAATATGGCACTACGATAATCCTCCAGCAGAGATCCCAAAACGCATCCAGCAGGAAGAAGGAACAGGAGAATTTTCAGGAAATACTATTTGACTTAGAAAACAGGAGCCATGATTACCTAAACTGTCTGCTTCCTATTTAAAATGACAGTCAGGAATGCATTTGATTTTGGTAATAAACTAGCACCTGTCATTGCAATTAAGTGCACTATAGACGTATGAATTCTTCAACCATTAAAACAAAAAAAATCATCCATTCCTTTACTCCCAAACTTTGAGACTTAAAAACGAAGCCTATTATGGATATTCAATACAGTGCCAGATCTTCTGCCTTGTTAAAATGATGGTGCTCTAAACCACAGCTTCTCTCACAACTGGAAAACCCGAGTCAATCCAGCTCGTGCTGCTGAAAGGCAGGGGTGTGAAAACCTGAACTGTGTCCCTCCCCTCTCTCCTCAGCGGGTCTCAGACCTGGCAGCAGCCAGAACCCAGACAGCGCTTACTAAGCCAGGATGGTCAGGGCACAGGCGTGGGCAGAAGTGGCTTTAGAAACGCCACCGGCAATATGACTTTAAAAACCACATCCCAAGGGTAAGTTCTAGGCCCAAAGATGGTTTCTTAGTTTCTAAGAATATGATAAAAGGAAAAAGGAAATATGGGGACAAAGGGACAGCAGAAGTGAGAACAAGGGAGCCAGGCCGCTGGGTGCGGTAGGGAGAGTGTGGGTTTGGGAGTCAGAAATTCACGTTCTTCTAAGCAGAAGCTCCAGGACCGTGGGCAAGTCACCTAACCTCTCTGAACCTGCTGCTGCCACACAGAGCTGACAGTCCCTTCCAGAGGTCCAGGGAGGAGGGGAGGGGACAAACAGAGACTGTGTGTCTCAGGCCAAAAGCACAGCACCTGGCATGCGGCAGGCACGTGATACACGGTAGTCATCATACCTCTGCTACAAATGGAGCAAATGAAAATAAATACTTCAAGCGAAATTCAGGAGACTCGATGTTTATCCACTGAGATTGGAGAAATTAATTATGTTATAACCATAGGAGGACTCTTGAGCAATAAATAATGAGGCAGAGAAAATATATTAAAAACCTGTCCATGCTAAGTTAAAAAAGAGTTTAGGACGATGGATATTTCCACTTCCCATTTCTGAAGATAGAAGGAGGGTATAGATTCACACATTTGCCCTCAGAAATCGAAAATTCTTGGAAGGATTCATGAGAAACAGTGCGCAGTGGCCATCTGAGGGATACGGACCCGAACTGAAGGCTGAGGAGAAAGGAGATTCGACTTTCACTGTACATTTATTTATCGTGTTATTTAACTCACACGCATATTTAATCACAGTAATAGATTAAAAACGCTTGTGAAAATATGAACCTTGGTGATAAAGCATAGATCACTGTCACAAAAGGCACTGAGCACGGCCGCACCGGCTCCAGCTGCTACAAACCACAGGTGCCAGAAGCCCCAGCTCCACAACTGACCTCATTTCCATCACTTCCCGCCGGCTTTCTTCGTATTTATCTTTCCACTCGGAGACCTCTCTCTCCTTGGTTATAATCTAGTGTCAGGGAGAAGAAGAGAAAGGTTAGCCCCCAACGAGTGAATTCAGATCTGAGCAATTCAGAGACCGAGTGAATTCAGATCTGAGCAATTCAGAGACCAAGTGAATTCAGATCTGAGCAATTCAGAGACCGAGTGAATTCGGATCTGAGCAATTCAGAGACCGAGTGAATTCAGATCTGAGCAATTCAGAGACCAAGACGATACTGAATCAACGTGGAATTAAAACTTTCTCCACCAAACAATAACTGCATTCAGAGCACTGCCCCGGGCATGCCACAGAAGCCAGCCAGATATCAGACCTTTGCGATGCCCACAGGGCAACGACTCAGAGGTGTGTACTTTTTGTTATAAATAAGGCCATAAAGGCTCAGGCGACACTGTGCCTAGGAAGATCAAAACACACAGTCTGCTACCCGTCTCTGCCTGCAGCGGTCAGAGGAGACCGTCTGAGTCTGAAGACGGGTGTGGTGTTATCTATTTATTCCCATGTGGCAGAAGCCGCAGCTGGCCTTCCCCGGGCACACGCCCGCCACGGTACCTCTGCCCGGGCGATCTGGAGCGTGGAGTCCAGGTCGGGCTGCTGGAGCAGAAGGCCTGTGGGTTTCTCCACTTCCGCCGTCCCGATGCGGGAGTACAAAGCTGTTTTGGAGATGGAGACATCTGCTGGGTGAGCAGCTTCTCTCTGTGGAAGGGTTAATTAAAAAAAAAAAAGTTACCATCAATGGTACAACAAAGAGGATTGTATTCGTCCTCGCATGAATGGGTCGGTTGTATGGTTTTGAAACAGAGAACATCCAAAGCATGAGAAAATGCTAAGACTCAAGAATGGGAGAATGGCGGATACGATCTATGGAAATCGATCATTTAGCACCTGTACAGGCAGACAAAGGGGCTAATGGCAGAGGGCTCCCCAACCCCCGGCCCTCGGAGTCGAGCGTGTCTGGTGCCTGCTTATCACGGCCATTTATCAGACACTGAGGCGTGTAGGCACAGCACGGAAGAACCAAGGTCATTCTAAAGCAGGCTCCACTTCCAAAATAAAAACCTGACGTGGACGATGTTGACCCCTAGTCTACATTTGCTTCGTTTTGAATAATGGCAGATCTGATCTTTTTCTAAGACTGTCCGCATTTCAATTCGGGGGGCATTTGTTCTGCTCCATTTGATAGGGTATGAGTCACAAAGCTTAAGGCTTACCATAGCTGTCAACCAGTGTCCCCAACGGCAAGCTAGTTTCTAGATGCCTAAGGTATGAGTTATGCTGGAGTTGTCACCTTCAGTCTGTTGTGTCGATGGAAAAACTGAAAACTGGATCGATGACAATATCTACATTTGCTGATAAGACCCTCAAGTGGTACGATTCCCCATCCCCCGCAACGGACACTGGTTTGAGTGTAGACCACCGTCGCCAGCCTCTTGGGAAGGGAGGAGAAGTCTGTGGCTCCTCTCCCTCCCTCTGTACAAAACGCTCAGCCATTTCCAACGCACTTGGAATGCGGTGTTAGAAGCATCGTCAACCAGCGCAGCCAGGGGTGTCAGTCTGTCTCTACTGCAAAAGAATCGCCAAACCAATCACACTCTCAGTCCTATTCATCAACCTCCTGGCGCTGTCGTGGTTGCCACGGCCAACCTGCACCCTGGTTACCAGGGCCCAACTGGCCGAGATATGATGGTGGCCTGCTTCTTGCTTGGGAAAATTTATCAGAAGAAACTGAGCAGTGAACAGATCACCGTGGTGTGGTAGAAAGATCTGCGCCAAGAATGGTGAGGACTCATCGTGGCAATGGCAGCACATATGAGTAAAGAACCAACAGTGACCGAGAGGCGGGTGTGCCTGAAGGTAGTTGAGCGGGACTTCTCTCTCCAGTCACGGAACAGGCATGCTCCCTCGACCACAGTGTCGAGGAAAATGAACTTGAGACAGCTTAGAAAACTCAGGTGCAAGTTTAATGGATAGGACTGGAGGTTCCCGAGTTAGGACCAGTTAGTGGTACACATGCAGGATGAGCTGAATGGTGTAGGTTGTCCTAGAAGTGAGCGTCTGTTGCTTGGGTTTCACTGTCCCCTGCCTGGCTTTGCGTATTTGGGCTATCTGTGACATGGGGCCCGAATGACAAGCACCGGTCAGAGAGGGGAGTAACCAGACCCTAGGGACGTGCTCACGTGCCAAACAGTATGCAATGACCTTTTCAGGTCCTAAAGAAGCCTCTGTTCCAGGACATGTGACCAGAACACAAGTTGACAGCCCTTAGGAGCGAGCAGACCGACCTGTCAGAAGAAAGATGCCACCGACCGCAGGAGAAAGCTTCTCCCATGAACGGGACAATCTCTGCAGTTTGCAATGTTTTCAAGGTCATAACTGTCATATGGGAAACTTCTCAGGGAGTAAATGGAAAACTATTCTCAGACATTGACTCGATATCTATATTTATGGATAAAGTTCATAAACACAAAATTCTAAAGAGGATTTAAAAAGAAAACGGTTCCTATCACTTTTTAAGTAAAATAATCTGCTCTTTGAAAATAAACTAGAATAGAATTTCAAAATGGAAAGAACAGGAGAGACTATCTAACTCGTCCTAGTCCTTCTGACGATGAAAACAAATGAGGATCTGAGTGATTTGGCAAAGATTTTCCAGGCTGAGATTCAATTCGGACCCCAAATAAACTGGCTCTCTGAAATGCAAGAGAAAATGAGTTAAAACTAACTTTATCATACTGGGCAGGAGGAATTAATGATCTTTAAGCTGCGCAAAGTCCTTTGTAAAACAGGGAAGGGAATGAAAAATGAATAAAATAATGAGCTTTCTAAGTAAACGCACAGGGTTAGTTACTACCATGTACAGTGATTCGATATCACGGTTCAGCTTGGCCACCTGCTGTTTTCAATAAAGGAGCAGCTGACTTCGGAATGCCACTGGAATGACTGCCCGAGGATCTGCATGGTAGTACAACTCACTGAACACGCCTGGGTGTTCTCTGACAGCCCGGACTTGCTTTTATCTGAAATTAATAGGTTTGTCTCTCGCTGCTATTTTAAGATCAGATTTAGATTAAGCTTTGTTTCTGTCACATAATCCTCCACTTGCTACTTTAGAGGAGCCAAAAGCCACTAGAATCACGAATTAAAACATGAAATGGCCAGGACTCAGAGAGCAGGGGGCCTTTGGGACCAGTTTCTAACCCCTCAACCCATAGCCTCAAATCTTGGCCCCTGAGAGGACCCCTGGGGACTGTCACCCCAGGTCAGATCGACAGACCTCACGCCTGGGTCCTTCTGGCCTTGCAGCCCAGGGCTGGAGGCCCTGTCACTCCCCCGGGCCGACAGTCCTCCTTGCGGCCAAGTCCATGGTGCCAACCCTTAGAGAAAGCTGCCGCTTCTAGGATCGAGGCAGGACCCCTGTCCCCAGGAGCCGGGCCAGGAAGAGCAGTCCGAGAGGAAGGCACGAGAGTGGGGACTGGAGTCGAGGTCAGGTGCGGAGACCACAGCAAGCTGAGCCAAGGTCACGAAGGGAGGACAACGGCTGGGCCCCTGGGGGGTATCTGGGCCACATGGCACCAGGGCTGGGCAAGAGAGCGGCCTCAGGCCAGTGCCGCCCCATCCGAACTTGACAACAGGCAGTTCTCAAGTTCAGGACAGAATGAGGAAGGCATCCCGCAGGAGGTGCCTCCAGCCTCCGACTGGCCGCTCCTTCCCACCCAGTCACGACACGGCCTCAGTCCTCAACACAGGCTGCAGGCAATGACCACACGGTCTCAGAACTGGCAAGTCAACCGAGACCCACGTGCCAGCCCTCCGTCGCCGCCCTGCAGACTGTCCTTGTGGCTTTGAAGCATCGTATTGTTCAGCATCGTGTTGTTCAATGTTGGGGACAGGTGGTGGTTTCTGGACATGGTGCGAGACAAGGAGCCTATGATGTGGGCCGCTGACCAAGAGGACAGGCCGCCCAGACCTAACTCCTTCTCCCGTAAGGCCAGGGCACCCGCCCTGATGGGCCGGGCCTCCGGGGGATTGGCACCGGGGACTAACACCCCTTCCCTCGCAGTGGTGCCTGTTTCTAGGACTCCCCCCGCCCCGCCCTCGAGCTTGCCACTTAAATGTGCCTGTTCCCAAGTCACCCCGACAGCTCCTTCGCCCTTTATACTGGGTCCCTGTCACCCAAAGTGGGATGCGTTAGGCATCACAACCAGCATCTGTCACATCCACACATTAAATCGACCCCCGTGCACACCGCACCCCTAGGCAAGCCGTACGTATGGGACATTCAGGTCCTGCCTCTCCTGGTTCGGGGTTAAATTCAGGGCTGGCGCCCCGCACAGCCGGTGGTCCTGCTGGGACTCACCCCAGGAGGACACGACCCGATGTGGTCCGGCCAGGAGCGTGTGGGTGGGAAGCAGTAAGGAGCTACAGCCGGACACCCCAGACCCGAAGGCCCTTCCTCATCGGTCATGTTTTCTGACCGAGGCAGAGGGGACCCCGCTGCCACCCCACAAAGGCTGGGCTGGGCTGGCTCTCGGTCTGAAGGGAAACGCAGGCCGAGGGCCACCAGGAGTCACCCCAGCACATTCCATGTTGCTTTTCCTCCCCTTGGGAAGATTTTGTTTTTATTCCAAGTGGTTGCACTTTTGTGTTAGTGACAGTTCAAGCCCATACTGCCAAAATGACTGGGCTATGTCACCTGCGGCCGAAATATACAGGCAGAGAAAAGAGCAAATTGGAGACTCGGCTGCTATTTTCTTTCTATGTGTCAGTGGTTCCCAGGGGGGTCAGTGCGTCTATGCGAACAATGGTCAGCTACTTCCCTGGGCCAAGGTCACCAGACAAAAGACGTCTTACAAAAGCGGTACAGATCACTGTGGCAGGGAAAACCAGTCCTTACACTCCAAGGCCGCCCACCCCACGAAATGCTTCTCTAGCCTGCTCCTCCGAAATGCACGAGGACGTGGCTGGGCTGTCCCTCCCACCCACACTCAGTAGATTCGTGGGACAATATTTTCTAGATCAAAATCAGGACACAAGGTCTGAGAACAGTCTGTAACTGACAGGAAGTCAGCCACTGGCCGATATTTGTCAATCGCCATCTCTGACGCGCTTGGCGGGGGCAGGCAGGGCGGCGGGGCACCCTAGAACCCTTCATACTCAGTCTGAACTGCTTATCGGGCATATGCTCAATTCTGCCTCGAATTTCTGGACAGGACGATACTGGATTTTTAGTGGCCAAACTTGAAGCAATTCATTCTGCCTTTAAGCTACAGCCTGAGAATATCAAGAAATAAATCTAACAGGGGCGGGGGTGGGCGGCAATCCTCACTGGTTAATGCTTTCTAAAGATCTCATTTTCGTGGAAATTTCACCCAAGTTTATGGGTTGGCAGCAAGAACAAGGACATCAGCAATCTAAATTTACACTCTTGCCCTTGCCCTGGGTCCCAGTATGCCTAGTCTGGACACCCAGGGTGACAATCTTCTTTCACTAGGTGGTGTCTCCGGGACCCCCTCCCCCCAGCTCTAGAGAAACCACATATGGGGGACCCCCAGGGCAGGAGCAGCAGACCAACTCTGCTGATCATGTACCAAGGCCAAGAGACAGGAGCCACCACCGGCCCCCCAGCCCAGAGAGCTGTCACTCATGACAGAAAGGCAAGGGGCTCCATTGGGAGGTTTGAAATCTAGCTCCCACCAAGCTGCGGAATCACCGTCTGGCTCCGTTTCCTCGTCTGTAACATGGGACCTGGCCCCGCTTACTGAGCAGGGATGCTGTGAGCGTCTGATCAGGTAACAGAAGCAAAGGTGAGGGTTGGCTAACCACATTTACTGCACGCCTGCCGTGGGCCTGGCACGGAGCTGCTTTCCACACGTCACGCGTATTGTTCTCAGCACCTGCAAACCTGCCATTGTCAATTTCGTCTCGCGGATGGAGAAACAGGCTCAGGCTGGCTCGCCAACCCGTTCGAGGCCATGGAGGACTCCCGCTCTGGTCTGACACACCAGGTTCGCTGGGCTGCCCACCTCGGGGTGGGCTGTGGAGGGGGGGAATGGCATGCCTCCTCAGAAACCCTGAGGCCCAAGGGGTGAGCTGAACCTCACAGGGCCACACACCGTTACACACGTCATCGGCAACTCATTCAAATTGTTAGGAAAAAAATATCCAAACTTGGAAGCCAGGCAAACACATTTTCTGCACGCCCTATCATCGGTATCACGCTCCCCTCCAGCTGCGGGGGTGTCCAGCTGCGGCCCTTTGCTGTAAAAAGGGTTTTACTGGAACACCGCTACACCCACTCACTAATGCACTGTCTGTGGCTGCTTTTGAGCTAAGGTGACAGAACTGAGTAGCTGTCACAGAGACCAGATGGCCCACAAACCTACAATATTTACTATCTGCCCTTTAAAGGATGGCTTTACAGTGACCCTTTGGCCCTGGCCTAAGGGTCACCTGACATCTCAGGAAGGTCTTGCTTTCACTTACTATTTATTCTGGATTAGAGTCCAGTCTTAGCACAGTTAGACATTAACTTGTAAAAACAGAAAAGTTGTAAATGATTACTGTTCAGTAGAAAGGCACATTGTAGAAAAACATACAACGCCTCAAAGGTGATGATTTGTTGGTCCTGCTTAACTAGTATTAACCGGCTTGACGGCTCACTCCGCAATCACAATCCAGCCTTCTTCACCCCACTGGCTGTGAGTCAGTTTCTCCTATGTCTTCCATTCAGCCAGCTGTGCTGTCCTGTCAGTTCACTTGTTACTGAGTTAAACAGGTCCCAGACCCAGACGTGTGCTCGGTGTGCATGTATGCGAGAGTTACGCTTTTAGCTTTTTGGAAGATTATACTGTGCCCCACCCCGACGATGCCCGATGGTTAGCAAAGAAGCTTCCGGACCACACAACATTCTGGAGAGGCGGAGCACAGCAGCAGCAAACCGGTACCTTGGTGTCCTGGCGGCTGCGGGAAGCCAGGGCAATGTGCCTGGCCAGCTCCAGGGCTTCTATCCGCATGATGGCAAACTCTAGCTCCTCCTGCCAGGGGGATGGGTGTGAGCAGCCGCAGGGGGATGCACCGAGACAGGACGTAAAACTTTCCACATCCGAGAGATGAATGGCCCCGTGAATGTGTCATGACAGATACTCAGAGAAAACACACGCTCTGGCTTTCTTTTCACAAGTGACACCTCAGCAGATCATGAAATCATTATTTAATTTCCTTTTTTCCCCCTCTCCTCCCCCAATAAAATTGCCCTTGGAATGTCTGTCAGGAAATAGTATGCCTTTGAATATGAAATGATCTTTAAAAATCAAAATTTTTACTGTACTGTTTCCTGTCTTCCCTTTTGTTTGCTCAATGTACAGCTCGCCAGCGATTTCCATGAGTGGACGGGCACCTCCCACCTCTCTAGGTTTGCTCTGAATGTCCCCGTCGAGAGGATATCAAATTAAGTTGTCAAATTTAAAGCACAGCGTAGGTAATTGTTTTGGTTCCAGATGCGAGGCCCGAGTCCAGATGTTATCTCAGTGGGAGTCTGAGAGCCTCGTATTCATAAGTAGCTTGGCTCGATGGTGATCTAATTAATATCCTCAGTTTCGTGAATAAATCACAGAAACTGCTTTTGGGGCTATCAAAACTTCTGAAAAATGACCGAGCCCCATTTCCAAATTGAAGTACAAATGGTCTGTTCCATATACGATCGCATACTTTATATCATTTTGGCGTCTTGGGTAAAGAACGCCACATATATCAGTCTTTGAGGGGGAAGTTATTTCATCTGGAACATTCTCAGCAATTCTTCATTAAATCCTGCCTCATTGCATTTGGGGTTCAGAGGTTCATTCTCTACTGAGGTTTCGACAAACTCCCCAAAGGTCACGCATGGGCTACAAACCTGAAGTTTCTGAGCAAACACTGGGGGGTTCTTTTCTGCTAAGTCGGGTTCCAGATAGTCAAGCGCACCACAGAGAGAGGCGGGGTGGGCCAGCCTGCTGAGGAGGGCGTCAGCAGCGGCAAAGGGACCCTCGGGAGCTGTCTGAAGGCCGGCGGAAGAGCACACGGAGGAAAAATAGAGGAGAACAGAGTGATATCGGCTCCAAGCAAGGACCACGCGTCTATCTGCTGGACATTGCTACCCTTAAGGCTAAAGAGGACCAATTAGGAGTCAACACTGTTCCTTTCCTTTGGACTGATTCCCACCTGCGGACAACGGGCATCTTGAGAGTGGGAGGCCCGACCCCCTCCCCGAAAGCAATCCTGGGTGCCCTCCCCACCCCCCACCACTCTCAGCCCCTCACCAGTTGATGGGAGGAAAGTTACCATTTGCTTATTTATTTCAAAATCTCAGGGGGTGGGAGACAAGCTAAGTGATGGGTTTTGCAAACATAAGTCATTGAAAAAATACCTCCAAGTGTAAATATCAAAGGAAGTTAGGTTTTGGTAAAGTCGTTTTCTAAATAATGGAAAGATGATTTCTAACAAAAAAGGGTCCCCTAATAGATCAGAAAGCTTCAAAATCAGAGCCAACTTCATAGAAGTGAAACCATGCACGAGTCTTTCAGAGTATCTATTTGAGACTGTTTGAGTCACATCTAGACTCTTTCTGCGCACTATTATTTTTCCAGTCTCCGACTGCCAGACACGCAGTAGGTGCCCAATATTCAATGCGTAAGATAAATGGTTAATATGAGACAAAAAAGAAACACACTAAATCAACAGTCTCAAGCCCCTCGGGGATTGGTAGGAGAGAGAAAAAGAAATAAAAACAAAATCCTAGAAGGATGGTCCACTTTAAACGTACAAGGGGTTGGAGATGGTGGGCGAGGCCTTCGGCCTGGGTCTATCTGCTCTGAGGTGAGAGGTGTCAGTCCTGGTCCATAAGCAGGAGGGATTTCTCATCACTAAGGCCCAGGAGAACCAACTGCTCCTCAAAAGGAGAGTGTCCCCTGCTCTGTCTTTCTCTGCCCTTGCGGATGGAGAAGCAAGGGACAGACTGATGATAGCTCCACTCATGGCTCCAAAGCAACTGTCTAGTCCTGAGAGGCTAAACGTGGAAAGAAACTAAATAACCTTGAAGGCAAATAAAGCACTTAGGTGAGAATTCCACAACCATGCTGGTGAGAATGGAGCCTTTCTCTCAACGTCACAGTGGGGGAGGGATCCTTCCTAGGCTGGCTTCTGTGGTCTGGGGCGTGGGGTGCCAGGTGGCTGTTGCTTTGAAGGCCTAGCTCCCTTGGTGAGGGGACCCAGCTGGCCAGGGGCCCTGGCCCCAGTGATCGTGGGCCCCTCTGATCCCACTTACAATTTCGATCGCATCTGAAGCGGCGCCCAAGGCCATGGCCTCCAGCTCCTTCTGGGAGGACTTCTCTGGCACCTGCAAGTGTGGCTCTTGGCTGGGGGCCAGCCCTCGTGCGACAGGGTGCTGGATCTTTGCTCCAGCATTCACAAGGGCTTCGGTCTCCTCAAAACTTGACCTGAGGAAGCAAAGGGCATCTTTAGTCTTCTCACTGGAAATCCCACTGGAATGGGCCCCGATGACCTGACTCATCCCAAAAGATCTTGGACTTGCAGGGCTGCATTCCTGGAGGGAAGTGGGGTAGGTCTTGGGTGGCCATGGGGCATGCAGGCTGGGCAGCCTGAGGGGGAGGGGTCAGCCCCGCCCCAGGGCCTGCTGGCAAGGGAGGGTCAGAAGCACAGATGCCACTGGCTGAGAGGCACGAGCTGTGGAGTTGAGCAAACTGCCCGTTGCTTGGTTGTGTGCCGTAGGGTTCTGTGTCTCAGTGGCCTTTTCTGCAATATGGAGACAACATACCTCTCTGTGAAGGTCAAGTGAGATGCTGCCTGCACGTGAAGCATCTAACACGGGGCCTATCACATGACCCCGCCACTGTTGTGATGACATCATTGTCATTCTTGCCACTCTAGGCAGGTTCTGGAGTGACTCTGCGACATCAGAGTAAGAGCTTTCACTCGCGCCCAGTGCAAGGGGCAGGGAGGAGAGGACGTGAAGGTCTCAGTCTCGGGGCGATGGCCCAGCCACACCCGGCCTGGCAGCACACAGCTCAGAACACGACTGACCTGACGAATGCTCATACTCACGTTGACACTAATGATCAACATTTACGGGCACTTCGTGTAGGGCAGGGAGGAGAGGACGTGAAGGTCCCAGTCTCAGGGCGATGGCCCAGCCACACCCGGCCCGCAGCACACAGCTCAGAACACGACTGACGAACGCTCATACTCACGTCGACACTAATGATCAACATTTACGGGCACTTCGTGTACGCCAGGCCCCGTGACAAGCACTTTTCTTAGAGTGTCTCAGTACAATCCTCCCGATGGCTTTGGAGGACAGGTACCCCATCCCCATCGCACAGCTGGGGGAGCCTGCAAGACTGAGGGCCTCGTTCTACCTTCGTACAGTCCCTACAGGACTAGCTTTATCATCATCCTGCAGCATGGGGGTTGGGGGTCAAGTGACTTGCATCGTTGTCCCAAAACCAGTACGGCTCAGGGGTGGGACGCAGGCTCTGACTGCTTTGGCACACTGCCTCCCCATGGGATAAATTAAAAAATGAAGCTGTGTGCTTTGGGGGCGATGGGGGTGGGGCTCACACATTGAGCTGTTAAAGGATTTCACCTGGGTCCTAAGGACTGTGAGTAACAAGCCCTCTGCGTTGACATCTGTGTGGATAGCAGAGGTAAAACAGAGCTGCCTGACATATGTAAATGAAGCAAAGTCAGGACCGCAGTGCCAAGGCGCTCAGGGGCTCGGGGACCTCTGGCCTGCTCTTCAAGCCCTCTCATCATCAAAGTCATACCCTGAACACGGCGTCGGGGACTCCGACGTCCGGGCGGGGAGCGACTTGACTGGGCTCTCCTGAGACGTGTCGAACATAAGGTACAAGGCCTGCTTCTTCGGGGTGTCGTCGTCCTGCTGCAGGGATCAGAGTCACACGTCAGCTCGGCTACGGCTGGCCTGAACGTGTTACACAGATGACAACCAGAGCACTTTCCAGAGGAACGAATCACTTAGCAGGGAAAAGCCTTCCTTTTTCTCGAGCCACCCGGAAGAGAGGAGCGGGCCGGGAGGGAGGCGGGCCGGATGACAGGGAGGAGCGGGCAGCGAGCGCGTGCAGCTGATGCAGCCGGAGTGAGAGGCGGAGGACCGCAAAGGCGCTGCGGGCCGCCCTCTCCGGGGGCGCGATCACGCCGCCCACGGAGGACAAAGAGGGGCGGGCGAGAGCTCAGTCCGGGCGTTGCCAACCATCAAGTGGCGGGGACAAGCATGATGACCCGGCACAACGAGCACCACCGTCGAGGCTGGCTGGCGAAGCAGCACCCGCAACGATGCAGAGAAAGGTAAATACGAGGCGACACGTGCGGGCCATTCGGTGTCACGGCAAGGCCTCCCGGCACCGCCACACCTCTGTGGGCGCGGCTGGACGACAGCGCAGCGTGGAGGTCGCGCTTGGAACCAAATGCCCCATGGCAGCAGATATGAAGCCAGGGAGACAGCTGACCATCATACCCACTTAAAATGCAATGGCGGGGCCTGGGGGAGGGGCGGGGTTGCTTCTTGCATGGCGAGAATCTTCAGTTACACAAAGCAATTAATTTGAAGACAACAGGAAAGAATACACTTTAAAAAGAAGCAAAGCACTGCCCGCCTTTAATTTTCTTTTCTTTTTTTTTTTTTTATGGTGTCTCTCCCACCTTTTAAAAGAAATCTCTGACTAGATCTTTCTCAGTCTAGGGAAGTGATTCTGCATAAAACCTAACTGTATTCTATCATTTCCTCCAGGAAAATGCCATCTGAAGTGGACTGAGTACCACCCTCACACGCCCCCAACCCCCGCTCACCCTCCCTGTGCACCCAGGACGCTGTGGGCACAGAGGGCCCGTGATTTGAGGTCTGATTTCCCAGGGACACTTTGTACATGGGAGGAGGCTTGTGCTGCGTTTCCGTGACAAAGGACAGGGTGGGAAAGCCAGTCCCCTGACTGGCGAAGGACAGAACTTACAGGTAAGGGGGGGCCGATTTTCTCCATATATTCAATTTCATAGGAGTTTCTGTAATCCAACTCTGCAAAAGAAACAAAAGGAGAGGTGTGTTAGTCCCAGAGAAAAACATGAGAAGGTCTGGTCTGGGCAGGGTGGGGCCCGGAATAAGACTTAGCTTTTTGAGAATGTCCACTGACTAGAAGTTTCCAACAGAATTGAAAGGGGAGGCTCAGCTCGACTACCTTCAGACAACTGGCACACCTCGTGCTGCAAAGAAGCTTCTGACAGAGTCCCAAGGCAATTAAGCGTAAAGACCAGGTTTAAACGGAGACAAATCTGAGCATTTTGCATCAAGTCTTCAAATCACACAGTGGATATGCTTTGGGTGTCACTTTTCTCTGCAAGTCTCACGTGCAATATGTGGAACCTTGTTGCGTCCCAGTGACATTTTGGAACTGGATGCTCAGTTGTCCCTCTCTGAGGATTTAACTGCAGTCACACCCTGAAGCAAGGGAAGAACAGATAATGGTTCCTCCCGTGCTGCTTGTAAGAGAAGCTTGGCAGGTCACCTGGAACAGTTCCCCAAATTCTGCCGGTGCCTTACAGGACTGGCCTCGATCGATTTTTCAGATGCAAAGACTAATAAAAGTCCAACTGGGTACAGAAAGGACCTATTTCAAACTGACTAAGACTTCAGGCTGCAAAGAAAACCCCAGATGCTCTCACTGGAGACCAGAAACCCACTGCCTGCCTCAGTGACCTGGGCAGTTCCATGTGGAAACTCAGCTCGGCCACTCGACTGAGCCCCCCGGCCAGCAGATGGTTCTGAGCACCTACGATGTGCCTCAAGCTGTGCTGGGCATGGTGGATGCGGTGAACAAGATCGAAAAAGGCTCTTTTCACAGAAGGCACAGTCTGCAGCTACCACGCTGGCTCTTTTCTTCTTAAAAAGAAACCAAGAGATGACATGTGACTGGCTCAGAAACCAGCTGGGCAAGAGTCGGTGGCGATCCGTAAAGCCTATTGCCTTATTTTTTTTTTTTAGATAAAAATAAATAGCAGCTCTGGTTTAAAGTGTTGTCTCTCTTTCTATGTATCGTTGAAGCCATCACTTAAAAAATGATTCTTTAATAGGAGCTTTAAAATAAGATATTCCACAGAAGACCCTCTCAAAACCTGCAAGTGTGGGTGGTCGCGGCTGAACAGACTCCAGCACTTCGAGACGTGGACAAGTTTTTAAGAGTCTCTGCATTGTCCTGGTGAGGCGAAATGTGTCCTTCGAGGCTCGCCCTGCTAGTGGCCGTGAACACGGTTTTGTGGATCAGTGGCCAGGAAGACTTCGTGCGTCCCGAAAGCCGATGCTCTGACTTGTGCGTCACTCGGGAAGAATAGAAACTCGAGCCAAACCACAGGCTGCTGGGCGGGAGCTTGGAGCCTGCGGCTGTAATGTGAACCAGTACTGGGGTCTGCTTGGCCAGACGCAGCAGCTCTCCTTTGTGAAGACTTCTGGCCCCCCTTGACTTAAACAGGAGAGGCAGGCGGGGGACAGTGAAGGACATGGTGATCTTAAGAGCCTGTTCCCGATTTATCGCTTTCCAGTCCAGGTGTAGGATCCCAGAACTATCATTTTATTGTCATATTAGCGACTATTTAAATTAAGATAATAGTGAATCAGCTGTCTCCTTCTCCAAGGCAGCATTATTATTGCCGAGGCATGATTACACCCTAAATTATTTAAAAGAACCCCCCAGCACAACCTGTGACAGCACAGAGCTCCCAGGATGCACTCCAGAAGCTCAGGCTCACCGCGGAGATGCCCCAGGATGCGTGGCCCTAGGGGAGGGTCTGGCTCTGGTTACCAGCTCGCTGCAATCAAGCATCCCGCCCAGAGCCTTAGCCATTTTCCTGGAAGCTGATCCGGGTGAGTTTTAGGTCACCGAGCTCACTTATCTGCCTTCTGTCTTACCTTCCCATTGCCCAGTGTCTCCCACGCCCCCCTTCAGAGGCAGCACAGGACAGAACGATAGTAGGGGGACAGTCCTCTCCATCTGTGCCCGTCACGGTTACAGGAGGCACAAGAACGTCGACCCCGGCGAGTGAGGGACCCGTGGAGGTGTCCCGGAACACGCTCTGACACTTCTCATCATTGATAACTCACAAAACAGCCTGGACCAGATGTGAAGGAAAGCAAATGCCTCTTCTTGTCATCAGGGTGACCCCTGGTATTTTGAAAAAATATTTTACTGAATATGATTTTCAAAATCTACTCCTCTGCTTTAAATGCCAGGCCTCAAAGGGTGGGCTCGGAGGGGGAGACATGTCCACTTTTAGCTCCGTTTTACCCCATGCCACACACAGCTGGCAGGCCAGGGAGGGTAATGCCCACTCTGCCAAGTGGCACAGTGTCTTCATATCTAAGAAGAGGCTGCTTGCTAAAGCCTGTGCCACTTCAAGCCGAGGAGACCCAGAGCTACTTTTAATGGGTCCCGTCATATCCAAACCTCTTCTGGTAACTATTTCAGACGGGGCCACACACGGCGAGAGGACTTGACTGCTGTTTTCAACCCGCTCTAACTGCCAGAGCTTCGCCGGGGGACTGGGGAGAGCCCTGGGCAGAGGCCAGAAGGGTGCCGTGGGGTCCAGATCATCACGGTCAGGATTGGGGAAGCCAGTTCACTGACTTCTTCCCACCTACAGACTTATCTATAAAGTGGAGCTCAACGTGCCTACCTTTTGCAAGATAAAGTGACAGGATGTAAGACCAAGCCCTGTAACAGGTTATATAAATGCAACAGGTTGGGACCAGGTATGTTACTGCTCATTACTAATATCTCCAGAAGTTTTAACCTAAGTGATTACGGGAGAAGAGGCCTCTGGAAGGGGACGAACATACCGCTTCCGACTCCCTTGCCGTCACTCTTCTAAACGTCTACAGTAGGATGACAACGGTGCCTGCCCCTGCCGGAGGTGGCAAGCAGGGGCGGATGTAGCTGTGTTTTCAGGGAGACGGAGACAGGGGAACTGGGTGACCATTGAAGGCTATCCTGGACCAGAGCGAGGAGGGGCTCGGAGCCTATGTCGCCCAGTGGTCCCTAATCTCTTCATCCCAAGAGACCACACGGATTAGGTTTTCTCCTACAGCACGTTTCAACAGACTGTGCTACAAACGGGCACTTACTAAGCAAGCACTCAAAGAAAAACGTGTATAACTGCCCATGTGAGTTTTTAATCAGTGGGACATCAGTGTCTCCACAGTGAGTTGATGTCATTACAACCCAAACGTGCAATTTTAATAAGCTGGGCATCTTTCTAAACCAGTTCCACTCAGGTTTTTCAAAATACTAGGAGAACCTGAAGGTCTTGTGGACGCAGGAAGGAACGTGTGATCAGTTCACCACCCTCGTCCTACTAATGACGAAAGGAAGCCGGGACCACGCTCCCACGAGGAGTGGGTGGGACAGTCGGGCAGACCCGGTTCTCTGTGGGTCAGGCCAGTAGAGACTCAGCAAGTCTTACCGGCTCGAGGCCTTCGCTTCCTCGCTCTTAAGCGGGGACGAGTAGAAATCCACTCTCCGGAGCTGGCAGAGCGAAACGAAATCACGCGTATGCAACAGTCAGCGGGCCTGAGAGTGGGTGCTCCACCGTGACAGCACCTGCCTCACCGCGTGAGTTGGGAGAATTCGGGTAATAGTGATTCCGTGTTCAAACGGTAACCAGTAATTCTTTCCTGTGATCTGTGACTTCAGCCTGAAAGTCCCAATCACAGCTGTGGCCCTGGCCAGTTTCTTCCTGGCGATCACATCAGCACACCCTCGGTGGGCGTCTGCTGATGTTGGACTTGACCTCATTAAGAGGAAGGACGATCTGAAGGGCTCTGCATCCGGTTTCTACATCCAGTGGCGGGAGGGAGCTGGGCGTGTTGGAGTGAACGCAGGATCAGTACCTCCCAAAAAGACCACACAGAGGATGGATTTCCAGTCTCCTGCCGCCTGTGATTATGGTCAGGGCTTCCCAAATCTTCACAGCCATTTTCTAAGGAGGTAGGTTTAACAGAGTTTTGTTCCAAACGTGTAGATTTACCTATTTGTTGAATTTTTGCAGAAGATAATTGTGAAATATCGCTGAGCTAGTGAGCTGTCTCAGTTCAAAGTTAGAGATGAAGAAACAGATGCTATCATTGAATGAGACGCCAACTAGCTTCGAAGATTCTATTAAAATCCTATTTTCTATTTTAAAAAAAATGCGCATATTTGGCTCCTGATGATACAACCAAATACGCACATGCCCCCAAAGCATACACCTTTTGATTCTTATCTACGATGCGAAGCCCAGGCTGGATTCCAAACGTTTCTCTGCCATTCAGAAGTTTCTTGTCAAGCTTTCAAGAGATGTGAACCAGCAGGAACCGCAGGGGCTACTGAAACGTCAGGTCCACTGCTGGTGCTCGAGCCCCCTGCAGCTCCTGGGATGTCGAACCCCTCCCCCCGCCGAATCTCCCTGACACAGGCGGTGCCTACTAGAAAGAGCAAACTGACTGTGTCGGCACCATGCTCTTCACCTGCCTGGCCTGGTATCTCCCTTCTCTTGTAAACCTGTCTCAGGAAGTTGTGGGGACACCAAGAAGGACTGGATGGAGGTCTCACCTTTAGGAATCACACGATCTAGTGAGGAAGCAAGAGACCCACATGCATCATCACTGTGGTGTTAAGGGACCTCAGAGCAGCCCAGACTAAGCACTGAGGGCAGGAAGATCAAAGGAGATGTCCAGGGAGAGGCTGGGAGCGGGCAGGACAAGCGTGGGAGACAGGGAAGGGGTGCATTCCAGCCTGGGGCCAGCGGCAGAGGCAGCTGAGAGTGGGTGCCCCCCGGGGAAAGTAGCGGGACTTGTGGCTCCGGTGTGTGTGCAGAGGAAAACCGGGAGTGGAGTGAGGCTGAGGCCAGGTCTCCGTTCTCTGGGGTCAGGATGAAGTGAGATGGTCACTGTTAAGCCTCCCAACCCCTGAGCCAGAGGGCCAACCAGACAGCCAACCAAAAGGCTCCAGTCTGCCAAAAATGCAATGCCCCAAAGTCCAAGGACACCTAATTTAGATCATCTTTTCATCTTTAAACTGGAGTGAGAACATAAGCATCCAAAATCCCCCAAAACGTGAACTGGATCTCACCGGTACCATTCAGAGACCTCGTGGGCACAAAGCAAACCACCGAGAGGTCCTGATTACAGAAGAGGCTCCAGAGGAAGCATCTGAGTGACAGTTAAAAAATCACCTGCACCCCCAGCGCACGCCCACCGCACCCAGACTGCCGCAGACCATGGTTCCGTGTACGCAGCACGGTAGAGATAAGGTCTGCACGTTTGATCGTCCTCATATAGACTGCTACTCAATTTTTAAAAATTTTTGGAAACCAACGTCTCGAAAGGGAAACTCAGACTCGCCACACGGTTCCCATCGGGCTGGAACAACAGCCCGATGCTGGCCCCAGGCCTCGTGCAGTGGCAGGGGACAGGGAGGGGAACGCAGGGGAGACCATCAAATCAGGGAAACGATTCACCCCTCGGATGAAAAGCTCTCGGGTGTGCCTCCATCTGCTTTCTTAACAAGAAAGGAAGCATGAGAGCCAATACACAAATTCAGAAAAATCAGTGTTAGTGGAATCATTTTTCTAAAAAATCTTGATTCACCTGGTCACACTGTGCGCTGACTTAAGGTATGTGAACTTTTTTGAGCTGCAGAAACAGGCAGAAAGCGCAATGTGAATACTGTAGGAGGATGGGAGATGTTAATGAGCCAAGCAGCCTGCCCGAGGGCCTACTCAGAAGGAGGACTCTGCCCTCCTGTTAGCCAGCCTGGGTGAACCTCTGGTTTGGGGCTGCAGAAGGTGGGGCCACGCCGTGGGGCCCACGAACAGTGGTGGCACCCGGCTGCCCCCGAGGAGGCTGACCCACACTGAGCATTTGCCTTGAATGATGCCCCCTGGAGCCGTGTATTTCAAGATCACCAAGGGACATGAGCCATACAGCTTAGAACGAGCAACGCTCGAGCAGGCTCGGGCCGGGAATTAGAGGGTGCAGTGCTGGCTCTTAGCAGGTGTCAAGGGGGCACGGTGCAGCCGCCTTCAGGCCTCAGGCTATTTTCAAATACAGCCTTAGCGCATGGCTCACTGAGAGACGGCAGCCGATGGCACCATTACCTGGCTTAGAAGTTCCTTTCCTGGCCTTTTGCTCGCTAGGGGCAGTAGTCTCCAAGGCAGGGTGGGGGTCTGGCTGGCCACCGAGTCGCTTACCCTCTGTGGGTGAACTGAATTTGGTCTCATTTACAAAGGTGGACAGGTCGGAGGGCTGCGGGTAGTCCTGCTTGTCGGACTCCAGGTCCACTGTCATGCACGTCCACTTCTGGTTGGTGACCGCCAGCTTCTCCTCATCGGTGGCGTGGACCACGGCAGAGATCACCGGCGGCGTCTCTGGCGTAGCCGCCGGAGTGGGGTCCTGTAAGGAAAAGGGGAGCAGTCTCTCTTCTCATCTAGTCTCTGCGTCCGAAATTCCGCCCACCCGTGAGTCTGGGGCCCACGCATGAGAACGGGTCCCTGTCAAAAACCCCCACACGTCCTCACACTGCTCAAAACGGTCCTGAGGAAACACAAATTACCTCCTCTACAAATTTCCTTTTTCTGATAGCTTGTTTCAGGGCTGTGACAATGGGTTTAAAAAAATGGCAATTTTGTGTCTCGGTTATTTGAGATGTTTCTGCTTATTCATTTTGAGAAAAAGAAGGAAACTTTTACTACCGGCACTTTTATTTCTGCAAATACTGTTATGTCTATACAGTGCCCCTCAAACCCCCAACATCACTTGACAATCCCCACGCCTGTCGGATACAGAAGAAGGGGGTTGTATCTCCGCCTCCAGAGGGCGTGCTGCTAAGCAGGGCGGGGTAGGCACGCGGAAACATCAGGGCGGAGCAGAACTGGGACCCAACACCACTCTCCTGGGGCCGGGTACCCCTTTCTGCAGCCCCCTCCCTGACCAGGGTTGGCTGACTGGGGCTTCACTAGCTCAGACAGTGGATGGAAGGTTTGTTTGTTTGATGACCCTGAATGGCCGGACATACACGCCAAAGGGTAACCTCCCCGGTCTGTTAACAGGGCAGCAGAAATGGTTTACGGTTGGTAGCAAAACTGGCATGAGGAAGACGAGGACTCCTGTGAAGGAAGAAGAGTCCAAGCCCCACTTCCTCGGGGATGGGCAGCCTGTATCTCCCCACTTTGATTTGGGTTACACAACCCAGAGCTCTTGACACATGTTCCGTTTTTTTCTGACTACGTATTCATTTATCTCAACCGACTTCCTCAACTTCACATCCACATGTGTTCTCGGCAAGCGGACTGGTCAGAAGGGACTGGCACGATTCCCACGGATTCCTCCAGAAATGTCCAACTGACATTTTTCCTGAACACCTTCCTATTCTCGGGACACATGCTGATCTCCTCCAAAACACAGGGATCAAAACGGTGTCTTACAAACACCGAGGGACGGTCCTCCACGTGGGAGGCAAGAGGAGGGAGGGTGTTGGGGATGCGCCCGCGGCGAGCAGAAAGGAACATGCTCTGCGGACTAGTGGGGAACAAAAGCACATTAGCCTTAACTCCCAGGTGAGGAATAAAATCATAAATATCGAGGGAACAGTATACCTGAGAAGGTGGATCAGAGAGAGGAGACCGTTTTGGCGACTTTTTCACCCTAAATGTGTCACTGGAAACAAAATGGAAAATGTAAACACAACAAACAGAGGTAGCGAACACCGCAGAGCATGCAGAGCAGACCGAAGCCACCGCCTCTGCTGAGTATCTGCCCGGGCCGCACCACCCCCTCAACCCCACGCCAACACCAAGCAGACGGCCAGGCCCGCAAGTCATCCTGACTCTTAACAAGTATCATCGTTGCCCCCAAGGGAAAGAATCATCAAGCTGGAAATCTTCAAAGAGAAGCCATTTTGGAGAGCTGACCCAGAAAACGAAGCTAAATTTAACCAGATGTTCTTATTTTACTTATTTTAAAAAGTAAATTTGGGGTGAGCAGATTCATGTATACCCTGAGTCCAGTCGAGGAGTGTCTGACCCGATCGAGGTGGAGGGAGGGGACCTAGGTGCATGACACCCATAAACAGGATCCGATTTACAGACAGGCAAGCTGACACCTGGTTTCATAAATGGCTCCTGAAGCTACGCAGAGAAAGGAGGAAAGTTCTGGGTCTTCGGAGAGAGTTGGCCGACTCCTTAGCTGACACCTGGTTTCATAAATGGCGCCTGGAGCTACGCAGAGAAAAGGAGGGAGGTTCTGGGTCTTCGGAGAGAGTTGGCCGACTCCTT
>NW_006436672.1:301414-318585 GCF_000325575.1 Pteropus alecto
GAGGGGGCGGGGCTCTGACTAAAGGCAGGGCCAGAGGTGACGTAGGACTTACCATCTTGAACCCTTTTAGCTACGCAGTCAGTGGTGCTAAGTGCACGCGCAGTGTTGACAATAAATCTCTAGAACACTTTTCAGGGATAAGATGATTTTTTTGTTTTTTTAAGTCTTTTCCTAACACGGTTAACGGACAAGATTCACGGCTCTTTTCTCCCTTTCTTTCTCCTCCATATTATTAACGAGGGGCAGTGAGGGTACGAGGCCAAGAAAACAACCGAACAGACTCCCAAAGGGGTCAAAAAGCACTTTTAGCGTGGATGGTTCCACAGAGTCCATTGGGAGGTCAGGGGTCATGTCCATGGTCAGAATGGAGGCTTCTCCACCTGCAGACTGGCCCCGGCCTTCTGGTCTCAGGCCTCTCTGTGGTATGGTCCTGTCCTCAGCAAAACAAGGGTTTGTGGCAGGGGACGTCCCTTACCTCAGATCCCACTGCCCGCCCCTGCTCTAAAAGGTAACTACGAGGACAGAGCAACGTGGCACTCAAGTTCCGCCTTCGTGTCCTCTCAAATAAAACACTCCAACAATGGCATTGTCATGGAAACGATACTATAAATGGTTATCTACAGCATTTACGGCGTTTGCCCTATGAACAGTGTAATCACGGCTGGAAGCATATATTTATTCATGCACATAAATATATTAACTATATATTTTTAAGGTTGCTAAACGGCTCTAAAATATTAAAGAAATCCCTTTGGCAGAAGAGAGCTGGAGAGACTCGACCCTCTCCCGGGGCTGCTGGACGCCTAGGACCAGGCCGGCTTCCCTTGTAAGAACAGGGAGACAGAGCAGGTGCTTGTCCTTGGGCCCCTGGGAGCTGCCCACAAGATCCTTCCTGGCTGGGGAGGCAAGGCAGCAGAGGCAGAGGTGGTCTGCTCTGTGCCCACCGACGTCCGGCGGGGTGACTCACAGATGGCATGCAGATACCCAGTCTGGTCCTGGGTGACCAAGGACGCAGGCCGGAGCAGCCTGGTGATGGCTCTCATAGCCGTGTGCTCCACTCTGAGCCAGCCCTGCATTTCAGGGGGGGCTCCCACGAGTCTCACTTTGGGACAGCTCAAACACGTCTGCTTCACACGTTAGCCAGAACGAGTGACAGCAGCCACTGCCTGTGGTCAAATTGGATGGTTATTTTCCTGTGAAGCCACAGAACTTAGAAAGCAATCGCCCAGGAGTCCGATTTAAATGAATGAAAGTTAAAAAAAAAAAAAAAAAAGTATGGGTTTCGGATGAAGACAGCCAATGTGCAAAGGGGAAAAAAGTTCCATTCCTGACAAGCAGGCAGACGTCGGAGAGTCACGTTGTCACAGCAAGCAGTCTCACTTAATGCTCATCGCAACGAAACAACAATAACCTCTGCCACTGGGACGCCCCGTGCCCCACCATTTCCAGGCCCGCCACAGAAATACGTAAGAAGCAGCCATGGAGAGGAAAGCAAAAGAGCTTGGAAGCAAAAATGAAAGGCAGGGGGAAAAAAAAAAAAAGACACATTTAGCGTAGCAAGCAGATTCCCTTAAATTTACTTACAACAGAGAACATACAGACATCACATCTTCAACCATCCTAAGACAAGAAGACAAAAGAAAAAGAGAGACAGACAGAAGGAACTGACAAAAAAGATAAATCTGCAGACGACTGGTTGGTTATTCACGGGTTAGGCTACAACCACCGTTCCCTGTAGGTTCTGCTTGGGAGAGTGGGCCGTACCCCAGCTTTCTGGAGAGGGGCGCTGGAGAACGCCTTCCTCTTTTGGTCCCAATTATCCCGTAAAGCATTGGTGCCCACAGAGCTCTGTCACCTGCACTGGAAGTGAGGCTGCGAGATGGACTGGCTTCCTCGACTTCTGCTGGCCGTGAGGCCACAAAAGAGCACAGCCGAGCTGCGTGGTGAAGAAGGCGGTGGCTACGTGCCGGCTCTTACTTCAACGAAGGGAGAACATGGCTTTGCAGCCTGAGCATTTCAGACTTCTCTGGTTTGAGGCTTAAAATAAAGTTTCCATCGCGGGTTCTATGGAGTGTCTGGGAAAAGCCTGGCTGGGTAACTGATCTAAGAAAAGCCCACATGTTTGGCCAGGACTGCCCACTGCCCACCACCAGGCAAGGTGTTCTACGGCCAAACCCTGCTTAGAGAACCTCTTTGCAGGAAGCCCTGGGTTCTTCTTGAATGTCAGATGCTTGAGGGAGCCAGAAATGGGAGGTAAACAGGTCACCCCGTCTCTAATCCATCAGTGCCGGGCAGACTCAGTTCGGCTCAGCGGCCACCAGCTGTGGTCTGCTCTGCTGAGTTGCTGCCAGAAGACTGGTCTCCACGGCCTTGTGAAATTATCGATGATACTTCACAAAGGAGCAAAGACAAAGGCTCCACGTACTAAATCACACCATGTTCGGGCCAAAGTCCTGGGAATGGACCTGCAGCCATCCAAGCTCAGGCTGGGCCTTGGAATGAATGCTGGAGTCAAGGACACGTAGCATTCGAGGGTCATCCCCTTGACAAGTGTTTGTGGACAATGGGGCAGATTACTGATGGCCTCATGGGGACTCGGGGGATGGCCTCTCGCTTTCAGGTCCCAGTTCTTCTGGACCTACAGGACCTTTGGACCCTTGTCTGCAAAAGACAGCTAGAGAGAGGGATGGAGACAAACAGGGGTGTTTCTTCCGGGCTGGTTGGGGTGCAAGGAAGGGACTAGGCCTCCCAGAGCCTACTGCGTTTGCCTCCCGGACTAATCTTGTTAACGGGCAGAAACGAATACTACAAATTTCAGCAATGTTTTAAAGGGTTTATCTCCTGGCCTCTAGGCCCCTCGAAAAAAGCAATTCCCATGCTAAACAGAAAAAGGTAAGTCCCCAACAGGGACGGTGACCAGGTCTCTACCGGACTGCTCCCTTTCTATGGGATCTCCCACAAAGCCCCTGGAGTTGAATGTCAGATCTTTGACTAAGAGTAACGCCTCAGACCACTGACTCGTTAGGGCAAAAGATCAAGGGTTCTAGACGCAGAGGGATATGTGGATGGGGAAGTGTCACCACGGGGAGTGCATGTCCCGCCACGAACATGGCACCACCACAGCCAGTGCGGGAGGGAGGGGCCGCGGCAGCCCGAGTTTATCTGGGCAGGTGGCCGAGGACCACGCCGACGCCCGCCCGCCCGCCCACTGCCCTGGACTTACGTCTTCAGCGGCGTCTTCTTCTTCTTGGCGGGCTTGGTCAGCCCATCCCCATCCACTCCGTTGGCCTCCATGGCACTGGCTGGGATCTCAAAGGAGGCTGGGGATTTAGAAGGTGAGCTGGGGGTCTTAGAGGACGTCTTAAAGGGGTCAAGGGACTCGTCACAGGCGTCTGGGTCAAAGTTGTATGATTGTTGGGGCAGTTTGGGAGACTCCTGCATTTTCGAGGTGGAAGAAAAAGGGTTAAAATTGGGGTCATCCCACTTGTCGATATCAAAGGTGTAGGTACCTTTAGCGATGGGGATGTCATTGGGCTCAGTGGGGGACCTGGTAGGTGAGGCAGGAGTGTTGTCGAGTTTTTCGGGTGTTTTTTTCATCTTTGGCCTCCTGAGGGGCATTTTGGCAACCGGCTTTTTGCCTATCTTTTTGGTGGGAGGGGGGTTTTCCTGCTGGCTGTCCCAACTACCCCTGTCCTCAGAATAGTCAAACTCCAGCCTCACTGAGAGCCCTTTGGCCGGGGAGTCCTCCTGCCCCCCGCTTTCTGATGCAGTCACCTCCACCGCCTCCGGGGCCGTGACAGGAGGCAGAGTTTCCCTCCTCAGGGGGGGTGAGTTCTGTACTCTGCCACCTCCGGAAGATGGGGGGATGGCCCCGTCCGCACCCTCTGAGTCCAGAGGGCAGGCAGCCTTGGGCACAGCAACAGGTTCTAGGGGTGCCTCCTCCGACAAGGCTGGTCCAGAACCTTCCGGCTGGGCTGATTCCGTTTTTGTCTCGGGTCCCAGAGTCTCCTCACTGGAGACAACGCCCTCTTCGACCGGCTCGTGCTGTGTCTCTCTCACTGGGGGGGTGTCACAGGGCTTCTTAGTGGTCTGTTTCTTTTTTAAGGAAGGAGGCCTCGGTTTTTTAGTTCGCTTGAGGGTATTGGAGGCGCTGCTGGAACCCGTGCTGTACGCATCCGGGGCCGGGGCCACGGTCTCGCTGTTGCCCGAGCAGGAAGCACCATCGAAGTCACTGGCCTGCAGGCTGAGGGAGCGGGACAGCGTGGACTTGGACACGGGGACCGAATCGGTGGACTTCCTCCGGGCGTTCACTTTGCATTCCTGGTGCTTGGGGTCTGAGGAGCGAGGCTCCGAGGTCTGGAAGCTGTCGACCAGCTCGATGCTGTCGAAGTCCAGGTTGTAGGCCCCGCTGCTGGCTATCGGCTTGTCCTCATCGAAGACGGCGGAGGAGGAGTGTGCGGGAGGACGGGAAGGGCTGCCTTCCGCCGAGCCGCTGCGCGGGCCATCGGGCACGGACGCCGCCTCAGCACCGCATCCTGGAAACGGAGGCAAATCGGTCACTGGGGCACAGGACGCTCTGGAGCGTTTCTCAGGTCAGGCCGGACTGTTACCCTCTAAGCAGAGCCCGCCGGCCAACCCGGCCCGCCAGAGCCGGCACAGTGCGCGGGCACAAACCCTGCTCCAGCTCAGGACTAGCTCCAAACCCTGGACGGGCTCACCCTCCGTTCCCTCATCCACAAAGCGGGAGTGACGGCGGCTGTTTGAGGAGCAGCTCGGCCATCAAACCGCTAGGCCATCAAAAACACTGACCAAGTGCCCGATCGGGACCAGGCACCGCTCCGGGTGCTGGGGATTCAACAATCAACGAAACCGACAAAATCCCTGCCCTCCTGCAAGTCACAGTCTTCAGGGACACGACAGCCGAGGAGCCGATAAACAAGGAAAACATACAGACGACCAGATATGAGCTACGGAGAGAAACGAAGCCAGGGTAGGGGCGCTGCAATTTTTAAATAAGGTCGTCGGGCAAAGCCCTCCTAGGAAGAGAGCTTTAAACACAGACAGGAAACGAGGTAAAGGTGTGAACCAGGCGGCCGTCCCGGGAAGCATCCTAGACAGAGGGAGCCCCAGTGCAAAGGCCCTGGGGTAGAAGCGTGCCTGGCACGTTACAGAATTATCGGAGGCCGGTGAGGGAGGCAGAACTAACGCCAACGAGGCACCGTAAGCCTTCCAAATATATCAGCTGCTGCTGCCGTCCAGCCCGTTCTCGTTACTCAGAGCCACGGTGAGGAGTAAGGTTTGGGAAAGGCCCCCAGGTGATCACAGCAGAACTGAGCTTGTCCCATCTGCCACCTGTCCTGTTCCGGCATCCCCTGTAACTTCTCCCCCCGATACTGTCTGCGGCGCTTCTGTCCCCAGCCCCTCCTCTGACCTGTTCTCTCCCTCACTTTGCTGCTTCCTCTCGGCTCCTCCGCCCGCCCCCTCAGCCACTGCCGGCCAAGGAGGCTGCTCCCTGTTCCCCAGCAAGCTGTGGGTACTCCAAATGCTGGTCAGGAGATGCTCCGTCACCTCGTGGCCCCACCGCCCCATGGGGACCTGACCAGCCTGGCCTTGGCTCGGCTACTCTGGACTCTGCTGGAACCAGGTGGAGCTTTTCATGCATTTCTGGGTTCCTAACTGTCTTGGGAGGTCAAGGAAGCCAGACAATGATTGACCAGAAAACCACAAACGTGTCACTAAACAAAGGAGGACAAACGCTGCAGAGTGGTCTGTGGGGGAAGGCATGAAAGAGCTGGCACGTACAACACTTGGGACGGCATTCCCAAAGGGCAGGCGTTATGCGCCCAGCACCCACCCGCCGTCCGCTGGTACGGTTGCCGGATAAAAGAGAAGATGACTGGTTAAAATCTGAATCTCAGATAAATGAATCAATTTTTTAGTATAAATGTCCCAAATCCCGATTCTTTGTTTATCTGAGATTCTAATTTAGCCAGGCTACCTATATTTTTACTTGCTAAATCTGGCAGCCCTATCCCTCATCCCAACAAACAAACAGGGTTTGGGAAAGGCTCCCTTAAACCAGAACTGGCTTCTTGCTGTAGATTTTCTCAGACCAGGTGGCGAGTATTTCGCACGGTGCTTACCCAGCTTTGCTCACAAGCAAATCTTTCTCTCGGAGCACTTGGCAGAGGACCCCGGAGATGAGGTGCTGCCTGAGAGATGACAGCACAAGGAAACGTGAAACTTCTCGAGTTCAGGAGCTGTTCTGATTGGCCTTTGTTTTCCTTCAGACTTGCTGCACTTTCTCTTGCAGGCTCAATAAATATCTCTGGAATTGAAAGCACCTTCTAGAAGCACATCTGTCAGCTAGTTGTGGTGTCAAACCTTCCCCTCAATTCTGCGCCCAATGCCACCCCAGGCCCTACTTGGAGCAGACGTCCTACAAGCTGGAGCATTTGACTGAAGCCTCTTAGCTCTGCTCTGAGTCTGCCAAGTGACTCCTCCATGATCCTGAAACACTCTTGCTTCCTGTTCTATTCAAAAGGAGGGGTGTCTCCACCCCTCTTCATTCTAAAATCAGCCTCCTCCCTATCTCCTCCAGGACTCGTCACCCTCAAGCACCCCATCCTCCCATCGGCAGTTGCCTGATCTTCCTTCCCTGGTCATGCATTACAGAGGGCACAGAGGACAGGGGACCTAGAGGACCAGGTGCTTTCCGCCAGGCCTCGGAGGAGTGAGGAAGAGCCTCAGCCCACCTCCAGCAGCCTTGAGGCCCTTCAGATGTCAGCCTTTCTCCCCGAATCATGCAACAGTCAGCAGAGTCAGCCTAACCATCTGCTTACTCTTTTCCCCAGAAAAAAAGCTCCCAGTCTGCTTAATATAGCTTTCCCACTTAGAGCTGACATTCCCTAATTAAATCATCATGGCCCAGGAAACCTCAGCACTGTGGTCACTTTGGGGCGGTTAGTTCTTTGACGTGGGGCTGTCCCGATCATCATGGGATATTTAGCAGCGTGCTTGGCCTCTACCCGCTGGATGCCAGGAGCACCCCCTATCCCAGTTGTAACATCCAAAAATGTCTCTAGAAATTGTCAAGTGTCTTCTTGGAGAGCAAAGCTGTCCCTGGTTGAGAACTGCAGTCTTACTGTGTGGTCACCACGGCAGATCATTCGCCGGTGCCCATCACAGGGCCGGGAGGGCCCTTCCACGCGCTCTTCGCAGGACCCTTGGGGTCAGGCAGTTCTTAGAGAAAAAGGTCACTGGCACGTGCAGGCCACGATTTGCTAAAGCAGGTGTGGTCCGGCGGGGTTCCCAGGATACCCACTGGGCTTCCAAATGTCCACATGCCACACCTGCATGAAGACGATTCATTTGTTCGTTCCGCAGATAATCTGGGTGCCCCCTATATGTCAGCTGCTGTGGGGTATGCCGTGGACAGAGGTAAGGACGTCCTTCACCTCGTGCACCCCAGCAGGGTCCACCCAGGCAATGCCTGCGCTGGCTCCAGGTTCTGCCTTGGTCTGATGACGACAGTGACATCTTTGGTCCATCATATGCAAAGGCTCATTGGAGGTCCCCAGCTGCATCAGTCTGCTTGGGCCACCATAACAGAGTATCGCACGCCGGGGCTTAAACAACTGACATTTACTTGTACACAGTTCTGGAGGCTAGCGGTCCAAGGTCAAGATGCTGACAGGTTTGGCGTCTCCCAAGGCCTCTCTCCTTGCCTCGCAGATGGTTGTGTCCTCGCATGGCCTTTTCTCTATGTGAGCTCATCCCTGGTGTGTCCTCCTCCTCTTAGGGGGACGCCAGTCCCACTAGATTAGGGCCGCACCCTATGATCTCATTTAATCTTAATCACCTCCTTAAAGGTTCTACCTTAAATTGTCACATTAGGGGTCAGGGTGTCAACATATAAATTTGGGGGACACAGTATAATAATCCATAACACCAGGGCGAGGCAATAAAATCTCCGAGCTGGGCAAAAAACGCATTTGGAAATAAGAGGGAATTCTGAGGAAGAGACAGTTAATAAAAGGCAACTAATGACACTCAACTGATGTCACTCCACTGTCTCCAAAGGCCACACCTCTCAGCCTTGCTGGACGGTTTCTAACTGGCTCGCGCTGTCGGCTGTGTTGGCGCGTCTCTCCCCTTCCCCTGCCCTTCTTCTATCTCCACGCGGTCCCTCTGGGCAGGGATCCATGGCCCAGAGGGCCCAAGTCAACACGTGACACCCCTGCACGCACAGACCAGACTCAACGGAAACACGTATATGGAGGGCCAATGATCTTCTACACAGGAAGCGTTGCCTCTTCTCAGTGCATGAATAACCATCTACTGCAAGTCACAAGGTTATTCTCTTACCTGAGCTGGAGATAAAACGTGCAAAGAACCTAGCACAGGCCTGGCACGTGGCAGATGCTGAAACGAGAACTATTCTTTAATTGTGTGACACTGAATTATGTCTCCTGGTGGCCAGTTTGAGTTCTCCTAACACGGGCCCTGTACGAGCAGCAGAGCGTTCCATTCACAGGGTCGTGGGTGACCAGAGCGGGACGAACCTCAGGGGACTCGCAGGTCACCCTCTTCGTGTTATGAGAAAGAAGACTGAGCTTGGAAAAACTGCATGCTGGCCCAGCCCAGCCCAGGGCAGATGCAAAGTGAACCCCGCCCAGCATCTCGTCCACCCTCTGCCCCACGGAGCACAAACATGCTGGTAGCATCCCAGATAAGGCGAGATTGATGATAAAATGTAGGTCTCCAGGAGGAAAAATCATGGCTTTATTCACTGCCAAAGGTCGCGTCTATTGTTGCATGTGGTTCTTTCGGCCCCTTTAGCCATGTCCCGGACACGTCTGCAGAGGAAAATCAAACAATAGCTTTTCCTCTCTTGCCCTTTTTTCTCATGGTTCTCAGAAGGAAGCTTTCTCCTCCTCCAGCCACCTCCAGGGCAGTGGCCTTCTCACACCTAGACACGTCCCATGCTGTCTGCAGAATAGAGCAGCAGACTTTTCTAACAAGTGCTGCTTAGCAAACGAATATTTGTACAGCCGGAGACAGAAGAGAGCGTTAAGCAAAGAATCCCAACCGGAAGAGTCCTAACTGTATAACTGGCATGCATTTAGCCTCGCTGCAGGTTTCAAAGACTCCAACCAGAGTCGTCACAATCTCCGTGGGGCTGGGCCTCAGGGCGATTAACTTCTCCAGCCCCTTCCAGGCGGGGCCTCCGTCTGACTCCTCTGTGATGCTCATTCTTCTGCAAACTGCCATCCGAGGAAGAGGTGAGTGCTGTGCCAGTACTTGTTTTTAAGAATGGAGGTTGTTCTTTGTTTGCTGAAAAACAAGCCAGGCAGGAGGAACAAGGACCGGCCAAAGGAAGGAACAGAAGCGGCGAAACATTTCCAGGGCAGTCGGGACACGTGACTGGAAATCCCAGGGGATCCTGGCAGCGGACTTCCTGTGCACACTCGTCGGCGCTTGGGGACGGACCACACACGGAAACGGGCTGTTGTTTGTCTTCCAAATTCTTTTCTAAAGTATCCCACACGTTTGTAGGCATGAACTAATTTTACCCACCAAAAAAAGATAGCTTACTCTCAGTTGCCAGTTTAGGGGTTACAATCTGTTTGTCATTCACGTTCCATTAAACTTAAGGGTGATTTTTTAAAATACAATATCATAAGAAATGAATTTTTAGATGCTCTAATACAGGGGTCCCCAACCCCTGGGCCGTGGACCGGTACCAGTCCGTGGCCTGTTAGGAACCGGGCCGCACAGCAGGAGGTGAGCAGTGCGGAGCCAAGAAGCTTCATCGGCATCTGCAGCCGCTCCCCAGCGCTAGCATCACTGCCTCGGAGCGAAGAAGCGTCATCGGCATCTGCGGCCGCTCCCCAGCGCCAGCATCGCCCCCTCAGCGCCACCTCAGAGCATCAGGCGTCCAGATCTCATAGGAGCACCGGTCCCTGGGGCCCGAAAGGCTGGGGACCGCTGCTCTAACTGAGGATGCCAAAGACTCAGAAATGTAAGCAGCCCTGGCCCAAAAGGTTGGGGACCGCTGCTCTAAGTGAGGATGCCAAAGACTCAGAAATGTAAGCAGCCCTTCTGGCTTCTTTTCCACCTTGAAATCAAATAAATTCCAACAACCGTATCCTCACATCCCAGAGCTTAGATCGGCTGTGCATAATCAGATATGACTACTTGATGAGCTGTCGAAGAGGGAAGGATATGAAAACTGCATTTATCGGATGATGCCAAAGACTCAGAAATGTAAGCAGCCCTTCTGGCTTCTTTTCCACCTTGAAATCAAATAAATTCCAACAACCGTATCCTCACATCCCAGGGCTTAGATCGGCTGTGCATCATCAGATATGACTACTTGATAAGCTGTCGAAAAGGGAAGAATATGAAAACTGCATTTATCAGATGCCGGGAGAGATGTCTACTCTCCCTAAAAATGGTCCTCCCCATCTTCCCCCAGCACTGGGGGGCGTGTCTCCTTAGGAATAAAGCCCAGAGTGTCTCCTCTTTCTAAAACAGCCTACTCGAAGCCAGGGCAGGTAAAAAGAATGCCACCCATTTCTTTCTTTAAAAAAAAAAAGAAAAATCAAGGTCAAAATGTTATTTTATTTTACAGTCCACCTGGCTCCTGGTCAGGACAGGAGTACAAATGGAGGCCTGGCCCCCAGCCTGCTCCTTCTCCTCCCACCCATGCTCCATCCCTCACCTGGGGTGGCCTCGAGCACAGGTGTGTCAACACCCCACCTGCAGGTCCCTTGGTTATTCTGCAGCTGATGTGTGCAGACATGGGCACAGTCAGCCCTAGGAAGATGGGCCAGGAGGCGGGCCCAGGAAGTGGCTGCCTCCAGGTATCCATAGCGTGGTACAGGAGTTTGGCCCTGCAAATTCCTTACGTAGAGAGGGCTGAGGCTGGAGGATGGCCAGAGGGGGCACCTCTAAAGCGCACGGCCCAGAGCAGGCTGCCCAGGGCTGAGGACGGTGTCAGCTTGGCCTCCTGACCAGCCTGTGGGGCCATTTCTGGTAGTCCCCATCTCCCTCCAGGCCTCACGGTTATTCTGTCATGATAGAGTTGGTCCCACCCACGCTGGGTTAACCGGAGGGTGTAGGCGGAGAGCGCCAGCCAGGTGGGCAGGCTGGTGGTTGGGAAATGAGATCTGTCCCATCCCCCACCCAACTCCTTGTCATCAGCACATCTGAAAGGTACAGAAAGGTCTGCATTTTAAGTCACACTAGGGGCAAAAAGCTGTGAGAATGTGTTAAGAAAGCAGGTAAACTGAGGTTAACGAGGAATAAACGAGCCGGCCAGGTGTGCATCCTGCTGCCTACCACGTCCTCTTCCTTCCCATTTCATAAATGTCTTCCTTCCCTGAGCCCACGGGAGCCACGTTTTATAATAAAAATGCAGATTCACAGGTGCCATCCAGAACCAGTGTCCTTACAGGAGCAAGGGGCCACATGTTAGACTGCAAGAAGGTACCGGGAACTTCCGGGACCCACTTGCCCGCTCAAACCCAATTCCGGGTGCCAAGGGAAAGGGACCCGGAGCCGCGTGAGCGGTTTTCCCAGAAGCCTCCCCTAGACTCTTGCAAAGTCAGCACACCCGCCCGCTGTACCCACTCACCCTCAGTCCCCACTCACATAAAAACAGCTCGGAGCCACGAGGCCCCAGCAACAGGGGACGGAAAAGGAGCTCCAGTGACAGCACTCCGGGGTGGGCGCCCCCCGCCAGCTGCGTCTCCCCGGGGGCTGCCCGACCCTTGCTTACCTGGTTCTTCGGGGGGAGGCGGGACGCTGACCTCTGGCTCTGGAATGACCTCTGGGGGTGGTGGGGGTGGGGCTGGTGGAGCTTTGACAGGGGTTGTGGACTCCGGGGTCTCAAAAGCTTCTTCAGAGTCAGAACTCCTGCCGGAGAAGGGGAGAAAACAGAGGTCAGGCAGGGGCGGGGGCTGAATGCTGCTGAGTAGCACCTGCCCTCCCTCCCGATCCCCCAGGGGAATCTGCTGCTGCCCAATTAAACCACCCAAGGAGAGAGGTGAGGAAAGTCATTTCACAGCATGATTCCCAAGAGCACATCTCATTATCAGCTTTGTGCCCAAATGATATATTCTTTGAACTCAGCTCTACTTGAAATATATATTTCTGGGCTTAGTGGCAAATACAAACACAGTGGAATCTTCTGATCAACGCTGGCATGTGATCCTTGGCATCGACTCAGGCGAAGTGATACGGAGGCGTTCCCAGGAACACTCTTCCACGCCGCGGTCCCCACACACCCACAGAATCCCCACTCGAGGACACCCAACCTCATTCGGCCTCTCCCCGCCCCACCCCGCCATCCTCTCCACCACCCTCCCTTCCCGGTGCTTCTCATCCCTGGGACCTCAGATTTATTCTCTCTCTAACCGTGTTGACAGTCTCTCTCTTCTACTGAACTGCAAAGGCCATGAAGGCAGCCGGGGAGCCACAGCACCCCTGAGCCTAAACCTGGACGCAGTGAATAAACATCTGTTGAATGAAGGAATGAATGAATGAATGAATGCAGGCAAGCCAGTCAGCTGGAGGATGTGCCAGACCAAGATACAAAGCACAGCCCACTGACCACGACAGTGTGAAAATGGCCCTCTCCGGTCTGCAGGAAAGTCTGCTCTCTCAAGGAAGACTCACCACTCAGAGAAATGGTCCAAACTCCCACCCAGAGGACATCCCACCCAGGAATAAGGGGAGGCCACCCATCAAACTAAAGCCTTGTCCTGAGATCACGAAAACCCAGAGCCGATAGCCTTTCTCCATCACATTGCTTCCACTGGGTTCTCCGTTTAAGGCAGAGGGAATGAGGCCTCCCCAAATTGCTGAGCCAGGCATGTGTCTTTTGGCCGGATGGCAGTTCCTCACTTGCTCAGGAGGCCCAGCTGGCCACGGTCCTGGCCCCAGCTCGCTCTAAGGACGCCGGAGTGCAAGAAGCATCACCCGGGCTGATTTGCATCTCTCGGAATGTTTTAAATAGACCAACATGCCATTTATTCATTTGCAACAAGGGAGGTAATTATCAAGAGGGTGGACACTCGGGATTGCTGCTGGCACAGGTGACCCAGTGCGCAAATCTGGGCAAAAGTGTATAATCAGCAGTGACATGTCAGGTGAGTATGGAGCATGCACTGCTCAGGCTGCCGAGCTCCCACAAAGGTCAAAGGACCGGTAGCCTCTGCAGAGGCCAGCATCTTTTAAAGACCACTTGCCAGCCGGCAGAGAGACCAGGAACCAACCAATTCTTCCAGTCAGCCAGGGCTGAAAAAAGGAGCCACTGGTGAGTTTGCCTTCAGAAAAAGCTGCATCGATGTTGATTTTACAACTTGTTTGTCAGAAGTTCACTTCATTCATGCCAGAGGACAGCCCCCGCACTCCCACACCTCCAGGGCCCCTGCCTCCTCCAACCAGCCACAAAGCCCTCCAGGGACCCAAAGAGATGAACAGAAACATCAGAGCTGCTTGCAATGGGATCCCATGAGCCAAAGCCTGCACACGATCAAATTTCACGCAAACACGACAGGGGCTTACTGACTTTTCACAAACGCACAATAATAAAGGGCTTAGTTTCTGTCTACGGGGAGAATTTGAGATCCACATGTGGACGACAACAGATCAAGGTACCTGAAGTTGTGCAGTGTGTGTACCAGTATGAAAAACACGAGGAAGTTACACGACTGAGCATTAAAGAGAAACAAGCGTTTGGATCTGCCTGGTGACGCCCTGGCCTCCAGCGCTGCACACGTCAGGGGCCACACTGCCGAAACACACGGAGCCAACTTGCCTCTTTCCAGGGCTTCCTTGAAGGACCAGCAGACTGGAATCCCCACCGCTGGTCACTGCCGTCCACATCCACCGGGCCCATTCAACCGGGGGCCACATCCTCCAGGAGGTAAAAGCCATCTCTGCTGGAGAATAAGTCTGTCCTCCAAATTCCTCTCCTAATTCCCTTGCTGGTCTTGCTGGGATCTAAATCTCGTCAAGATGGCACAAAAAAGTCAGCTGCACCACCAGCCACGGATGCTGCGCGATTCTCCAGAGTCCAGCAAATATATACGGAGAGAGAGGCTGCGAGCTCTTCCCGTGGTTTCTGCATCCCTGGGCTCTGGTGGTGTGTGGCTTTCGAGCACAAAGGGCCCCTGCTCTTTCCCAGCAGCACAAGCAAGCAACAGGGTGGGCCGGATGCTCTTGGGTTCAAGCTGCTGAATTCCAATGAGGTCCCCCTGCTGCAGCTGGCCGGCCTGCACACCTGCTCGGAAGGGACCCCCATTCGCCACTGCCCTGCACGGGAGGCAGTGCGTGGGGAGAGAGGGGGCACACCAAGTCCCTTTGTGGTCCCTTGCCTGTTTACTATGAACTATTCTGCGTCAAAACGTCCGGGCTGCCGTGGTCCGCTAGAATGGCATTCACTTCCGGTGCTGCCTGCACTGTTTTCCTATTCCCATGCCCTCTCCCAGGAGCGCAGAGCAAGTTAATTAGAGGAGGCGGATGGCAGCTTTTTTAATTAGCTCTTTTCTCCCTCTTCGGTTTCCCAGGGGGCTCGAAAACATTTCCAAGAGCAGGGATTTCTGCAGTCCACCCACAAAGAGCCTGTATATAAAATAAGGCAGCATTTCACAGTCCCAATGCATAAAAAGCAGTTCTCACCAGCTGTTTGATTTTTTTTCCCTATAACAAAAAACTAAAGTACGAGAAATGATTCTATTAAGGCCCCGTGCGCTTTCAAAATGAAAGAAAAGGAAATTAATTTGCCACAAAGATGTAGCAGAAAGAGAACCAGGAGACGCTATGTTCTCTGTATAAGTAAATATGCAAATATATGCAAATACAATGTGTATTGCTATAATGTAAAGTGATTGCTCTTAATGGTCAGATATGAAATATGTTGACTTTAATTCCCAGCATGAAAAGCATTATAATAGCTATCAGGTGTTAGACTTTTTGTTATGTGTCAGGCACTGGATTAAGCCTGTTTTACAGATGACACACTACAGTCTAAGAAGCTATCTATCTGGTAGATGAGCAGTAGAAGCAGGGCTCAGATCTAAAACTGCCTGCCTCTAAAATCTGAGCCTTTTTAACTACAGCAGTGGCTTCCAAACATTTTTAGCAATACATGAAATACTACTCTTCTCTATGCATAGGAATTTTTCTTACATGAAGATTCCTATGCATAGAGAAAAGTAGTATTTCATTTATTTCATAAGCTCTGTTTTACAATATATTCTTATCATGAAGTTTATCACTGAGAACAATTAGGCTATTTTGGTGAACTTGGGAATCCGACACTAAGATGCCAACTGCAGCAATACACCTGCTGACTTCCCTCCTGGGAGCACGTTACCAGGGAAGTCCTGATACGGACCGGTGAGTAATGCAAACGGCACCTGCTTTGAAGAGCCTGCCCTCTGATGGCGGGCTATTCTTTAATAAGGCAGACAGAGCAGGAGAGCCACATAACCATGCAAATCCAAATTAACCTATCAGCGCAAGGCCACATGCTGGTGACATCGACCGCCACACAGCGTGACGTGGTGGAAGAGAAGGAGAGATGGAGACGTGACCCCACGTGTGGACTGGCTGTGTCAGCCGCTGAAGCCCGAACCTGCCATACTCCCCAAATGGGTGTCGGTCAAGTTTAAAAAAATTTTTTTTTTTTCAAATATTTTCTTGGATTTCAGAGAAGGAGCTCGGAAATCCCACCGAGCACAATTTGAAAACCACAGTGAGGAACCGAGTCCCTTCCATAGGTGACACTGTCAAAACAGAGCACTTTATGGAAATTGTTTCTGAAGCTTGTTAACCTGTAGCTTTGGTTGAATTTGGATATGTTTATGTTTTACTTCTGTGAACTACAACAAAATAGTAAGATCAGCCCCACACACAAATACATTAATATAATGTAGTATAACATATAATAAACTTAGTATAATATTTAGTATAATATATAGCTAGTGTAATGTAGTAAAGTAAGTACGATATAATAGATACGTCCATACATATATATGCAAATGCTTATGTGAATGTGTACATATAAATAAAACATGGGTATCTTTTAATAGAGATACTATCGATATACTTTTCTAGCATATCATTAAATGCTTACATTTGCTCAAGTTTTACTGGAGGTAATTCAAGGGCTTGGGACAAGAAATTTCAGAAATCACAGAATTTTCCACCTTTGAAGCTGGAAGAAAATCTAGAGATCATTTCTGATTCTAACACACTCATCCCGCCTTTTTAAACGGTCGAGGAAACTGAGGCTGGGAGAGCTCGAGTGACTTCCCAGGGTCACAGGCCCGTTTGTGGCAGAGCCGCCACGGAACCAGGCCTCCCTGCATTAAACACCGCCGCCAAGTAAGAGCCTTCATTCTAAACAGCGCCCCTCCCACCCCGCCAGTCCAAAGTCACCTACACAGAAACGTTACCTGGTGAGCAGGAAGTAGCTGTTCCCAAGCACTGCTAAAGGGAGGGGCTACTTCCACTTGTGGATGGATTTCTAGATCCCTTCCTCAGAACTGCAGTTTGCAGCTCCCCACATGAACGTGATCCTGGGGACGGAAGTTCTCGTGGCCACCCAACGATGACGAGAGTGTAAGGACACAACGCAGACCCTCTAGAGGTGGGGGAGGGGCTTCGGGTGATATAAGCCGAACCCTGTGAGCTCCTGGTGGAGGGCATCCCCTCACCCCCACCTCCATCCGAGCAAGAAGAGTGAGTACACTGCCCAGGTCAGAATGGAGGTCCTCCTCCCACATCCCTCCCTTGAAGGTGCAACCCAGAGAAAGGCAGCCGTGCTGGCCCAATGCCCTGCATCAGCCCAGAAGACCAGCTGGCATCCCTGAAGAGAGACAGACCTTCCAGAAAGGAAACAGCGCTCAGCAGATCACACGCTCTCATTCATCTCTTCACCTCACCTGAGTAAGCGTTTGATGGAGTTGTGAGTGGATGGATCATTCTTGAACGAAATTCTATTCATCAAAATATTCCACTTTAGGTACAGCCTTGTCAAGAAAGTCTGCCCCTGCTCCAACACACACACACACACACACACACACACACACACACACACTTCCCTCCTGCCTAAAACAACCGACCAGACAGGTGATTTTTTTCACGATACATAC
>NW_006436672.1:319664-326741 GCF_000325575.1 Pteropus alecto
CGTCCAAGGACAGAAGTGCGTCCTGGAGCACGTGAGTCACACTCAGCTCCACTCCCTCGTTCCGTCCAGAGGCGCACGGCCCACAGACTCCAGGGAGGGGAGGCCACGTTTCACACAGTGCAGAAAGCACACTGACAGGTCGCCGATTTTCACACACACACACACAGCTCACGTGTGGACTTCCGCCAGCTTGCTGACACCTGAGCAGCCCAGGAAGCAGCGTGAGCATCTTGCGAGACCCAGGCAGCTGGGTTTTAATCTCGGCCTCGCGCCCTCTAGCAGAAAACGCTGACCTCGGGGCACGCCTTCGGTAACCGTGAAGCTGTGGCCTGCGGAGGGGGAACACGCTTTCCAAGTGGCTTTAGTTTCTGTCCTATTTCACTTATCTGAAAACGGGTAACTCCCGGAGTCACGCTCGACCACACCTCCCACAGCCGCAATCCTAACCAAAGACAAACCCTCCAGAAAACGTCTTCCCCGACTCTGCTAAATCAATGACGACGTGTGGGCCATCGTGTGTCCCCAGGAATCTCTGTCATGATTTTGCACGTGGAAATAAAACATGCAACCCTGAACTTGGGTGGGCTGGCTAGGAACTTTTAGTAAAAAGTCTGAAGTTTGGAAGTTTAAAAGCTCATTTTCTACCACCATCTGCAAACAGTGCTTTTGAACGTGAAGGAGGGTCTTAAATCTTGTGTCCCCTCCCTTTCAACCTCTTTACATTACGTGATAGGAAGGAACGGAATGGCTCGTGAACAGTTGGCTCCTGGAGGGGAGACGCGCCATCCCCTGCCTCGAGGACCTGCCTCTGTCCTCAGGCCCCACCTGCCTGCGTGTATTCTCACGCCGTCCTCTCCTACCCAACGCTGCGACCCGCTCATCAAAAATTCTGAACTGACCGTTTGAATTTGAGCTTCTCCTCCGTGTATGATGTTGGAATCACACGATTCTGAGAGCCTCGTAGAAGCAAACAGCACAACATTCACCGAGTATAAAAGCGAGCACCCACAGATCTGGTCCCCAACCCCCCGGGGCCTCGGCTGCCTCGTCTACACATTGGCACGGTCAGCACCAACAACACGGGGCTGCTCCGAGAACCGAGTCGACACCTGTCAAGTAACGTGCACAATGCCAGGCGTTTGTAAGGCGTGTGCTCCCGCCAAGTCCTTCACGTGTCAAAACCCACAGCTCAGATTGTTGTGTCCTTCACCTTAACACCACCGGAGAAATATAAAGCATACTCCTGTTTCCTTTAAAAGTCCCTTAGTCAGGGGACAGCTGGACCAATGATTCACGAGTTTATAGAGCAAAGTGAAAAGAATGTGATAGACACAATAGACACAGACACGCGCAGATGGGTCCTGCTAAAATGGCTGTGGGCGAGGACTTGTAAATAAGCGATAAACTTCACTCGACTATTTACTGAATTAAGTCACAGCCACTCGCAGAGAAATCACGGTCGGCGCATCAGGAGAAGTGCTGACATGGCTTGTTTTAGGTTCCGAGATGCACATTTCTCTCTCTCGTGTTCCCTGGAAGGAAGGCTTACTGGGGAGCAAGCCATGAAGAAGGAGCCAGTCGTCACAGCCGCAGAGAGGAGGCTCCAGGCAGACAGAACCGCGTGACGAGGAGCCTGGAGGTGGGAAGGAGCTTGCCGAGGGCTCGGGCATCAGGCCCCAGGGACAGCGAAGTGGACGAGGAGGAGAAAAGTCTGCAGGAGGAGCTGGGGTGCCAGTGGGGGGTTTGACTCGGGGTGAGGACTTACCCTGATTTAGGCTGTTACAAGGTCCTTCTGACCTGAGAACAGCAGCAGGGCTGGGAGGGGGCAACGGGGTGGTGGTGGCACTGGGGTGGGGGTGGGCATTAGGTGAGTGAGGAGATTATAGAGTCCAGATGAAATAAGACAAATCTCGGACTAGAGCAGCAGCAACTGAGAAGGTGAGCAGTGGCCCAAACCGAGACACGTGTGGGGGGCGTAGGAGGTCGTCAGGGAGAAATGAGACTCCAAATGTGCTTTCAAAAAGTTTTGGCTGAAAGAAGCATTTATTTTTACTTGCACTATAATTGATACAAGGAAGAAAATAGTTTTTCTTGACTCCGAGAGACTCCGAATCCCCTTTTCCACTGAATGATTTAATAATAACACAAATATCGGAGCCATAATCAGTGGTTTAAATACGAGAAGGCTGATAAGTAACCCCAGATTTCGGTTACGCATAACAAAGCTCCGACAAACTGATAGTTTCCCACATCAAAAAGGCAAACTGTCTCAAGGTTAAGGGGCATGGGACAGTCCCTTAACCCAATCTGAGTTAAAATACTCATGGAGCTGACCTTCTTGCCAAGAAACTGCTCATTTTTATGATGAAAGAAACAGAACAGGTATAAATCTGACTATTTCAATTTGTCATCCTTTTGAGCCCTCCGACTTATAAACGTGCTCGAGCCTTCTCTCTCATTTTGGGGGCGAGATGTAAAAGGCCAGCCTTGTGCTCCGTTTCTCAAATCTCTTGCACCAGAAGCTTGAAGTTTTCCATCATCTTCAGGTTTCTGCTATTTAAAAGTCTTGCTTCTGGTTTCAGCTGGAATCTTAATGTTTAAGTTCAATAATTAGGGGCTCATCTCTTTTTTATTTGTCAGATCTTTGCTGGATGGAGCATTAGAAATAAGAAAAGGATAGAATCCAGGATTTCCCCTAAGGTTTAGCTTATGCAGCTGGGTAAACTGGTACGAGTAAGCACACGTGCTCTAGCACGATGAAGAATCCAATAAATTTTGCCCAAAAATCAAGAAGGAAAAGCTCTGACTCTTGACATTTCCACACTGCTCTTCCTTCCACAGCCCACACCAGAGGAGGGCATTTGCTTGGCTCCAGTAACAGTGACCCATCCCCAGGACCACGGAGAGAACTGGCCCACTGAAGATCGGACTCAGTGAAAATCCATCAACCACATCGTCATTCCACAGCCTCTAAACTGCAGTCAGTAGAAACCTTACAACAAAGACACCAGTGATTGCAAGAGAGCGTTCCAGAAATATTTCCAACTATTTTTGCCAATGAATGCAAACCTACTCAGATACAGAAAAACGATCAGACACTTCTAAGCACCGTTTCGAGACAGAGGCCCACGACTCTGGATCTCCCTCAGACACTATTTTCATCTCACGACTTGGAAGCAATGCCTCAGAACGAAAGGGCAGGAGAGAAGGGGAGGGTACCTGTCACCCAGAGCAGGGGTCTCCCTGGGCACCGACACCTGACTCAGCCGACAGCGGACGCTCGTCTGCGGGACGTCCAGATGTGAGCTCGCCCATCCCGCCACTGTGTACGTCACGCTCCTTCTCAGCTCCGTCTGGGTCCCAGACAAGAGCAAATGTGGACCTGCTCCCTGACGGGGGGACCCCCAGTAAACACGGGGCTCTGGGGCCTCTTAAAGACCTAAAACGCTGCTCCTTCGTCTCCTCGAAGAAGTCACAGTACCCTAGTTGTCCCCAGCATCTGGAGCTTTCGAGGAACCCTGGTGGCACTGGAAGAGCCATGCCTGACATTGTCACCCTGTCACTCCCCAACTCCCTTCTTCCTGCAGCAGAATGGTCCCATCTGCATGCAGTTGCAACCCGAGACAGGCCTGGGCCCCCTCTGCTGCCAGTTCCATCGTCCTTGCTGCTTAGAACACCTTTCACCTGGGGGCCGTCTGCTCCCTGGGCCGTCGTGCAATGTCCGTGGGCCTATGCACAGGCATCTCGTTACACCTTGAATCGCATCTCCGAAACGCGGTCGCCTTTCTCTGTGTTCCAGCCCCGTCACTGCTCCTTCCAAAACGAGAATGCTTTACCTGACATGTTCTAATTCCCGCTGCCCTGCTGTTTTTCCAATCTCACACACATCTGGTCAGACCGGCCCTTCCAGCAGCTCTCATCAGCACGGCTGTCTACGAGGCCATACGTGTTCAGCTAACATAATCTACTTTTGTCTACAGGTACAACGGGATAGTAAGAAAGAGGACATGTGCTTCCCCTAGGGTAAGACAAGCTGTGGACACAGGGCATATGTCCCCTCGTCCCTTATGGAACAGTCCAGCCTATTCCAGACAATCCCCCTGCTGAGCAGCCTCTTAGGCCCCAAACCATTACCCGTACGGGGAGGAGAAACTGACGTTCTTTACCAAACAGGGAGAAATGTTCAGGAAAGGCGATTTCCAAACACTAAAGCAAGAAGCTAAGCTTTTACTTCTGACGAGGCCGCCCAGTCTCTCAGGCCGCAAATCTGGAAACCCAGAATGGAAGAAAGTCAACTCGTGTGACACAGAGCAACACAAAAGGAAACAAAGAATGACGATGGGCTTTTTCCCCCGAACACAGACTCGAACCTGATCACCAGACTCCCCTTTTAATTCCATCAAGGCCCCCGCTACTGTCTAAACTCCTGGGCGGAGGGCCTTCCAAGATCTGGCCCCTGCTCTTACCCTGGTCCCACCTCCTACTCCTGACCCCTGTGTGCCCAGCACCAAAGCCAAACTCCATGTCCTGCCCTGCGGCACTGGCCTCCAGGCCCCTTCTGGCCCCTTTGCTGTCCCCTCCGCCTGGTGTGCCTTCCTGCCTAGCAGACGCCTGCTTACCTTTCTAGGCTTGACAGAAGTGCTGCTTCCTCCATGCAGCCCTCCTGTCCTGCTACCTCCATTGCTTCACCCCCATTGAATGCTCAAGTCTTCATGCCGGTGCCTACAACAGCTCCACGTGCCTGGTTTCGGTGTCCGGCATTAGCTCCCCCAGTAGACTGCAAGCTCCCTGCAGGCTGGGGTGCACCAGCTGCATCGCCTCAGCCCCCGAGGTGCACAGGGCCCAGCCCCCAATTCTTCATGTGTAGCCACTGTTCTGCTACTTTGGCCCAGTCTACCTGACAACTCAACTGCTCCAAATCATCTAATATTTTTTACCAAAAGATTTTTTTTACCAAAAAAAGATTACATCTGGGTGTGGGAGAGGTGTTTTCCAGGGCCCCTAAAGTTTGGGCAAGTCATACGGTCTCCAAGAAAGCCTGTCACCAATCACCCCCACACTTCCGCTTCCCGTCCACACACTGGGCCAGGCGCTTAAGCCCTAAGTGGGGGGAGGTGGGAAATTACACATATAACAGAACACAACAATATAACATAACATAACATGACATAATATAAATATTTTGCGCACACATCGGAAACATAACATGTAAGCCTGAGAGAGTAAGCACAAAGAACAGAAACCGCCTCGTTAAGGGGAGCCCATCCGGGCAGGCTGGCCTCTGAGGCTTAGCGCCTTCTTTCCTACTTCACAGGCTCTGAGGGATTTTCTTGCTCTTAGAAACAATTCAGAGGGACAGCGATGTATCCTTCTGCACAGTGCATCAGCATTTCAGGGTTTTCTTCTCCAGAGTCACCTAGGAATTATGCTATGTTTAAAAAAAAAAAAAGTAAAGCATAGTTCTCCCCGAGTATTTTACATATCCTTTCTTCTCCAGAGTCCCCCAAACCGGCATGCATGCTCCTTCCTGGGTGCAGGATCCTTCTGCAACAGAGAGGGGGATGGGGTGTCAACCCCATTTCACCGGGGTCATAACCGAGGCTCCGAAAGGTGGCGGTGCTCATGCAGGGGGAGCCAGTGATGCCCCGGGCCCGGGAGGCGAGGAGGCTTCGCCCTGAGCCAGTGCCGAGGCCTCTAGGGTCTTCTAAGACGGTATTTGCCAACCCTGCGCTGTTTTTAACAGTGGAGATGGGCTGGGGAATGCTGATCGGGGCCCCCCATCCCCTCGGCATCGCGGGAGCGGTGGGGCCAGGTCATCGGGCACGCCCTCGATCTCACTGCCACCAGCTTCTCCAGTCCATGTAAACACACAGGGCACAGACATGGACCCGTCACCAGTCGGAAAGACAATGAGGAAACGGAGGGCAACGGGACGGACTCACGCAGGGAGGGCAGACACGAGTGACACGAGTGACAGACGGAGAAATGCGGGGAAGGGGGTTCGGCCCGCTGCAGCCTCCGCTAAGCCCCTCGCCCACTGTCCTGTCCTTGGGAACAGGCAGCTGGTGACGACAGGGCCAAGCTTCAATCCTGCGGTGGCCCTGGGGTCTGGGGGCAGCCCCAAGCCTGGGCAGTCGCCCTGGGTGACGAGCGCTGTGTCTGGGAGAGGCGTGTGGTCCACAGAGCGGGCTCAGGCACTTTCCTCCCTCCTCCGTTACTAGAATGGCAGTCATGGGACACGTCGAGAACAAACACGTCTTTATTTCTGGAGTCCTGCTCCCCGCACCCCGACAGATGGCACCGTGAGGCACCCCGCCCGCCAGAGTGCGTCTTTCCCTTCTTACCTGGCTGGCACACTTCCCCGCTGACCCCACCTGTCTGCTGTCCAGAACCATCAGCCACAAGGCTCCTGGGAAAACACTGCCGGAAGCTTCCAGCCATTCCTCCTGCCCCTTTCCTGCCCTGCGCCTCCGTCGCTTCTCTCCAGCTTTGCCCTGGTACCTACAGTTACTCACTACAGGTGCCAAACGCCCCAGGGGTCGTCCCCGTGGTAGGCTCGCCTCCCACAACACCTCCGTTAGGGCAGGTGGCACAGGCCGAGCTGCTGAAAGGCAGGTCGCAGACCAACCAAAGACCAGGGCCCTGACCGCCGCTCTGATCTCTGTCCTGTCGTGTCCCCAGCTTGGCTCTAGGTCCGTGCAGACAGCACTGGAGGCTGCACATGGAACTCCCCAGCAGGTAAATAGAAGCCCACAAGAGGCCGCAGGCTAGAGAGAGGCAGTCTCTGGAGGCCCGGGAGTAAGTTACCTCCTGTAGATCAAAGGTGACTCTAAAAGCCACAAACTCTCCTGCCTTAGGTTTTTCAGGCACATCCCCAAGTTTTCTGTTTTTTTTGGGGGGGGGTTCTCCTTTTTCTAAAGCCACCTCACAATTACCCCTGGAAAAATCCTACCTGTCAGTTATAGGAAACATTATTTCCTCTTTTCTTTAAGTCAGTTTGAATTTTTTTCCCTGGCAACAGCAGGTGCCTAGCTAGGGCCACCAGCAAAGCCCTAAGGAAGAGACCTACTCGGCAGG
>NW_006436672.1:326796-334537 GCF_000325575.1 Pteropus alecto
CCCACCCCCACCCGCTACACACCCGCTGCCTCTCGCACACCCTCTGGGCGCTTCTGCCTTTTCCTTCTCCCCCAAGAGCAGAGTTCCCTAGAGACTGATGCTGCGTGGTGACCCTCTGTCCCCCCGCCTTGCCCCTGCCCTCCGGGAAACTGTCTTTGAGGCCATTTTTTTCTCTCCTGGGACATGAAAGAAAATGACCAGTCACAGGATCCTCGAGGGTGGGCCAGAAAATTCTACGCGGGACCTACATGTGTGCAGATGTTTTTCCTAAAGTAAAGCCAGACTCCAGCCCTCTTCCTGGAGGGAAAATGCTTCCAGATCCCTCCAGGCCGTCCCTCTAACGCAGAACAGTGAACTTCTTCAGTTAGCAACTTCTAACCAGGACCCTGAGGAATGACGAAAAGGAGTCTCGCTCGGAAGCTGGAGCCCCCTTGGGTGCAGATTGCTTCTGTGAAGTCCCAGAGGGCCCCAGACCTGGTCCCCACTCAAGCCGCAGAAAGCACAGCTACGTCCCAGGTGGGCCGCCCCGAAAGAGTCGGCAGCTCTCGTTGGGGGGTCCTCTGCCAGCACAGACGCAGAGCAGCCCATGAGTGGAACAAATGCCAAGTTTCGACCCAGACGAATGGCACGTCTTCAGCCACTTCCCACTCGGGGACAAACAGTGTAAACAGCCACCTCCCTGGAATCCGACCTCTAGAGCATCTGAGGAGATGGGAGGAATCAGAAAAGACGACGACACTTCAGGGCAAAGACACAAGCGAAGACCCAAGGGAGGACCTGGACCAAGGACCCACCATGGGCCATTTTTATCCTCAAAGGAACCACCTGTTATCTTTCGTCGGGGGAGCGAGAGTTTGCGGTCGAAGCTATTTCACTGCCCTGGGAGGACGCCTCTGATTTCAGCTTGCGAAATGACAGAGTCCACATAAAAATATAATTTTTAGCAAATTGAAATTTAAAGAGAAAAGATAAAATGACGACCTGACTCACTCTGAATAATGACTAGCGGGAAAAGGCCTGAATAGTATTTGACAAACGATGTGCTTATAGGATTTAAAACAACTTTCTGTTAAGAAAAAGGACCACTTGTGATTTCAAAGGTCCTGATGTTTCCAGCTCTAAGATTCTCAGGCTCTGAAACTCCATGACTACCTTGGCTTAAGTGAAGCTGGGATGCTGACGGCAAAGTGGCCCAGCAGTCGGCCTGAGCTGTCAGCCCCTTAAGGACACATAGCTACTACCATCTGCCCCTAAGGACACAGAACTACTTCCAACTGCCTCTTAGCAGGGCTAGAGCAAACCAAACCCCGGGCAGAGGGGCGGCCCCCACCCCTGCCTCCACTCAGCCGCCCCCATCCTCAGCCCAGAGCCAGTAGCTGCTGCTTCTTCCATTTAAGGAGAAAGCAGAAGAAACATGGAAGCAGCAGACCCAGAGGGAACAAAAAAAAGGCGTGTGGGGGTACAGAGCCTGCGGGAAGTCCAGCACCCCAGCGCGCATTCACTGCACAGCCAGGGAGCACTGTGCACGAGACCCGCCTTCCCAGGCTCAGAGCTCAGAAGGCAGGAATGAAGGCAGCTCAGAAGAGCAAACCATCCGGGAGGGGAGAAGGGGAGAGAGCAGGGCTGTGGTGTGTGAGAAGGGGTGAGGCTCCGACCGTCACCTGAGAGACCTGCCAGTCAGCTGCAGCCTGCAATGCGTTCTTTCTTGGGAAGCTCCCAAGAGCACCCAGGCAGGGTCGGCCTCCTTTAACCGGTGGCACCAGCAACACAAGCAGGATCCTGTGACGCCACAGAGTGGCAACGAGCAGGTGGAGTGCCGAAGCGGTGGCCTCTGTGGCAGTGGGTCAGATCCTTGAGTCAGGCCCCAGCATCTAAAAGCCCGAGATCCAGCCGAGCCTCTCCCTGCCCCTCCAAGTCCTCAACTGCAGGGCTTCAGCATAGCCCGCCGAGCGTGGAGAACGTGCCGATGACCCTTTTGGCTGGTAAGACAATCAATCATTTATCCACGCACTGGTTCGGCCAATGCATTATTTACTGAGTACCTACTACGTGCCGGGCACTGTGCTGGGTGCTGGGACACAAGCAGAAACAAGTAGAACGCCCTCCTGTTGCTTACGTTCGAACGATAACCGTTGAAAGAAACCAAGCAAACAATTCCGGATTGCGCTGAGCATTACGAAGAACTCAAGCAAGAAAATGACCGCAACACCCGATATGGCAGCCACTTGTCACACACGGCTATTTTCACTAAAATTCAGCATCATTTAAAATTAAGTTTCCTGGAAGCACTACCCACACTTCAAGTGCTCAACAGCCACATGTGGCAACAGCTCCCACAATGGATGGTACAGATTAGAGAGAACCTTCCCATCCTCGCAGAAGGTTCTACGGGACGGCACGGGCAGAGTTCTTCCCGGACAGCTGACAGCATGCGCAAAGGCTCCGAGGCAGGTGAGTGTTACATCTTCCAAGAACGGACAGGTACCAGTGTGGCCAGAGAGCAGCGGGCGAGGGGACGAGGGGACGAGGGGACAGAACCCCGGGCCCCGGCAGAGGCTGCATTTTAGACTAACAGCAGGATCACGATCTGGACTGTTCTAGGTAAAAAGGAGGTGAAGGAAAAGGGGAAGACGACATTTAACTACAGGGTTTCCGGCGAGAGCAGCTGGGTGGATGAGGTATCATGTGCCGAGACAGGGAACAGTGGTGGGGACTTACTTTGCGCGTACGTTGTTTTGTTTTTGAGAGGAGAAGGGTCATCGGTTCCTCGATTTTGGAGACATGAAGCTTGAGCTCCCATGAGAAACCCAAGAGGAGACATGAAGTAAGCAGCGGGATTAGTACAGTGCTCAGATGAGAAGATTAAACGGGGCCATTCTGTGTAATATATAATACATGTTAAAACCCTGAGCACAGGCAAGACGTCGTAGAGAAAGAGAACAGCGAAACAAAGAAGGTGGCTCAGGCCAAAGACTTGGGGACCCATGTGCTGAGGAACGGCCATGAGGTCGTAAGGGAAGGGGGCACCAGCTGTTGTGACCAGGGCTCAGCAGACTGCAACCCACCGCCTACTTTTGTAAATGGAGTTTTATTGGAACACTGGTTTACTAATTGTCTGTGGCAGCTTTCGTCCCCTAAAAGCAGAGTCGAGTGGTTGTGACAAAGACCGCATGGCCTCCAAAGTCTAAAATATGTGTCACCCAGGCCTTTACAGAGAAAGCCGGCCGCCCTCTTGGTTTGAGCCATCAGAAGCCTCAGTTTTCCTTATCGATAAGATGGGGGCGCAAGTGCCTGCTTCATAGGATCGATGGACATAATATTTCTATAGTGCAGAACACCGAAGTCTGCTCAGCAAGGCTAAGACAAGGGCTTTCTACTCCTGGTGTGGACGCTGCGGCTTTGAGCTGCTTCCACGTGTGGCGATGCAAACAGTACACACCTGCTCTCCAGAAACAACTGCTGAAGTGAATTTGCAAATATGAACAGAACCAGCGTCATCCCAGCTACCGCTTCCAACTCAGGATGGGTGTGTGTGAGCAGTTCTGACTCGGTCAGTTCTTTGTGGCCAACTATCTCTCCAGACTCCTGTCCAACCACAAACAAAAGCATCAGTCCACGAACAATTGGTTTTCATGGAACAATTGTTTACAATACCTAAGTCCTCATCATTCATCTTAGGGGGAACGGATGGAATTGTTCGGCATCCTTTTGCTTACTCTGGTACGCTGGCCGGCTCACGCAATCCATCTGTCAAGAACAGCCAATCACATTTCAAGCTAAAGTGGTTCCTAGGCAACCAAAACTACAGACACAGAAACAGGCTTTAGACAGAAGAAAGAAACATGAGGATGGGGCAGAAGGGTCACTGGGGAAAGACTGGCCCAGAATCCACTGACCTGCATGTAACACTTGCCCACAGTCACTCAGTCAGCACCCTGCTCTCAGCTGCTCAGCCTACCATCAACAGATGTCCCACCCCAGTGCCCCAGCAGAGATGGCATGACCCCTTGGACAACTGGAAGCTACCTGAGGGCCTCGAATGTTCTTGCCTTCAGCCCACCTTAGAGAAAACCTGCAGATAAGTCCCGTAGAGAAGGAAGTACAGGCCAGGATCCTCTGGACACGGGCACCTGGTCACAGGGGTCATGTTGGACATAGCTAGGAAGGACAGCCAAGAAACAAGCACCTGCTATGGACTCTATGCTTCTGTCCCCTCAAAATCTGTATGTTGAAACTCTAAGCCTCCATGTAATTAGGTCACAAGGGTGGAGCCCTCATAATGAAATGAGCGCCCTCATGGGGTGAGCAGGAAAGCCCTTGCCTCTCTCTCTCCCCCGCCCCCGTCCCCACCCCCTCCCCCATTTAAGGACATAAGAAGATGGCCATCTACAAACCAGGAAGTGGGCGGTCACCAGACACCAGATCTGCCAACACAGTGACCTTGGACTTTCCAGCCTCCAGAACTATGAAAGATAAATGTCCGTCATTCAAGCCATGTTAAAAGCTACGGTATTTTGTTACAGCAGCCTAAACGAAGACAGCCCCCAAGAAATTCCTTTGAGACTCAGGCAACATTCATTCTACAGAAAACTTTATAGCTTATTCAGTTTATTATTATTACTATCATTTTTGGTGGGGGGACAGCTCTACTAATTTTGTCCAACAACAATTTCCGACGTGAGACCTGCTTCCGGGAACCCAGCAGCTAGCTGTCTGCGGCCCACGTCAGGAACACCGCCACTGAAGCGAAATGACTTGGCCAGGAGCTGCCTCAAGAAACCAGGCTTTGAAAGAGACTCGAGGAGGCCTAAAGAAAGATCCCTGCCAGGAGCCCCAGGGGCCCTTTCTGGCCTTCCGAGTGACTAAAATGCTGGTAATGCTCAGGCACGGTGTCCCCACCTTAGCTGCTGACAGGTGCATTCGTCTTCTCAGTCTTTACAGATGCGGTGCCTCACCCCTGAGAAATCCTATGCGGCAGGTGGGACAAAATCAGTCACTGGAACCTCTCAACAGCTCCCAGACGGAGAGTCAGGAGCCACACAAGGATGAAAGTGACCAAACTTCCACGTTCTGGTCTGTGACCTCGGATCATCGGTGGCGCTCCTGCCCCCATGGGAACCGCCTAGTCTAGTGAGGTAGTGCTCCAGATTTTTCCCCAGTCCTGGCCCCTCAGCTACAACTCTGATCCCACTTGCTTCTCGAACTCCAGTCCAAATTTATAAACTTTCCCCCAAACACGCTCCCCATCCAGCGTTCTCGTCTTGGCAAATGCCCCATCCTTCTGCTGCTAGTCGTCCAAGCTTTTAAACCACTGTCTTTGGCCTGCCCTCTCCAGTCTCACGCATCACCAGGGTCTGCTGCTTCATCCTCTCTCTCTCTCCCTCTCTCTCTCTCCCTCTCTCTCTCTCTCTCTCTCTCCACCCCCCATCCCTCCCTCCCTCCCTCCCTCCCTTCCTCCTGGCCATTGTCTTGATCCGCAGGGGTCTACAGGGGTGTGGGTTTCTCTATTTGTGGTTGTTTTTCTAGAGCCCAGGACGTGAGTGCTGCCAGAGCTGAAGCTGGCTGAACTCGCCAACAGAACCCCTTCTACTCTTAGATGACAATGGCCCCCTGGCTGCCTCTCGGTGGCTGGGATGTGAGAATTTGCAGGAAGCTGAGGGAGCCCCTGGAACGAGGGTCTCCACTGCCACAAGGACGAAGTACCCAATGCTGCTTCGCATAGCAGAAACTGAGCCACAGTGGGCTGTGGCGGAAGGAAGGTGGGAACAGAGGGACTAATCAACAGATGAGACCACATGTACTTGAGTACTTCCTGTCCCTTTCCTGCGTGTAGCTCCCATTCGCCCACGCTGAAAAGTCTATTCTGCACTGGAATGCCTCTCCCCTGCTACGTCTCCCTTCTAGCTGGGAACAATGGCTACTGTCACCACCAGAACTCCTTTCTCAGGCAGCAAAGCAGCAGCTCGAGAAGTGGCCAGTGGTTTCTCATGGACCAGGATAGAGAGACTGAATGAACTAGCTCAGGGCTTCGTGAACTTTTCTTCCTATAAATCGTATGGGCATCTTTACAAATCACTGGTTAAAAATGATGATTCTGATTCAGCTGGTCTGGGCTGGAGCCTGAGAATCTGAGTTTCTAATCGGGGGCCCCTAGGGGAAGCTGATGCTGTCTGTGGGCCACCCTGGGAGTTGCAAGGGGCTGATCAATGATTGAACTTCTATCCCCTGTCCCAACTCCTAATCCCATATGCCTCCCAGCTGCTACTCCCCAAAGAGGAGACCCAAGACTCCCCATCTTTCTCCCTCCTTATCCTATCGCACAGAACAGAGCTATCAGCCGGGGCTACCAAAGCCACCGAAAGCACCCCAAACCTGAGATCTGAAGGAAAGAAATCCTAGAACTAAAAAAAAAAGAAAAAAATTCCTACAGGCATTCCCAAGTCATCCCTGCCTTCCACTGTCCTCCTTAAGTCCACCTTTCACAGGGGACCAACAGGGAAAATGAAACACTCTCGATTGCAGCTGTCACGGACTGTGCCCCGCAGCAGGTGTGCACCGAGCTGGTCTCCGTCCCTGCAGGCCGGGCAGCATCGCCCTTCCTGCCACAGACCACGCTACACTCTCTTGTGTATTATTCACGTGCATGCGTTTTCGGGCACGTGGAAACACATACGGCTCATAAAGCCTCGAGCCTGTGCAGAAAAGGGGTGCTCTTTTAATCCACTTTTTTAAACCTCCAAACTGGAAATGAGCAGATCTGTCGTAGAAAAGCAAGCCCCAGTTATCCAGAAAGCAGAAATGAGATTTTAGAGAAGAATGGTTGCTAGGAAAGGCACCAGCCTCAAGCGCGTCCTCCCTCTCCATTTTTTAAAAACAAAAATGTTGGGGGAGGGAGGGTGGGATTTTGTGAATGAGTAAATATACTATCTTAAAGATCTATATTTAGAGATGTTTCTGAAGTAACAGTTCCAGGGAGAGAGGCCTCCCCCTGGTACATAAGGACCAACTCGGCTATGTGATATTTGATAAGCTCCTCTATCACCATGTGGCCAATCAGCCTGGGGTTTTATTTCAATGTCACTACTCCCACAGGGCAGAATCTTAGGGGACTTTATCCAAAAAGGCAGTGTACCTAACAGAATCTCTCCAAACTCAGACTTCATCCAAAAGAATACTGTTCATTTATTAACTCAACTGGGAAAGAGGGCAGGGGTGTTGAGGACTAGTGAGCTGAATTTCCACTGGCCGAGAAGCATTATTTTCCCAAAAATACGGTCACATTATCTTTCCAAAGTCTCTCGAGCTCTTTGACAGGTAGCCCTGATAGGTAACTAACCTGTGCCTGATTAACTGATTTCCAGTTTAGGGACTTTTAAAAAAACAGGTTGAAACTGTCTTTTTCTGCTAAGGCGTGAATCCTCCCTGGTAGTACGTATTTCCACGCAGCTAACAACACTACACGTGGACGAAAACCAGGGCAAACATAGGCTCATGGTGCTAAAAAAAAAAATCCTCCAAGATGACCTGCCTCCAGCGTATGATGATGCTCTCTTGAGCTACAGGGATGAAGATAAATGATGAGTGCACACCTGTTCCTAAGTGAGGTTTGCTACTAAAGAGCCCGAGCCCAGAAAACCATGAGAATCAGCCTAGCATTACATCACCACGCTGAGCCAGCTCCTCATTGAAGCCCAGGCGTGGGGACGAGGGAGGAAGCCACACATGGCACCCCGTCCCTACT
>NW_006436672.1:335832-336783 GCF_000325575.1 Pteropus alecto
GGCACGCGAGTGTGAGTGAGCGCGAGCGCCGGTGTGGTCTGAAAGGATCTGCTCTGAGCCCTCCCCCCCTCCCCGTCCCCCACAGCCCGGCTCCTGTGTGTGACACGGTGATGTCATCATCACCGAGCAGCCCCGACGCCAGCATCTTCACAAAGCTCCATCTCTGCCTCCGGAAATAGTGGGGAGGGAGGGCGAAGACCCTCCCTCTGCACCCACTCCGCCTCCCCCAGCCGCGCCCCGACCGCCGGCATTGTGTGGCTTTGAAATGCAAATATCTGCGGGCTGGGGAGCCTGAGGCCCCCGGAGGGAGGGGCGTGGCGGTCTGGCCCGGCTGACCGCGGAGTAGTGAGGGCTCTTCTCAACCCTGGGATTGTCCCTCCCGGAGGAAGGAAACGAACTCTGCCGCCCTGGGGTCAGGGGCATGGCAGGAGGCGCAGGTAAACAGTGGAACGCGGTGGGAAACCTGCAAGATGTTCACAGGCTCCCACTGCGGCCAGGTCAGCGGCCAAGCCCTGGAAACAGCTGAGGCCTGAGCCAGGGGGATGCCGGGGCCACAGTGGCCCCAGTCCGGGCCTCCAAGGACACCTTTGCTCCCATAACTGGGGAGGGGAGCGGGGTTGGGCAAGCTGGGGAGAAAGGAGCACAGGGCCCCCTTCGCGGTCTGCAACCCTACCTCAAGCCACCAGATGGGTTCCCCACAGAGAGGGAGGCCAAGTAAGCTGAGAGACCCACCTCAGGGCCCTAACGTTACAACAGGGGTACAGGAAAAGGCAGCTCGCCCTGACATGCAATCAAAGGACCCACCTCCGTGATTCTCAACACAGCCTGAGCCTGTAGGAATGTCCGTGACACCCTCCCCCCCCCCCCCCTACCCCCCACCCCACACACACAGTGCCCAGCACCCACCCCCATTCCCCTGCTGGGTCAACAAGCCCAGCTAGCCAGACCCCC
>NW_006436672.1:337255-341823 GCF_000325575.1 Pteropus alecto
TGGCTTCTGGCTGGCTCAGACACCCTCCAGGTTTGGGCTCCTGGGCCTTCTTACAGAAGCTGGAGGACTTCATCCTCTCCTAAGTTCAGGAGGTTTGGGGCACACCTGGGACCCTGAGCGTCCTCTCCTGCTTTCTGAACTGCAAACACAGAGTCACGACCAAATTAAAGTGGATCCTCTCACCGGGAAGTAGAAAACGTCTACACTTGCCCGGCCTTCCTAAAATGAAAACTGAAATGCTCAAAACATTTCAAAATTTCCTCTGATACACTGTTTTCTAAAACTGTGGCCCAGGATGCTTGGACGGGTACTCCTGAGGTTATGGCTCATGTCAGGATTGTTCTAGAGCTTCAGGTGTGCCGACTCTCCTCCGCTGGCATCTAATAAGATAGGTGTCAAACAAAAAGTCAGCAAATCGAAATGGTTTCCCAGGGCACAACGTGAAATCTCCAGGAAACACTGAGAAGGTTTACTTTCGCGTTTATTTGTAAATAGTTAATGACGGTGTCAGTTTCGCTGGGAAGGTAACTGTCAAGAGGTGGCCTGAGGAGACTTCCTCCCAGGAAGCCATCACTCACCGTCAGCTCTGGCTGTCATCTGGTGGCAAGGATCCCACGGCCTGTTCACCCTGTCATCGTTCTTGGCACCCTGAGGGTTCATTTCTCTGTCAGAAAGCAGACCTCTTGGGCCCCACGGGCAGCTAGGAGTCCAAACAACCTTACTGAATTGAGCCGAAAATTTCAGAAGCACTAACCTAGATTTCATTTTTTTGAGAAAAGTGACGCCTTCCCTGGACACCAAAGATAGGGCCCGTGGCCGGGCTTGTCACTAGGAAAATACATGGTGGGGGTGCGGGGAGGAACCACGGTTGGAACATTGTTTTTCATGCAAAAGCACAGACTCAGCCTTAGTAGGTAAGAGTTTGCTGCAATAACGAGAGAGGACTTTGAAATGAGATGGGAGTTCAAATCCTGACTTCGCCCTCGTTTGCTGTGTGACGTAACCACTTAAGCATAATGAGCCTCTGCTTCCTGAGCTGACGATGGAGAGAAAGCATCTACTTTGCAGGGTATTGGGAAAATCAAATAACACACATGAAAGCCCACGGCCAGGACCCTAATCGGTGCTCAGGGGGGACTGAGTTTCTTTCCTTCTTTGTAAGAAACGTTTTCTTCTTAGGGCCACAAAGGAAATAAGGAGGCACTAATGTGAAATGCTCTCATTTAGAGTCCCTCAGACCAATCAGTAATGGCATAGTTATCACTTCCTGCGGGAGGCTGGCTCCACCTCACTGATACCAAAAACACGACTAAGAATCAGGTAAGCTACACGTACAATTGGGTACCACCGAAGTGGATGCAACTGAAACCCACGCATCCCTAGTTTGTGTCGGTGTCCCGATGAAAGAACCTCTCAGACCCCCACTTAACCTTCGGGTTCTTCCTTTGCCCATAATGTCAAACAAACTGGGTCATCTAGTAATTCAGCCCACTGTGAAACTAAAGTGCGGGGGGCGGGGGGATAGTAGTGGGAGAGGAAAAGGGCCGTACTGTGGACTGAATGTGGGAGCCCCCCCCCAATTCATGTTGATCTCTAACACCCGATGCAATGCAACTTGGAGGTGGGGCTTTGGGGAGGTAACTAGGGGTTAGCTTAGGACACGAGGGTCCTTTCATGAGGAGATTAATGTCCTTTTAAAAGAGAGACATGTAACACCCCACCCTGCCATGTGAGGACACGGCAAGAAGGTGGCCATCTGCAAAGCAGGATGACGGCACTCGCCAAGAACCCACCCCTGCCGGCACCCCGATCTTGGACCTCCAGCCTCTGGCACTGTGAGAAATAAATGTTCTTGTTTAAGCCACCCAGTCCATGTCATTTTTGTTACAGCAGCCCCAGCTGACCAAGACAGCCTGTTTAAGATGTAAGACCAAGAAAAGCAGCCAACAAAAACGGAAAAGATAGAAAAACTATTAAAGTCAGACCAAGGGAAAGCAAAAATAACAGCAGGCGTCCAGGGCCATTTAACTCAGCGTAAGCACTGCAGAGCCTGAAGATGAGATGCACTGCCCGCTTCCCATGCTTATCACAACCGCAGATAACAGAGAACGCCCTCCACGGTGCCTGCCTGTTTACTGCCTCCTCCCGCTCCTCCCTCCCTCTCCCCACCCCAGATCATTCCACAAAGGTTATATCACAAGGGTGCATACAATAAGAAAGCACAGGCTCCTTCTAAGATTATTAACGTGGACGCAGTTAGCATTGAGATCACTCATTCCCTCATGTATTCCGAGCATTGAGATCACTCATTCCCTCATGTATTCCGACCCGCAACGAGCACCCACTGGGGCCGGCCTTTAACTGGAGCTGAGACCACAGACTGTTGTTCTGTCGCTCCCCCTGCTGACTGAGACCTTCGCGAAGCCAGCCGCTCCTCCCTTCCTTACCACCTCTTCATTCCTGCCCCATCTCCAGCCTCCGCCCTGGCCACCTGGTGAGGGGCAGAGGCTGCTACAGCACTTCCTTCCTAGATCAACCGGTGATGCCCGTGCTTCTAACCATGGCCCTCAGGAGACCCTGAATTCAAACAGCCCCTCTGACCACTGCACGCACATTCTAGAACCCTGAAGGTAAGCTAAGTTCACCGCCAAAGCTCCATCTAATGTCCCCAGGACACCCTAAAAGCCTGGATAAATCAAGGAAGGCACCATCAGGTCTCAAAAAAACTCGGCAATTCAACATATATTAATGCGCTTACCATGTGCCTGGCCTATAAATACAGAATAAGCTAAGTCTATTCTCAAGTTACTTACTGACACACACCAGAAAGATCAGCAAACCTGCCAAGTCCCTGTAACCAAAAGATAAACTATGTGCTACAGACTCTTAAATCCCACTGAAGTCCAAGGGACTGAGGCACCGTCAAGAAGGGTGAGTAATCTGAAGAACCTCTGACACCCCAGGAAAAACAAATCCGAGCGGCTCCATCTTTGCCTCCTGCCTCAGGGAGTCTCCAGTTGCCATAGCAGCGATGCTCACCAAACACAAGCAATAGACCCCTGCATTGCTAATTAGCCCAGGCGCACAAGCTAAAAGAAAGTAGGTCAGATCGCAGAAAAATCCATCTGGAGAGCATGAAGAATGTAAATACAGATGGAGAACAGACCTGGGCAAGGTCCTGCTTCCAGTCAAAGGCCTTTGCCATCATCCAACACGCCACAGGGCAAGCGTAGGGGGATGGACAAAGCCACGCGGACCTTGTCTTTAGGGACCCAAACTTCAGACAGGCTCCAGGCTTGGAGGGTCCTATCGCTGCCCTCTTGCAACTTGCTCCACCATGTAAGGCCCCCAAAGTCCAGCCCCACATCACACAACTCCATATTGAGCGCTTCCTGAATATCCACACACTGAGAGGCTGGCTCACCACCTTTCCTAAGATGCAAAGAGTGGGAGCTATTTGATTTCAGGCCTCACATGTGGCCTGGGTTCAGCAACCACATGTAAACGTGAGCTTCAGACCAGCAAAGCCAACTGGCGAACAGGCCCTGGCGGAGGGTCAAGAATGGCACACTGCTGGCACTTTCTCCGCCCAGGTTTTACAGATCTGGGACCCTCTTTCCTGGGATTCTGAAGATGTGGTTTTCAGGTCACTCAACCTTGCTCCAAAAGCTGTCTCTGCCTTCTGGAAAAAGTCCCCATTCTGTGTCCAGCCTTGGTCCTGCCTGTCACTCCTTCCTGCATTCGCACAGGGCCAGGAGACTCTCTGTGACCTCGTGCTCAGGGGGCCCCTCCTCCCACCAGCTTCTCCAGCTCTCTCCATTCCTCCCCTGCCCAGCTCCCGGGCGGGGTCAGCCTCTCCCAGCCCACAGACTTCTTCCCGTGCTCTCAACCACCGGCAGACTGAAGTCTTGGCACTTTCTAGCCTCATTCAAGTCTTGCTTTATCTGTGTGTCTGTGTCCGGTATCTCAGCTCTCCGGCCATGCTCTGTGCCCTACACATGGCCATAAACATGTGCACGTGAAACCCGAGGACATGAAAAAAGGTTCTGGCGATTTTTCAATCTTATGATGAACGGAGGTAGAAGAAAGGTAGAAGATCGCTGGATCCCTTCACTTCCCGGGCCTCGGGTACTCTGCTCACCTCCTACGCTCCAACCCCAAGTCTCAGGTGCTCACCCTTGGGAGTCTCGGTGGTTTTCTTGAGCTGAAGCACAAGCTCGGGTAAAACCCCATCTTTTCCAGAAGGTTCTCTTGCTCTCTCCTTGAAAAGGGCTGGTCTGCTATATCTCTTCCTCCCACCTGCACCATATTTAGAGAAGACCTTTCAAAGTTCTTTTCACGCAACAACAGCTCCAAAGGCCACTTTTCATGGGGAAAGATCCCTTCGATTCAGGTATGATAGAAGCTGAGGGTGGAGAATTTTACTGTTAGACCCAGGCAGGCAACCCAAAATGATCTAGAAATAAGTCAGTAAAGAGAGATGAGACTTCCTTTTATTTTTTAAATTAAGAATTCAGGATAAAATTTTCATCGTTGATTCCTTTAAGAGGGAAAGAATAAAGAAAGGG
>NW_006436672.1:341852-349719 GCF_000325575.1 Pteropus alecto
GGCAGCAGGGCGGCTGACGCTGAAAACCCCAAGGCTGTGCAAGTTACATTAGTGTTGAGAGCCTCAGCACATGTGAAAAAGAAATCAGTACTACAAACGCATCCAAGACAGACCCTCAAAATCTTTTTCTTCACCAAATTAATCCATCTCATCTGAAATGGAAATCATAGGAGATACTCTTGAGAAAATGTTAGAATATATATATATATGTACATATATACATATGTATATATATGTATATGTACGTATATATGTATATATGTATGTGTGTATACATATATACACATACATATACACACATATATGTGTGTATATGTATGTATATATATGTGTGTATATATATGTATATACCCATCTAATTTCAAAAAGGATGTAAGCTTGCAATTCAAGCGAGCAAAGAAGAAACTCAGGTAGAAAATGTGGGTAAAAGTCCAAAGGGATGGCGTTAGCCTGGAAATACCCACCTAGGCCCTTGTTGGAGTAGGCTCCAAGTTTCCCAAAAAACAAAACAAAAAGGGAAATAATCATGATTCACTATACAATTCATAAAACCCAATAGATTTTAAAAAAAAGGCCATTCCATGAGTTAGCAGGTCTTTTTGTGACTGATAGTCTCAACACATTCTCTTCTGTGTCCTCCACTGGGACACAGTGTATGTGGTTGGTGGTGCCTTTGACGACTTCTTTCCACCAATATGACACTTGGTTTCGCACGGCACCTCTCAGAGTCAACTTGGCCCCTTCAGCAATCAACACAATCAGGAAACAACAAAGTTCCCAGAGGATATATTTCTAGTTGCCCCATCCGGCAGCGATGGTCCCCACCATCCACGTCCCCATGGTAACAAGATCATTCTGGGGAAGCACAGGTCAGCATTAGGAAGAGGTTCTTTAACAAAACAACCCCTTACAGACTGGTCCTCCCTGAAGGAAGGACGCCTCCTGGCTTCACAAGCCCTTGCCAGTTGTCTTTTGTTGACTGTTGGGGCAGATACACAAACGCCGGTAACTAACTGCAGAGTGAGACGACAAACTTAAAGGACATGCAGGCCACCGTGATGTCCACTGATCCCGGGGAGCTGCTCAAGGGCCGCCTGAAGCCCTTGAGAAATGGCAACCTGTGAGCCACCGAAGTAGAGAAATTCACGAGGAGGAGGAGGAAGAGAGGACGTGAGGACCGAAGAATCGGAGGAGCCTTCGGGAGACTGTTTAAGGCCTCAATTATATATTTAGGGAAAAGTGACTCCGCCTGGGCGGCAAGAGGCGATGCGAAGTGGAGAATACGCAACTCTGAAAATTTGGCAGAAATTCTTTGTTTATTCTAAGCATTAACATGTGGTTATCGTTAAAGTCTACATTTTGTTAAATTCGAAACAAATCCTCTTCATAAGTTTCATTTCTTTTTTTTTCAAGGTAAAGTTCCAGTTAAACGTTTTCTCCACTAGGGACCATAACATTTTGATTCATTAAGTGAATTCGTTTTAAATGGCCTTTCTCAGGTCATAATTTTCTTCAGATAATCCAAGACCTCCTGCCTGTAACTAGTTGTATTAATTAGCTTTAAGATCATAGGTAAAAACCAAACAGGGTGGCCCAAGGTAGACATTTGGCCACATAAAACTCTAACGTCCAAAGTTCAAGCTCGTACTTAGAAAAAAAGTCAAGAGTCATTCAAACCTGGGAAGACAGAACCGACTGATTCACCTGAGCCAGGTAACTGCTTCTGTTGTGGCTCAAAAAAACATAACCGGAGTTATTCGCTGTTCTTCTTGGGGAATCATTTCCAAGAAGTACAGAAAACTCCATAAGCACTATAAAAATGTTTCCGTCCTTGTTAAAAGAACTTAAGTGCTTAAGTGTTGCACTGGGTTTGAATGCTGAGGTCTTAATCCACTGAGTCCCTCTAGAGCTTAAGCTTACTGGCTTTAGAGGCTATTTTGTATGAGGAATAGGACCTTTTAAGGAATATAGTCAGGTATAAACAGAGATGGGGTCCCCCAGCTGCCCAAATGGGCTGCAAGCTGGTTTCTGAAGCCAAACTGGACAAAGAGGTCAAGAAATGTAGGTTCTGCCCATCTGTAGCGGGAGGGGTCTCCCTCGGGGGCCCCAAGGAGGGAACTGCTTTCAAGATGAAAATGCCAACAAGCACACTGAAGCTCCAAACCTCTGGTCCTTGCATGTTGTAAGCAGAGAGCCTGGGTCCCCAGGAGCAGCATCCTGTTCCTGTAGGCAAGCCGGCTGTCAGCCTGTCGAGAAGAAACTACTTGCTGTGCCTAACTAGCAGCGACACAGCCTGATGCAGGGCTGCCCTACTTGTGAGTGGAGCAGTGAGAACCAGGTGCCGAGGCCCAGGACTGCTGACTCAAGGCTCTGGGATAGAACAGAAATCCAGAACAGCTGGGCCAGAAATAGCGCCCACGAGCATCTACTGACAGCGTAATTAGCATAATGTCTGAGGGCAGAGTGAGTGAATGAGTGTGTACGTGCGTGTGTAGGTGTGTGCGCGCTTGTGCACTACTGAGCTCTCAAAATATTTCCCTCCTTTCATAACCATCCCAGGGTCCCTGCTCTGTGAAATTCCCTGTGCACCCTGCCCACTCATCACTGGATGCGATTAGCTTATCATTGTATCCAAGGAAAGGGATTATTTTTCCTAAATACTCAGATTTTTAGGAATTTATTTGTCCATGTGAAAACAATCAATCTCTCTCTCCCAAGGGCCTGTTCTAACCCCTTCAAAGTAAGGCAGCCCCCCCACCCCGGCCCGCCCCAGCACCTAATTTCACCTAAGAAACCAGCAACCAATTTCACCTAAGAAAGCAGAGGTTTGGGTCTGGTCAGCTCCTGGAGGGCTGAAGCCACGCCTCCCTCGTACCCCAAAGAATGCCTAACGCTTAGCCCAGTGCCAGCCATATAGACATACGGGGACGTATGGATGGACAGACCTGTACTCAGAGACACCGAGGAGAGAGGCAGAAACCAAAATTCTTTCCAAATGAGGCCAGAGCTTAGGGAGAACCCGCGAAGTAATCCCCAGGACCAGGGCTTCCCACCAGCATCCCGCGCAGAGCCCAGGGCCACGCTCTCCAGCGTCCCTGCCCTCCGCAGCCTCCCCGGTGGCAAGTACGGTTTTCCTGTGTGTCCTATTGTGGGGAGAGGGGCAGGCTGGGTTCCCAGGAATGAAGTTTGAATTAAACCCTCTTCTTCAGACACCTAAGTCACAAAGATTAATGGATAATAGTGGACATTTTTCGCTCACCTGAACTGTTTAACTGACCCTAAGAAGTTCCTTGACCCCGCGGTTCCTCGGTTTTCTCATCTGTGCCACAGAAGTAACAACAGGGCCTCCCCGCCAGCAAGCAAGCTGCACGCTTTAAACGAGGCCCCGTACGAAAAGTCCTCAGCCCGGCAGCACCAGGCACACAGCAAGCACCCGATTCACGGGGCTGCAGCCGACGTCGCGGCTGCTCTGTGGAAAAGCAGGAAATCCCTTTGTCCTGGGGAAGACTCGGGGTCCCTGCTTCACTGCCGTGCAGCATCTCAGGGGCACCAAGCCCAGAGCTCCTCGTTCCGGAACTGAGATGACCCGACCCAGACGGCTGACAGCACAGCTTTGCTCCAGAAGCCGCGACTTCACCGTGCCTCAGTTCTCCCATCTATAAAGTGCGGACAATAAAAATTGGGGGATGAAGAGGAAAAGAGGGAGCGGGGAGGAACCCCGTTATCTAAACCTGAGAAAGGCCGCAGGCCCCTGTGATTCTGCAAAGCCACCAGGTGTGAGGCTCACTAAGACGGGTGCGCAGAGCCACGAGCAGGGGCACTGACGAGGAGCACACGGCAGGCAGGTCGTCCCCAAGGAGCTGACCATCCTTTGCCTCTCGGCCAGGAGAAAGCGCCAGGGGCTTCGTGCTGGGCGGGACCGCGTGGGGCACTACGCCCCTTCCTTCTGCCCTGAGCCCAGCCTTGGCCAAGGCGAGCGAATGCTGGCCCAGAGCCCAAGGTCCAGGGTGACCTGTCCTGGGAGACCCTGGCCAGAATCACAGCCCAGTCTGAGAATAGCAATTCCTGCAGAGTCCCCTCAGAAAAGTGTGGCCCAGTGTGTGGGGGGGTCACCACTGTGCCCCCCAGCACCAGTTTCAAGCTCAGCTAACGTTCACGCGTGAGTGCATGCATGCCAGAAAGACAGACTGGGACCCCCTCCATCCCACAGCCACCACCCTAGTTCAAGCCCCCATCACCTCGCCTGGACGAGAACAACCTCCAGTGGCCCCCGACCCTTGGCCACCAGGGATAGTCCCCCAAAGTGAACTCGGTCCTGACTCTCCCATGCTTAAAAAGGGAAAATGAGCTTCACTTTTTGGGTCCCATTAAACTCCCCGGTCTGGTTGCAGGACCTGCCACTGGCTGCCAATCACTGCTCTGCCTGAGACCCTGTGTCCTCCCTCCAGCCCCTCCGGGCCTGTCCCCACCTGCGGCCCGAGTCTGCTGGGCCCCTCTGCCTCCCAGAGTACCTCTGCCTTCTTCACCCTCAAGCAGGTGTGCTGGAAAACCCGGTGGAAACGCGGCCTTCCCCATGACCGCCCTACCCCGCCTCCCCCGACCCCCACCGCTGCTTGTCTAGGCAGAGTTGGGTGCTCTCTCCTCCTGGGTCTTCTGTTCCCGGCTCTGCTGGGAAGTCTGTCACGTGTGTTGTGCTGTGTCCGTCTGCTTCCTTCCCCCAGCGCCCCTGGCATTGCCGGCGGTTAGGGGTGGCCGACGTGGATTAAATGCCTGCTGTTTATCTAACACTGAGCTACGTCCTTCGTATATGCCTCATGTACGTCTCATCCACACCTCACAGTCACCTCCAGTTACCCACCAGCCTCGTTCTAAAGATGGGTAACGCAGGCTCAGGGAAGTCAAGTAACTTCCCCAAAGTCACATCCGGGGCATGTCTCTCCAACTTCATGCCCCTTGCTCTGCATCATATCACACCTGGGATGTGGCACAGAAGAAACCCAGGACGTGTCTGCAGAGCGGGCGGACAGACCGACGGAAACCGCATGACCCGACTCAGTCTGACTGGAGCGCGTGGCAGTCTCTCCCGGCTGCCGGCGCAGCTTCTAAGCTCAAGTCTAACAGAAACTGAGCACGATAAAGGAGCCAGACCCTCGGCAGGGAGGGGCCCGGGCCAGGTGTGCTCTGATGAGAAGCCCCTCTCCCGCCCTACCTCCCTGGCGCCCTGCCCCTGTTCCCGCTCCTCCCTCGGACTGGGGGGGTCTATTTCCCATCTGTGACCACGCCTGCTCCTGACAACCCCAGTTCCGCACTGCCGGCTGGATCTGAGGGCTCGAAGGCACACACCTGTTTGGAAGAAAAGCACCCTCCTGAAGCGCAAAATCTTAAATTATAAAGAGGCAGCCGGGAATGGAGGGCGAGCTCCCGGGCCTCAGGGCTCTGGAACCTTCTACCACCGGGCGCTGTGCTGGGCACTTCCAGCCGTGCCTTCACTGGCTCCTCAGAGCTCCACGGCACCATCTGCGCCTCCCTGAACCCCACTGCAGGTCGGATTCCCTTCCTGGCTGGAGGGAGGACACAGGGTCGCAGGCTCTCGGGGTCCCGGGACTGCGGCCCAGGCGAGGTTACATGCTGGAGCCCTGCAGCTTCTCCCAGCCGGGCCCCACTGAGCAGGGCCAGACCCTGGCTTCCTCGCTCCTTCCTCCTCCTCCTAGAGAAGGCGAAGGACCACAGGGCGGACCCCACCTTGGTCCTGCCCTCTCCATGCCTGCTCTGCCCAGGCCAAGGAGGCCACCTTCTGTGGATTTCAGAGACTAAAGTAATAGCCTCCCTCCGCTCCTCAGGCTGAAGCTGGCAAGGAGAAGCTTCCAGACATGCCCATCCAGCACACATCGGATGCTCAGCGGTTGTCCAACACTACTTCCCATTCCTGAGACTGACCAAGAGCAGGAGATCCAGCCCAGATGGCCTCTGTTTGACCTGCCAGGATGGTGACACTCTGCACCATGTCTAGGCCCAGTCTGCCCTGTAGGAAGTGGGTCTTACAGGCAGGAGAATGACTGAAATGGGACATGGCCGCTGTAAATAAGAAGCCGGATTAGACCCATCTTCTCAGAGCAGTGTGTCACCAGACTGTGTCGACATCAGCAATCCCAACGTCTTTATAACACAAAGGATGGTCCCGACTCCACCTACAAAGTTAACCGCTGAGCTGTGAGTGGCAGAGTGTGAGGCTGTGCAGGACTTTTCAGGGGCAGGCAAAAGGGCACCATCGGCCTGGAAAGAGGTCTCTGCATGCCTTCTCCTGCCTGGGAAAAGTCCTCAAATCTGGGAGGAGTGTTGGGAGAGAGATGGGAGCAATTCTGGGCTGTCCACAGCAGGCAGGGGCTGGGGGCCGCTAGCCAGAACCCTGGAGAGCCAAGGCCAGCTGCCTCCGCCCCACCCCCATGCTGCATTCAGGGTGGAGTTTCTCAGGGGTGAGTCCCCTGGGCCTCCTGCATCAGCACCATGGAGCCAGCTTCCTCCCAGCAGAAGCTCAGCTGCTTCTCATTTTTTCCTCCATCTCATTTTTTCCAGGTCTATCCAAGCAGCTCTTGGCCAGGTTTCCAAGTTATCAATTCCTAAAGGACAGTGTCCCCAGCTGGCTGAGTGGGGTGTTACCTCTGAACAGGGATGGCAGCGCTCAGGTTCACATCCCGCCTGACCCATGGGCCAACCCACCAGACTCTTTGCCATGAGCCCTCCCCCTGACCCCCAGGATCCAGCACCCCGCGGTCAGCCGAGGCTGCCTTGGCTTGAGTGAGGGCTTTCGACTTGCGTTCCTGGAAATGCCTTACCATCAGATTCCCTGCCTGGCTTCAGACTCTTAGAGCTCAAATAGTCGCTGCATGATGCTGGCCAGGGAGGACCGCAGAAGGACTGCGCTGAAGGGACGGAAGGCCTGTGGGAAGCTTGGCCACTGCGGTGGGCAGCGTCTCTCCCAGGATAAGCTCTCTGCTTCGAGCAGGGCTGGGAAGCAAAGGAAGCGCTCTCTGCTCCCCACGGCCTCTCTCAAAGTCACATCTGTTCTCCCCAAGGCTGTGGCCTAATGATTACCGAAGGGCACAGGGGAGCGGATGGGGTGTGAAAACTCCTGGAGAAAAGCCATTTGCACTAGCGACAGGGGATTGTGCCATCATTTCCACAGCAGCCATCAGCAGCAGGAGGAGGCAGCAGGAAGTCAGCCAGCATGTTTGCAAGAACAGAACATCTGTCGATTCCGATTCTGTAATAAGATGTTGCCCCCGGCTTTCTTTGTCAAGACACCAGGTCTGCCCCGCTGCTCCTCTCCAAGGCCAGAGGGGACGACAAAGCCACAGATGTGACGGGGACCACAGCCACCCCTGTGCATGGGGAAAACACACAGAAGGCGGGCCGGCTCCAACAAGAGAGACCTGGCTGGAAATGCGGACGGACAGGACTCCAGACTCTGCCCAGGCTCGGAGATAACAATTCTATTTCAGTGAAATGAAACTGTCATCTGTGTGTTTTTGAAACTTGCTTTGAAAACCCCCAGGGAACCACTAGAGGGGGGGGAAAGACAAGACTAGACTCATTTGGATCCCTGGAGCCAGGCCATGGCCTGCGGAGCTGGCGACACCCGAAGGTGCAGAGGAGGGTGTACTCAAGGTCCTAAAACCACAGCTGTCCCTCCCGAGGCTCCGCGTCCTGGCATGGGGGCCCCGCTCAGTCTCGGAACCACTCCTGAACTGCCGGGCAGTTAGAGAGATCCTTTAAAAACGCGAATCTGACCACAGCTCTGTCCTACCTCTGGGCTTCTGGGCTTTTAAAAAATCAAGCCGTAAAGTCAAAGGCCGATAGCCACAGCTGG
>NW_006436672.1:351260-366230 GCF_000325575.1 Pteropus alecto
CGACATTAATTTCATCAAAAATCTATTTTAGCCCTTGGATAAGCTTGGTTCTCTTTTTTAAAATCAAGATATAACTTATGTACAGTAAAATTCACCCTTTCTAGGTATACAGTTTCGTGAATTCTGACACGTACAGCCATGTCGCCACCACCACCATCAAAACATATTGTCCCTGAAAGAGCCTCATGTCCCTCTGTAGTCAGTTCCCACTCCGGACAACCAGCCCCCGGCAACCACTGGTATGTTTTCCGTTCCTTATAGTTTTTTGCTTTTTCCAGAATGTCATATAAATGAAATCATAAAGAATGCAACTTGTTGGGTCTGTTCTTTTTCACTTGGCAAAATGCATTTCAGAGTCATCTATCTTGTTGCACAGACCAGTAGTTTGTTCCTTTTTTATTACTGAGTAGTCTTCGATAGGACGGATCACCACGATTTGTTTATTCATTCACCAGGTGGTGGGCATTTGGGTGGTTTCGATTTTGGAGCGATTATAAAGAAAGCCGCAGTCAACACAGAGGTTTTTTAGGTGAATACCTATTTTCACTTTTCACCAGTAAATTCCTAAAAGTGGGTTTTCTCAGTCCTACGGTAATTGTATGTTTAACTTACATGAAACTAAAAGGCAGAATATTTATTGAAGAGTAATTTTTAAAATTTCTTTGATGCCCCTGGCCTTGGGCCAAGGGTGGAAACCTATGGGAACCTGCCCCCTAGTGGTGAGATGGCACGAGCACTTTGGGAACAGGAGTGTTCGTGGGTGTTTGGGGAGACGCCCTTGGTTTGCCTTAGACACAGCGGGTATTTAATAAATGGGCATCGTCTACCACTTTGCCCCTCCCCCGACCCCCTTACAGTCTCGCCCTTTCCCACTGCTTGCTCTGGGCACCTCCGTGCCTCCCCTGCTCGCTGGAGCCACAGGCTTTCCCTTCTCGACACACCCAGGTGTACTTAGCTCTTCACATCAAAACAGCCAACAAGGCTCTTTAGGGGACTTAAGTAGCTAAGCAGAATGATTTATAATCAGAACCACCTGTTTACATAGACATAGGAGTTCCGTGTACTTGTCGTGGTGGTTAATTTTGTGTGTCAACTTGGCTAGGCCACTGTAGCAAACACCAGGGTAGATGTTGCTGTGAGGGTATTTTTTGTAGATGAGATTAACATTTAAATCAGTAGACCGAGTAAAGCAGATTACCCTCTGTAACGTGGGTGCGCCTCATCCGATCGGCAGAGGACTGAAGAGAAAAAGTCTGACGTTCCCTGAGGAAGAGGAAACTGCCAGCAGCAGACGGCCGTCAGACTCAACCTGCAGCATCACCTTCCCTGGGTCTGCAGCCTGTCGGCCTGCCCTGCGGATTTTGAACTTGCCCATCCCCATATTTGCATGAGCCCATTTCTTAAAATAAATTCCTCTCTCTCTCTTTATATATACATCTATATAAACCACCTACTGGCTCTGATTCTCTGGAGAACCCCGATGACAAACTTGTCCGCACAGGGCATCCCATAGATACATGGCAAGCTTGCCGGCAAGAGAAACTTCAGATCCACTGCGGCCCAAACATGGCATCACAGCCCATCACAGACATGGCATAACAGGTCCAAATTTCAACGCCTTGTGGGCACTATCCCAAAGTCAGTTCACCCCGAGGCCTACAAGGCAGACACCAGCAGGCCCCTCCTCTCCAGGGGCAGTGGCTGTGGAGAAAGACAGCTTTGTACAATACCTGCTCAAGCCCTTGGCCGGACCCCGGCAGGAGCGGGTGGAAGCTTCTACTGCATCACCAGCTGAGGCTGAAGGCAAAGATGCGTGTTCTGGGGCTGGGGCAGAGCGATCGGCATGGGGAGCAGCTGGGGAGGTGCTGGGGACACAAAGGGAGAATTATTCCCAGTGGAACTGAGCTCATTAATGGCACATTCATGAGGCCCCCACGCCCCACCCAAGCCACCGACCCACACGGAATGGCTATTTAAAGACCCAGCACACTGCTTCCCTGGGCCCCCACCGGTTCCGGGGGCCTCCGCTGAGACACAGAGGAGGCGCGCCCCACACCGCAGCAGCCCCCAGGCCAGGCGGTGAATTCCCGCCTCGCGAGGCTCCCGCAAACCTGGGGGTTCTTTGATAGAGGCAGCTGGGTGTTCAGGAGTCTCTGTGGGGCGTCTTGTTTGATTTTTGTTCGAGGAGGGGGCTTTTTTATAATCATTTCTAATAATTTTTTTACAAGCAATGAAACTATGAGTTAGGAACTAAACGACAACTTTGTAAACTCTCTGAGATTTGCCCCAAAAATCCAAGGGTGAGAAAAGTCAAGGCGAAAAGGCTGATGGGTAATCAAGGAACCTTCTCCCTGGTGGAGAAGCGTTTCTAGGGCGGAGGGATGTCCTTCATTCAATGGGTGAGTGCCGCCTGCTGGACAGCCAGGGAAATACCCGGTGAGCAGGGAGGCCTCTGGAGGATGTAGGGCAGGAAAGACAGCCACCTGCACACACACCCTCAGAAGCCAAAAGGCACAAGGTGCGAAACTCACAATAGGTTGCCATTTCCCTCCTTTGGCAAAAAGCAAGGCTAGCGATGCCCCCCACACAATAAAGCCTGGGAACGGTTCTCAGGGTGGGCTGGCCTCCTAGCCTCTCTCCAGCTGTCCACGCCGCTGTCCGGAGGGGAGCTGGCAGGGCTGAAGGTGGCCGAGCTGGAATGACGTGACTCAGCACTGAGAGCCTGGAACCAGCCTGAGGTCGAAGCCAGGCTGGAGGTTCCAGAGCCCTCCCTCCCACGTGAGCACCTGCAGAACGCCCCCAGACTGCGGGAATGCAGGACGCTCGGGCATCTGTGTCAACGGAGTTCTGCTGATTTCCATGTTCTCTGACTCTGCCTACAAGGTCATCTGCCCGGCCTGGAGGACAGCTGCCAAGGGCGCCCCACACCCAACGCACTGGAAGGCTCCTCGGTCTTGCCCCAAATCCCTGTCATAGCTCAGCAGGTCTTGCAGGGCTCTCCTTGGACTCGACCCCCCTTCTGATGCCCTCGCCCTCACCTCTGTTGCTCCAGCCTGACACCCCTCCCTCAGCGCCCACGATGCTGCGTCCCATCTTGCAACTTTCGCCCCTCGTCAGGCCAGCGATTCCTTGTCCTCCACTAACCAACAGCTTGGGCCCCACTAACCAACAGCTACAAAAACAGCAGCAGCTCGTCCCGATGGGGTGCCAGGTCCTGTGCACCCTGCTCCGGGTGTCACCCTGGGCGCCCTGCATTGGGTGCCCAGTCCTGAATGCCCAGCGCTGGGTGCCCAGTTCCGTACTAGGCGCTTTACACATACGGCCTCAGGTAACTCTCCCAACAACACTTTGAGGCGAATGTTGTCATCCTCACTTTCCAGATAAGGAAACTGAGGCTCGCAGAGGTGAGGTCACTTGGCCAAGGTCACAAAGCTCGTAGGTGGCAGAGCCAGAACGTGAACTGAGGCCCCAGATCCTTTGCCGCCTACGTGTCCACTTCCTAACGGACTCCCCTAGTACACACCTGGAAGCCCCACACTCACTCTCGGTGACACGGACCACTGAGGACCTGAAGACGACTGGGGAGACTGGACCATGAGTTCCACGAGGACAGGGCTGCATCTATCATCCTGACCCCAGCATCCCAACATCCAGCCAGCCCCCTGCTCTCCACCCCGCCACGGTGCGCACTCAAAACAGAGGCAGAGAGAGAGGGGTGGGGTGTCTGGCCAGACTGGCCATGATCGAGCTGGGTGCTGGGCGCAGAGGCCGGGCTGGAACCCACGCTGCCTTCTCCCCGGGGCCCCACAGAAACAGGGAGGAAAACAGAAATCAGAGGATAATGACCCCGAGTCAGCCCGGAGCAAGGCCACCCGCAAGGGAACGCAAGTGACGAGTGCTGGGGCGGAACCCAGCAGAAGTGCAAAGTGGGTTCACAGACGGAGTGACACCTCGGTTATTCGAACCGTTACCTGTGAGAACCGGGACAGTGGCTAAAATAATATTTTTCGTAAAGGAATGACTCAAAACAATGATGCGAACAATTGGGAGCTTTTAAGCTGCTTGAAAGAACCATTTTCACACGTTGGAATTCTACCTTTAATCATATTCGTAAGGAGCGACTACACCACTCACGAACCCGACTTCTAGTCTAAAACTTAGCCTCCTACAGAAGCGACACGGGCCGGGCTCCTTCCTCCGCTCGCCCCAGGAAGATTTTATTTCATTAATGCGAGCTGCAGGAAGGCGGTCTAGTTGGTGGTTCCGTGACTTTCAGGGCACTGTCCACGTGCAGGGACAGATTTCTGTCTCTGAACACCAGAGGGGAGGGGACACTGCCTTGGATCTGGGGCCTCCGGACAAGGCCAGCTCTGCAGCCTGAAACACCACGACAATCATACTCCACCAAAGAGGACGCCCCCATGTCGCACGCAGCCCCCCACCCCTGAGAACGCCCTCGGGCACCCCTCGGCTCTGCAGCCTCCTTCAGTCCTGAGACCATGGCGCCTGCTCCCTCCACCCTTCCACTGTTGGCCTGACCCCCAGGGCCCCACCCTTCCTGCACTGGCCTGCTCCCGCCAGCCCAAGGCACCAAACAAATGACTCAACGGCTCTGTTAAGAATGAGGCTTCCCCTCCCTCCTGACCTCCGGCCTGCTGTGAGCCCGTCCCCAGTGGCTGGGCGGCAGGTCAGGCCCCGACAGTGCTCTGCTCAGTGACTCCCGACTGAAGCTCTGACACGCGGACCCCCAAAGACACCCCCTAGCTCCGACTTCCTTCTCGTCCCTCCTAACCCCCCTGCCCCCCGGGTTTCCTCAGTGGGGTGCTGCGACCAGCAGGCCAGGCCCTGGCATCGGAAGTCAGGACAGCCCTTGATTCTCCCGGTTCTGTCTCATGCTGAGTCACCTCCCTCCGCCTTCCGGGATCCTCCCTATGTGGCCACCTCTGCTGGCCCAAGCCTGCAGCCTCTCTGCGCTGGACTCCTGCACATCCTGTGCTGACAGGCCGCCTCCCCTCTGGTCCCTGCACCTCCAATCCACACGGACACCGGAGTGACCCAACTTGAGTTCTAATCAGGTCCTTCCCTTGCCTAAAACTTCCTGCCTTCGGAATGCAGGTGAAGCTCCCCAGCCTGCGGGCTCCCACGACCCCTGTCTGTCCCCTCCCAGGCTCGTCCTCTCCTCCTCGCCCTGTTCTCACTCCACCACGCCGGTCCCCTGATGCCCCCGATGCTCCTGGCAACTTCCCGCCTCTATGCCTTTGCGCAAGCAGACCCCGCCCCGAATGCCCGCCTGCCTCTCTCAGCGCCCCCGCCCCCGGTCCTGAAGTGCCACTCAAACCAGTGGGGGAACCATGCCCGCCTGCACGGGCTGGACTGGGTCTGACCTCTGAGTATCTCATTTTCTGCTAATGTGTTCTCCTCCCCTTCAGCGTGGTCTCTCCAGCCCCCAGCACAGAGCCTGGCACATGGAAAGTGCTCGGCCCGTGGGAGGCCCTTCCCTTCCACCACTGGCCTCCCAAGCATGCCACCAACAGGACAGTGGGACAACTGTCCTGCCTTCTTGGAACCCCGGAGTCCAACCCTCTGAGGCAGGACCAGCAACGAAATTTGCAGACAAAATGGAATGCAAAGTAAACACGCCGAGCCCCATATTCCGAAAGTGTTAAGAATTTCAAGACGCTGACAGCTGAGCATCGAACCAAGCACAGGGCCCTTGTGAGTGCAGGGCCCTGGGTGACTGCCTGAGCTGCACACCCATGAAGCCAGCTCTGGTCCTAGACCCCGAAGAGGAGCTTACACAGGGTCCCTCTGAGGCCCCTGAGCGGCCGGAGCAGCCATGAGAAGCAGGCAAGGACAGCCCAGCTTCTCTTTGCTAACTCCCGTCTCGGCTCAAGCCTCTGCTCAAGCCTCCCAGGACCGGCAGTGACTCGCCTTAAAGACGTCATTTTCAAGGAGAGAGGTGGGCCCTTTCCGATGCCCAGCACCACCCCCAGCCCTCAGGGGGACTCGCGACAGCTGCCAACCCTGGCATAGAGGTGGGCAGAGCACTGAGATGGGGGCCACACATCTGTCCTCCCTTCTCCTCTGCAAGGCATCTACGTTCCCTCTCCCTTGATCTCGTCCCCTAGAAAGTGGGCCGGGGGGAGGGCAGAATGATTTTCTAGTTATAGAAGTCCAGATCCCTTTTCCCATTTAAGGAGTTAATCAATGTTTTCCGAGCCTTCCTGAAATAACAAAAAGGCTGAATACAAATTCACATAGGGTGTCTATATTTTTGGAAGATGAAGAAAATGATTTAACTTAAGCCTGTTATTTATTTTTTTTACAAGTAGAGTTGATAACGAAGGCACATAAACCACCATACTTTTAGCAGACGAGGCAATCTTTCCTGCTGGGCCCAACTGGCCAAGATCTCAGAAGCCTTCTATAGACACAGATGCCTAAGGAACCGCCACGAAGGGGTCAGAGGTTACCATCCCTGATTCAGTACCTCGCCAAGGTCCTCACAAATAACAACGAGTCCCACTAACCATTCTGGTGCAGGTTCCACCCACACAGGACCTGAGAAACACGGGACCTTCCTTCAGGGCTCGCATTCGGCCCCCTGGCCCGACACGTCCGGCTGCAGCGAGATGCTGTCAACGACTGTTGTCTTTTGATTCGTGTTCGGGGCTTTTGAGTCCTTCTTGGCAGAGCCCCCGCTGAACTGATGGCAAATTTCACTTCAGAGATCGGCTGGAGTTGCCAAATTAAGCCCTCGTCCAAGGACAAACACCAAAGTGACCCTGGCTGTCATGGAAGGGTGATAACGGCCCCCAAGATACAGGCCGAACACATCACGTCCTGTCGGGCCAGATGGGCAACAGCGTCTTATCTCTCATTTCGTATCACCATCTGGAAGGTATTAGCACAATAGCCTCCCTCACAGGCCTCTCGATTTTTTTTTCTTGAATCCCCAAGTGCACACGATCACGTCATAGGCCAAGAGCCGAGGCCAGAGACAACTCAGATTAGACAGTCAGCCCAACGGAGGCCCAGGATCTGATCAAATGAGCCTAGCCATGGTTGACAGATACAGCATGCACCTCTGAGACACCCAGCCACCGGACAGCAACAAAGCCAAAATCGGAAGGTGCCCAGAGGGGCTTGCAAATTGGCTGGAAACTCCAAGGCAGACGCACGGAGCTATTTCTAGTGGCCAGTGAGATAAACCAGCATGTGAACTTCGGCCCACGTGAGAATTTGAACAGCCCCCAAACGGGCTCCGCACAGTTAACCCTGAACTGGCTTGTCAGTTCTTCCTCAGAATGCTGTGACCCTCCTCCCCCTCACAGAGTCGGCCCAAGTAAAACAATCAGAAAGGAAAATGTTTACTAAAAGGAAAGCCATAAACACCAGCCCGAACTATATGAGAGGCTTTGGTCTGGATTGATGAGCCAGGTCACTAACTCCCATCACTGTCCCCGTCACCAGCAGCTCTTTGGGTCCTCCAGGTGCAAGATACCTCATGGGCCCTGGTTACAGGGAACGCAGAGATGGGAGGACAGACAGCCAAAAGAACTGATCTCAGTCAGACAGACAAGATTTATCTCTTTACTCAGAAAGCCAGAATCTACCTACACAGATAAAGCAGTTAACGAACCAAGAAAAATCAAAATGAAAACAAAATCCTGTGTTAATGTGACCACATGAAATCGTTAATATTTGACAATTGCAAATACAGCAACTCACGTGCTTCAACCTAATGGTAGCCAGGTGGACACTGGAAACTCAAAGGTTCTGACCAGATACATAGGTGCACCCCAATTTACTCAGCAGGCTGGGTACTGGTTACATACATTTGTCTCATGAACGTGTACCTTTTAAATGGTACAAAGGAATTCTGTTACCCAGAGAAGACTCGTGGGTGATCCTTTCCCTAAATTAAAACCATAATAACTCCCTTAATTGTTCAGTTTTTAATAGGCGCTTGCTCAAAAAAGGTTCACCTAACCTTTGTGAGATAGTCTGAACCCATCCGTAGTTAAAAGACAAAAATCCTCCCGTGCAAACAGATGAAACCAGAATAAACCACAGGATCTGGAGCAAGAGGGAAAAACAGAAGCTGTAAGTCAGGATGAATTCCCTGTGCTTTCAACTTCGAAAAATTCTAAAACTCCGTTTCTGAATTTGGAAACTCTCGCGAGGCTATGCGGCTGAGCAGGAGCTAGCCCTCCGCCACCAGCTGCTGCGACAGGTGTCTCCGACCCTGAGGGGCTGTAAATAGTCAGACCGGTGAGGAGAAAAGCATCTGGACAAGACCTCCTTACCCAGCAGTTCCCCGAGTGTGGACTCCAGACCGAAAGTAGCAGCGTCACCTGGGAACTGGTCAGCGATGCCCAAGTCTTGGGACCTCCTGAATCAGGAACTCTGGGGTGGCAGGGAGCAGCCATCTGAGCTGTAACCGCATTATTCTGATGTTTGCTAAAGGCTGACTCTCACGGACGTGAGTCAGGTGAGTAGTTTTCCAGCTGTGTCTGTGGGGTCCTCCGGGTCTGCATAGACCCGTCTGGATTCCCGACTGTGGGAAAGGCACAGGAGGTTCCCGGATGTACCCAGAGTGTCCCCGATTCACTGTTTAATAAATGGTGGTACAACTGGAAAGTTTCATTTGAAAAACAATTCTGCTGCTTAAAAAAAAAAGGAAATATTGAACAGATGCAAGTCCAAGCAGCCATGGGCAATCTAGTCACTTGTAGAATGCTCTCGAAGGTGTGGGCTCAGCTCTCTGCACCATCCAGGGATGCCGAAAGCAAAATGGAAGCTCAGCCACTTAAAGTGGGTTCAGGGGCTCTTCCTGAGGAGAAAGCAAGTTTTGATGTCATATAGGGCTTTAATAAAAAAGGAGCGGTGGTCAGAATTCCTTTCGCTTTGTTTGAGAAGTGCCTCAGAGACGGGGGCCCTCTCTCTCCTTTCCTATCCTGAAAGAGTTCTTGAAAGAGAAGGGGACCGCGCCGAAGAATTAGCAGGCGACAGGGAAGGAGAGAGAGAAGCCTGCTCTGCTTTCCTCTCGGGTAGCCTAAAGCAAATGCTCCAGTCTCATTTTTTCTTTATTTTTAATATATTTTTAAAAACATTTTTAAAAATTTAATTTCAGTCTAATGTACTAACGCTGTTTTTGTATGTTGCAGCCTCCCCGCCGTCCAGTTTCTTTCCTCTCCCCACCTCAATCTCACACTCTCCTCTCCTGTCTTTAAACAGGAAGTAGAGGGGGACCCTCAAATTCACAAGTTCCCCCCTCAAATTCACAAGTTGGAGTCATAACATTCGAGGAAACGGTGTTAGGAGGTGGGGCGTCTGGGGTGATTAGGTCATGAGGGTGGAGCCCTCATGAATGGGATTAGTGCCCTTTTAAGAGAGACCCCCCCCCCGCCCCGCCCCACCCCACCAAGCCCTTTCCTCCACTGAGGACACAGCAAGACATCTGCAACCGGAAAAGGGCCCTCGCCTGACCACCCTGGCACCTTGATCACAGACTTCCGGCTTCTAGAACTATGAGCAATAAATTTCTGCTTAAAAACCACCCAGTCTGTGAGCACAAATGCACGAAGACCGGTGGAATGGGGAGAGGGCCTTGCTGAGGTTTGGAAGGCTACACACAAGGTTAAGTACAGCTGATTCTCGTTACAATGTAACGTCACCACAGACATTGAATCAGCAAATACCGAACCATCGCTCCCAGGGGCTAGGTTACTGCCAGCCTCTGGTCACCATTTTAGTCCATCAATCAATACATAATCTTGTTTTATTGTGTTTCTGTTTAAAGACACCTTATCTAATACAGTAGGCCCCCTACAGCATAGTACCAAACCCTACGTATTCTGTGTTTTTTCCCATGCATACATATACTTTACGGCTTCTCTTTGGCATAGCCAAATTGCCAGCATCACTACTCTTGTGCTTTGGGGTCACTATGAATAAAATATTAGAGTTAATAGAACATAAGCACTGAAGATACTACAAGAGTCCATCCTATAACCAAGATGGTTACTAAGTAACTAATGGGCAGGAAGTGTAAACAGCATGGGGAAATGGACAAATGGATGATTCATGTTCTGGGCAATTTAAAACTTATTGTTTATTTCTGGAATTTTCCATTTAATATTTTCAGACTGCAGTTGACTGCAGGTAACTGAAGGTGTGGAAAGAGAAACCAAGGATAAGAGGGGAGTACTGTATATATTGTTGATTCGTTAACATCAAATTCGTGACCAACATCACTGCTATGGCTGAACGAAGCTTATCCCACCCAAGTATCTTCCCCATAAGACACATCCCAGCCTTCTTGTGCTTACAAACACCAGAGAGCACTTCAGCATTGCACCTGGGGGCCATTTTAAACGGCAAAATCGACAAAACGCGCAAAATTACAAAAAGAAGCATGGCACTAAATATACCTTGAAAGGACTTGCTTGCATTATGAGAGCTCCCACAAGAAGACAGAGCATCACCTCGCTCCATCTCAGCCGGGAGCACGCATGTCAGGTGGCGCGTGTTTTCTGCTGTCGTGTACGTGTCCATGAATGACCAGGAAAAAGCCACGAGTACTGATCTTGGGCTTACAAATAAATCCTAGGGAATAGGCGATTTCACAAATATGGAATCTGTATAAGGGAGATGGACCGTATTTTGTGGAGACAGTTGGTAACCAAAGCCAGACCAACCCCTGTTCCTGTCAGAACTGCTTCTTTTCCACCAATTCCAGCAAAGACAAAACAGTACAACTCAGGACAATGGTTCATTAACGCTGGCAAGGCGCCAAAATTGCACAGTTGGCACAGAGATCTTCTTGAATCTTTCTACTAGGAAATAAAGCCAGAAAGCTGGCCAAGTTCTCGGCCCCGGTACAATCTATACTTAGCCACTGGTTCCTTCCTGCACCACGTGATCATGTTTGGTCATGGTCACAGGTGACACAACTTCTTCATTCACTGCCTTTCTTGGTCTTGAGAGAGGCCAGTGATGTAGGTGGGACCCCAGAGGGGCGGCATGAGGAAACCTGGCTCCAGCCCTGGCCAGGGGAGAAGTTCAGAACACAGGCGTGGCAGCCCCCTGACCTGCTTCGGATCCCAGCTCTGCCACTTACCAGATCTGTGCCCGCGAGCACGTTAATGTCTCTGAGCCTCCATCTGCTCATCTCTAAAACGGCCATCACAACAGAACCCCGCACCTCTAGGCGTGTCGTGAGGATTTAGGGAGAAGCACTCAGCAGCTGTCTGGAGCACAGGAAGTGCCATCAACAGGAGCTTTAAGAGCAGGCATCACGGGCCTACTGTGAGCAGGGACAAGTCATCTAAAACCCAGTCTCGGGTCTGCGAGGGGACTTTAAAAGCACCAATGACACCACCGACGGGACTTCAGGTCTCCTGAGAGCCATCCAGCCGAGTCACCCTGCGTCCTCTGCTCAGAGAGCTCTCCCCTTGCCCCTCTGTGTCCCTTGACTATAAAATGAGAGCATGGATGAACATGATCTCTGTCCCCTTTCCAGACTTCGCCAAGGAGCATGTGCCCTGCCAGCTACAGCCAGCGGTCCCAAGGAGCCAAATGGGCATGCCCAACTTCTCACTGGCATCTCCTGCACCCTCCTTGGGTGCTGAGGGCCTTGTACCCCAACCAGGAGACCTCCTTTAAAAAGTTAAACTCGCACACGAGTAAGAACTCTGGCCGACTCCCACCTGTAAAGGCAGCATTCGGAACGCCACGTCGATGCATAGCTGTCTTAAAATGTCTGTCTCTCGTCTGGAGCTTCCTGCTGTGTCGATCCCACCCTCATATTCCGCTCCAGGGAAACCTCCTCCCAGTTTATGAAGAGGCCCCTGGATGCCATCCCAGCTTGTCTGTCACTGACCACCTGTGCCCTAAGAGGGGCACCTGGGGGCCGGTGGAGGGCAGCACACACTGGCCGCAGGCAGGTGGAGATGGAGGCCAGCCCCACCCCTCCTCGCTAATCCAGTTCAAGTCCTCCGACATTCCCCAGGGGCTGGCCCCATGCCAGGCTGGGTGCTGTGGGTCCGGAGGTTGCAACTGATCCAGCTCCTCCCCCAGAGGAGATGGACTAAAGCGGATAATTTCTTGGTATCTGTGAAGGGCAGTGACACAGCAGGACACGGGTGGCTGTGGGATCTCAGAGAGAGGGTCCTTTTTCAGCCTGGAGAGAAGGCTTCCTGGAGGAGGGGATGCTGGGCTATGAGCTCCAGAAGGGAAGAGACACTTCTGCCCTATTCACCATGATTTCCCCAAGGCCATGTGCTGTCTGGCAAAGCGGCTGTCCACCGATAAAATTAAATCGTGTGAATGGATGGATGTACGGACAGACAGACAGATGGTAGGAAGGTAGATAGGTAGGTAGATCAATAGATCAATAGATCGATAGATGTGTGTTTGTGTGTGTAGAGACATCTGAGCTGAGCCCTGAGGCCGATTGTGAGCAAGCCTGATTTAAATAAAGTAAGTGCTACTACAGTCCATGTACAGCTGAAGCTTACTGGATTTCGTTAACCAATGTCACCATAAAAAATTTTTTTAAAATAAATAAACAAATAAATAACGTGCTAAGGCTGCGTAGAGAGGGTAACCCCTGGATCGGGGCTACGCACGATGCACACGGGGCCGGCGTGGGACAGACGGGGCGTGAAGGACAGCGTGAGGGAGGGCAGACTGGTGGGAGGGGAGGCGGGAGAAGCCACCCTCCCCGGCGAGGCCCGTTTCCCAGAAAAGCGCAAGGCCCTGGTCCCTTTGCCCACTGTGCTGCTGGCTCCTCTTCTAGACCACCACCCAGGACAGAGACAAGAAGCGGCTAACCAGCTCGTGTCCCGGAGGCCAGAGGCAGCCAACTAAGTCATTCCCCGAGGAGGTATAAACAGCGCGCTCTCTCTGCTGGAGGACTGCCGCCGTGAAGAGGGGCTGCTGAAGACAGCAAGGGAACAGACCTCTAAAATGGGGGGTCTCAGATCATTCCGGAGGCCGGAAGAAGCCGCCCAGCCGTATGAGGGAGACACTTGCAGACCCTGGGCGGGGGAGGGGGAGTAGAACCGCCCACGATTAAAGCTGGGGTGGGCAGCCTCAGGGATTGGGTCCTGGGATCCCAGCACCGGCCCCAGGCCCAGCCCCCACCATACCTCTGGGCTGTCAGGTCTGTGGAGACCTGGCTGATGACATCACCGTGGTGGGAAGACGCAGCTAAGACTAGGTTCTTCAGGTCTCCAAGGGCAGCTGGCTGGATGATGTCGTCTCCTACAGGTGGACTGGAGAGAGAAGAAAAAACACCAAGGCTCAGTATGTTTTAAAGTATGTTTTAACGGCATGTTTTATCTGGACCCTAAGCAGGGCCTCAGTTTCCCTTTCTATAGATGAAGCGTCTAGTGCTGCTCCAAGTGTAGTCCACGGACAGTGCTGGCCCAGGAGGGGTTTGTCACCACTCCATGGTGAGAAAGCACAGAAACCTGGAGAGAGAGTTTAGAAAGCTTTAGAGCAATGTGATAGAGTAATTTTATGTCTGCTGAATCTAATAATCCAAATCGAGGCTTGTGTTTTATAGTCTCCATCAATAGTTCTCAACCAGGGGCGATTTCTGCCTCCAGGGGCCACGTGGCGATGTCTGGAGACAGTTTCGGTTGTCACAAGAGGAGGGGAAGGTTGCTACTGGCATCTAGCAAGTGGGTAGAAACCAGAGATGCTGCTAAACACCCCACAATGCACAGAACAGCCCCCCAACGGAATATCCTCTGGCCCAAAATGTCAACAGTGCCCAGGTCAAGAAACTCTGGCCCTGAGTTTTGTTCTCGGAATCTTCCAAATGTAATTGTATTTTCCAAAGTTTTGATCTACATTCAGTTAGAAATAAAAACAACACTGGTCCCTCACTGATTAAGAAGGTCTGCCCTAGATGACCTCCAAGGGCTGGCTGCTTTTGAAAGCTGAGAGAGACACAGGTCACTGGACACTGTCACTGGCCACGTACATCAGCTCACCTTGCAGGAAACCCCTATCAGTCAGTTACATCTTATTAACCTGGGAGGACCATGAACTTCATTCTTTCTGATGTTCCCCAGCTCGGTAGCAATAAGTAACAGGACAGTTATATTCATTTCTTGAGCAGATATTGACTGACTACCAGCTCTATGTTGAGATCTAGAAAGAAGTAAGGACAAATTGATGGTTGACAAAATAGTCACGGGGACGTGAAGTACAGCATAGGGAACACGGCAAATAATATTGTGCTAACTATCTATGGTGCCAGGTGGGTGCCAGACTAATCGGGGGGATCACTTCATAAATTACATAAATATCTAACCACTCTGCTGTACACCTGAAACCAATATGAAATAATAGTAAATGTCAACTCTAATAGAAAAATAAAAATTAAAAAAAAAGGGGGGGGTGGTCCCTGCCCTCATGCAGCTCACAGTCATAGGCAAGACTCAGATAGTTTTTAAAATCCATGTTTACTTAGTAACGATTGTAGTAACTGCTAAGAAGGGAAGGTACAGTTGGGTACAAGAGCATAAACGAGGAGACCTCGGCCCAGAGTGCGCTCAGGGGACACTTCCTTGTGAAGTGGCACATGGAGCCCAGCTGGCCAGCTCAACGCAGCAAATGTTTCCTGGCGCTTACTGGCGTGCCAGGAGATGGTCATCCACGTGCTCACAGACATCACCAAATGTGACCCTCACAGCAACCCTGTGGGGTGGGTACGATCATTATCCCGACTTTATAGATGTGGAAGTGGAACGTAAGGCACAGAGAGGGTGAGTGACTTGTCCGAAGTTGCACAGCATGTAAGAGGCAGAACCGGGACACGAACCGAAGCCTGAGTCCAGGAGCCATGTTCTTAACTACCACACGAGGCTGTGTCTCAGAGGCTGAAGAGTGAGAAAAAGGGAGTGTGCCCTCTGGTACAGGGAGCCACATCCCCGAGAGCCCTGAATCAGG